>NC_133454.1:108351030-108681030 GCF_048565385.1 Saimiri boliviensis | reverse complement strand
AAATGCAATAGCATTACAGCGTTTTCCATGTTTTTGAGACTTTTCACATAATTTATCTTCTAAATCTTTTTGTCTTGTTTAATATTATACTCTTGATTTTCCTCAAATCCAAAGTAAAGTAGAAGTTCTACAAAGTCTCTGAATGTCTTCCTCCAATAAACACACACACAGTTAATTTCTTGGTGTACATGTGTGTATGTGTGTGTGTGTGTTTGTGTGTGCATTTGTTGGTATTTTACCATCCTCCCTTTATCTGTGAATCTACTCAATACGGTTTAGTACTTAGTTCTTGTAGGTTTCCTTCTTACTTGATTGTGAGCTCTTTGAGAACAGAGTTTGAGACTTCCCCTCTGTTTTCCCACACAGGACTCACTACATATGCATACATTTGTAGAATGAACAACTTCTCTTCCAAATTCCTTCTGCTATTGCCTGTTAGAAGAAGTCAGTCATCATCATTGTATGAGTTATGTGGCTTTGTGTTATTGACCACTACTCTGGCACAGTTTGTGAAATTTTTGAGCACACCAAACTATTTCATTAAGAATTAGGTCAGCAATTTGAGGTTCACTCCAACAAGTGATGGAATTGTATAGCTGCTTATGATTTTTCCCTTAAGATTTTAAACCTTTAATATTCAAAAGCTTGAGTTTTCCGTATTTGTCAAAATACCTTTTCAGATAGAAACTGATTTTCCAGTGATCACGACAGAGAGCTCATGGAGCACATGAGTGGAGAATGATTGTTCAAGGCACGGTATAAGAACAGTATTGAGAGTATTCAGTATGACAGTGTTATTACAAATGATATGTTTTTAAAGATGTCTCCAATGAGTTATTTATAGTCACGGCACTTAGAAACTTTCAAAAGAGTCAACACTTACAGTATGGAGCTAGGTGTGGCTCACAGCCAGGCACTGGGATGCAACAACCCTCTTTACTGGTTTCTTCCTTCTGAGGTTGAAAAAATGAGTTCAAGGAAACAATGTCAGTTCAGCATAAGCAAATGGTGTCTCTAATTCTTATGAAACTGTATGTGAACAGCATCAGCACTGCCTCAAAACCAAAGGCAGAGGCGCTACACAACAGTGCTAATAATCTGATATGATAACCTAATTTCTCCAAAAGTGATCAAGGTATTCGAATAAAGCAGATAAAATATTAAGCCATAAGTCAGGGATTTCCAACCCCTGGACCATGAACTGGTACTGGTCTATGGCCTGTTAGGAACCAGGCTGCACATTAGGAGGTGAGTGGAAGGTGAGCCAGTAAAGCTTCATCTATATTTACAGCCATTCCCCATTACTCACATTACTGCCTGAGCTCCACCTCGTGTCAGATCAGCCGTGTCATTAAATTCTCTTAGGTGCACTAACTCTATTGTGAATTGCACATGTGAGGGATCTAGGTTGTCCACTCCTTATGAGAATCTAATGCCTGATGATCTGAGGTGGAGCTAAGACAGTGATGCCAGTGCTCAGGAGTGGTGGCAAATACACATTAACATTAGCAGAGAAGTTTGACAGCAAAGATACCACGATAAATCTGTTGCTTGCAGACTGATATCAAAACCCTATCAGTGAGTGGCAAGTGGTAATTAAGCTGTATCTGGTAGCAGGATTTATGCTGGCAGGTGAGTTGATGTGCTTTAATTATGCAGCTGCATCTGGTGGCAGGCTTTAAGTCAGATTCCAACACTTACTATAGTTTTCACGTGGCCCATCCATTATTTTATTTATCACTTTGTTCGTGACTCTTTCCAATACTGCATGCTTGTCTCAGTCACAGTCTGATAAGCCCACAGGCCCTAGCCAAAATAAGTGAAAAACAAACATCACTGGAGAGCCTCTTTGAAAAAGGGGAGTGATCCAATGATAAGACAGCAGAAGACTTTAAGGCTGCCAACAAAAAGCTGAGTCTAAAAGAAAATACCAAGAGGCCTGTTTAAATTACAGGGTCGTTGTAATAGGTAATTCACATTCTCCAGGCCTGCTTTGTGTAGGATGTGTCGACTAGCTCTCCAACAAACCTATGAAACTTTCCAAACTGATTCGCCACACAGAGAGCAAGCACCTTGGATTAAAAGACAAGCCTTTGGATTTTTTTTTTTTTTCATGTGAACATGAAGATCAGAAGCAATATTGAAGGCCATCACTTCATCAAATGTGCCTGCACTAGAAGTATCATTCTCGGTGGCTAACCACATTACTAAATCTAAGAAGCAGTTTACGGTTGGTGAAGAGTTGATCCTGCCTGCTGCTAAGGATATTGATCGTGAATTTTATGAGAGGCTGCTGTTCAGAAGGTAGCACGTGTTTCCCTTTCAGCTGGCGCCATAAGTTGGTGAATTGATGGACTGGCAGAGGATATTCAGGTGTAATTGTTAGAGAGGATTAATGAGTCACAGTGGTATGCAATCTGGGTTGATGAGTCTGCTGATGCTGACAGCCAGGCAAAAAAGCTTGTTTTTGTGTGATGTATTTTTCAGGGGATGTACGTGAGGATGTTATGTGCACTTTTGTAGCCAACAAACACCAGAGCTGCAGAACTGTTCAACTCTGGGAAACTGAATTGGTAATTCTGTGTCCATTTATACACGGACGGAATGACTCCTGTGGCTGGACGGCTTTCTGGTCTGACTACTTGGGATAAAGGTCGCTTCTGAATGTGAGTCTGTGCACTGTTGTCATTCATAGAGAAATTCTGGCTAGCCAAAAAAATGTCACCTGAACTTAACAACGTTTTAAATGAGATAGGTTTAAATTATAAACCTCATTACAGTGCGTGCCCTTAAATCAAATCTGTTTGCACAGCACTGTAAGGAGATGGACGCAGAACACACACGTTTCTTCTCTCATACACAGAAGTGAGATGGCTTTCTAAAGTTAGATCACTGGCGAGAGCTTCTGAGTTATGAGAGTTATGAGAGCTATCAAGATGTCTTTTAGAAAAACAGTCACCACTGGAAGCACATTTCAGTGACACAGGATGGGTCACAAAACTTGCTTACTTATGTGACATATTCAGCCTGCTCAACAAATTCAATCTGTCACTTCAGGGAAGAATGACAACCATGTTCAAGTCGGTAGATAAAGCGGCTGCATTCAAAGCCAAACTGGAATTTTGGGGTCAACGAGTGAACTCTTGGGATTTCTGATACGTTTCTAATATTATCAGAGACTTCAAAGGAGACTGAGCCATGGCCTTCTTTCTCCTAGCTGGTGCATGATCACCTATCTCAGCTTTCAAAAGAGTTTCAGCATTACTTCCCAACAAAAATCCCTAACTGGGAAGGAACGGATTCGCGACCCGCTGTGAATAAGCCAGGTGAATCAACTTTGTCCGTGCTAAAAAAAGGATCAACTGCTTGAGATTGTAAATCGCAGTGGCTTTAAAAGTATGTTTGAGGTAAATTCGAATCTCCATACATTCTGAATTAAAGTCAAGACGAAATATCCTGAGATTGCCACAAAAACACTGAAAATCCTGCTTCCATTTCCAACATTCTATCTTTATCAAGCAGGATTTTCTGCAGTGACAGCAACCAAATGAGATTACGAAATAGCCTGGACATAAGCAACACACTTTGAGTGTTACTGTCTGCCATCACCCCCAGATGGGACCATCTAGTTGCAGGAAAACAAGCTCAGGGCTCCCACTGCTTCTACATTATGGTGAGTTGTATAACATTTCATTATATATTACAATGTGATAATAATAGAAATAAAGCGCACAATACATGTGATGCTCTTGAGTCATCCTGAAACCATCACAGCCACCCCGGTCCATGGAAAAATTATCTTCCATGAAACCAGTCCTTGGTGCCAAAAAAGGTTGGAGACTGCTGAGTTAAGGGATTAAATATGTGCGATTACTTTAGAACACAAGTACAGATTGAATATCCCTTATCCAAAATACTTGAGACCAGAAGTGCAGGATTTAGGGTTTTTTCAGGTTTTGGAATATTTGCATAAATTTAATGAGATATCTAGGAATGAGACCAAAGTCTAAAGGCAAAATTCATTTACGTTTCATATATACCACATACATATAATCTAAAGGTAATTTTATAGGGTATTTAAATTTGTGTGTGTGTGTGTGTGTGTGTGTTTGTGTGTGTGTGTAAAACAAAGTTTTGCCTGAGTTTTGGCTGCAATCCATCACATGAGGTCAAATATGGAATTTTCCACTGTGGTATTGTGCTGGCATTCAAAGCATTTTAGAATTGGAGCATTTTGACTTTCAGATTTTTAAACTAAGGGTATTCAAGCTGTACTTGCGTTGTGTGGTTTTCAATGTCAAGTGACGAGTTCGAAGGGACCAAAATGTTCATCAGAGAGTCATTTCAAATCCTGGTAAATCAGAAATAATTAACCTCGGAGATAATCAAACCTGTTTACATTAATGATAAAAAGGAAAAAGTTGTATCCTGTTTTTTGAGGCTCATATGAAATATGGAACTCTGGTCATGACACAGGCTGTTAAAGTCCTTTTGTTTTTAGTTCGTTAAATAGAAGACAAAAAGGTGCCCTGACTCACTGAGAAGGTAAAATTTAGATAATTCATGGCATTTACTTTGCCTTATAACAAGAAATAAAAAGGAACCTCTGTTACGAAGATATTCGGGAGGAAGTAAGCTATTTCAGAAATTCTACCAATGAATAACAACAGATTGTTCATGAGAACTAGGTATGTCATATTACCATCCTAGAGGAAACATCAGAGCATATGATGCCCTTCATTCAATTCATCAAATGAGGGATCTTGACAGTGTTCATTTTTGCTGGAAAGGTTATTACAACATACCTTTTCTTTATTATTTGAGAGTTTTAAAATACTGACTCATTGTTCCCAATACATCAGAAGTATAAATTTTTGGATGATAATATGACCTCATTTGTGAGGTCTGGTATAAAAGTATTGCCTTTATCCTCTTTAGAAGTAGACTAGAAGTAGTAGAAACATTTTTAAAGAAAAGCTGTAATCTTGGAAATATTTCTATCATGTAAGTATTTTTCCTGGTTCTAAGAAATTTTGTGGTATTTTTGAACACTTGATTGCATTCTTGTGTACTAACATAATAATAAATGTTATATAAATTCTGACATTTTATACTAACAAATATATCTTTATTTTATTATTTACTATGCTGAATGTAAAATGATTTCTATACAGATTACCTTTGTAGAAATATGACTCAAATAACTTCTCATTGTTGTCTGTGTAATATATAAATTCGTTCTAAGAGTAATCAGAACCATCATTTAATGAACCACATCTTTATTTACTCAGTATCTCCTTAGAAAAAAATAGCAGTGTCTTCCCTTCAGACTGCTAGCAGTCCATATTCCAATCCCTTCAGAGGCGTGGTACTATCTTGCCAGGGTATCTGGTATATATATCCTGGCCTCATTGCAAATCCTGTGAACCTGAATTTCTATAGATGAGAACTGTGTATTTGTGCTTTTCAAAGCCTCTCATATGAGTCGAATATACAGCTAGGTTAGAGCAACCTGGAAAACATACATAAAGTTTTTATTTCTTAATTTTAGTACCTTCTCCACAGTTGCACCATTTGGGGCAGGTTAGGTGCTCTTCTGATAGAGAAAGAAAAAAAACGATGTGAAGAATATTTTCCAAAGTGGGAGGCATGATGTGACATCCAAGCTGAGAAAATAATGCCCAAGCTTTATTCATTCCAAAGTAGGACATATGTGCTCTCCTTTTTCATGGTCCATTTGGACAGGGCAGCTCAAGAGGGCTGATTCTGGACCAGCGAGGCAGAGAATAATCTTTCCTTGCCTAAGCTAACAAATGGTGACTGTGGAGAGTTACTGGAAAAAAAATTGCATGAAATCCTTATAGAACATGTGTTTACATAAAGCTGTGTCTACACTATGCATGGAAGTAACCCTATACATCTTGATTCTGAGCTAGGAGGTTTGTTGAGTATGGGGGCATAAACAGAAAACTCCAGTGTAGTGAACAAATCTTTATAAATTTGTACATATCTGACAGGAGATGCTTTAAATCCACTTGGAAAAAACCATGTGCATTTTCTCTATGCTTTTTACTTTCTGATCTCTAATCTAATAATGGCCACTTGGCCTGTGCATTATCTGGTATTAGCCCTCTGGAGAAAATTTAAATGGTACACAAAATTGTGCTCTTATATACATCATATCCACTCTGTATGTCAATGGTACAAAGACTGGATATTGAAATATGGTTTTTACAAATATCCTATTCAATGATGGGAAATATATTGCTTTGGATTATTACCATAAAACATGGAATATGTTTATTATAAGTCTGTAATTTTAAATGAGATGTCAAAGAAGGCACAAAAGTTAAAAGAATTTAGCATTGAATTCTCCCACCAGCTATACAAGAAATGAACATAAGGCAGAGATAGAAGAAAGATAAAGTCAATTAGAAACGTGAACCCATATTATCTCAATTGTCTAATCCATGCTGTATGGCAGATCAATACTGATCAATATTATGGAAAGTAAGAAAGACATTTACAATTTGGGATCTAAAAAATGAGTATTGGGTTTAAATTCCAATGGCTATCCTGTTTTCCCAAAGTGTTCCAGATGTCTTATTCCTTACAGTAACTGACTCATTACCAATATTCCTTATATCCAGTGATAGAGGAAGGACCCAGTTCATAGGCAAATTGTGGGTACAGCTGCTTTTCCTTCTGTGACACAAAATCATCTTTAAATTTCTGAGATCACCACTTGAGAGGCTCCATCTGATGTGGCAGTTTCTGATACAGAAAGACTGAACATTGAGATTTCAAACTGTTGTTCCTAGCTCATCTATAGAGTGCTAGCTATTGTTGAGGCACTGAAACAACAGGTTACATGCATGAATACCTGTTATTAGTACAACATCAGATTATGGTAGTTCATTGTTATTGTTTTTATTATCCTCATTTTGCAAATATAGAAACTGAAGCTTATTTGGAGCAAGCAATTTGCCCAAGGATACTCTGCTAATAGAACTCAGGTCTTTCTAATTCTAAACATGAGGACTTCACCAGGCTACTGAGCTCTCATTGGCTTATATTCACAATACTAAATTGCCTCTGTAGTCATATCGACATATTTTTCCCTCATCTTCATCTTTACCCCAAATTGAAAGTTTAACTTACAGCAAATAATAAACAGACAGGATGATAAATTTTCATTTTAAAATTAGATTCTAATTCTTGTTCTTCACATCTGGTAGAAAGAGAACATCGATAAAAAATATGATCCCCATTCTCCAAGTGAGATGCACAGTGAGATCAAAGCAAGATATTTAAGTAAACATGTATTTTTTTTTCTTAGAGCGTATGAGAAATATGTTTTACCCTTTTACTTGTCCATATTGACTACTGGAATATGAACTTAATGCCATAGTATATAGGCCTCTCTTGAGGTCTCTGTGTCTTCAAAGCTCATGGAGTAGCTGGCATTGTGTAAGCTTCATATTAATATCTTTATTAATCATAAAGGTATACAATTTACCAACTCTGATAAAGATATAGGTAAACAACAAAATATCAAATTGATATTCTATAAGAAGAGCCATGTGAATAACAGGGAGTCCAAAATTATTCACTTTACCAACAGCAGTATATAAGAAAATGCTGGCAATGTGGAAGGTGCTCAGAAAGTTATGCAAATAATGGGCAATTTTTGCCCTAAGTGAGTAATTTTTCTTCTACTTTACAAATGGATGAATAATGAGCTCATAAACTGTTCTCCCAATCATATAATTAAATTGTTTGTCCTAAAATGTATACTTCAGATTTTTAGATAAGCATAAAACATTTGCTATATGTATTTTCAACTTTCAGTCAAAACAGTTTTAAGGAAAGAGCCAGGACTGTTTTGAGAGCCCAAAGGTACGCTGAGACTCCAATATCAGAGCAGCTGGCAGGCTTGCCCTAACCGGAAATTAAGATGGGCTGGACGTGGCTATCTAGTGTTCCTTTCATAAAATACTTCTTTAACTGGTGGATGTCCCAGTGCCTAGTTGTCAGATCTTGCCAGCAGGGCATCCTTCACACAGGAAACTTGTTTATAGTGGCAGATGCCCTTGTGGCTCTTATCTGACCCATGTCCAGTACATGGCTGCCTGACCAGTGCTCTGGTACTGGGAAACTAGACTGTGTGTTCTCCCAGGACTTTCTGAGAAAACTTGGTCTGGGGAAGCCCCTGGTTCTTCAGATGGAAGGCACAAGTTCAAAGATTTCGATTTATAGATTTGTGGCAAGGAAGGTGCAATGAGTGGGTAGGGCAGTTCTCCATCCCCAGGTCATGCAGGGCAGGGATAAAGAAAGATGAAAGAGGAAAAGTACCAGGTGTGCCTTACTTTATGTTTCGGAGCAAATGCCTGAATGGTCCTTTTAAAGGAAGCTGCAGAAGAGTGGGGCGCCTAGTGTACCAGGTGGAAGGAAAACTCTTAAGTTCTTATCTCTGGCTACTTGCTTGAGCCATTTGAATGTAGTGTGGAAGTGATGGTGCTTCGTCTGTGCATATACTGATACAAAATGACCAATTCCGTTTTCCTGATATATAATCATTCACGCTGTGTCAAGAGTGACTGACGCTGCTTCTAGTAGGAGAAAGTTTAACTTGTATTCAAAATGGATCACCAAGGTAATATAAATTTATAAGAATTCACGATAGTTGCATATACCAGAAACATACTATCTTCCACACCATAACCCACACACCACCAATTCCCATAGCACAGCGATACCCATCTCACAGTGTTCAGCTCTGATTAAACCTTGATAAGATATAGTGAGAATAAAAAGAGAGGTTAGGATTGAAATTCTTTTGAAAACTACAAAATATTCTGCAGATAAAAAGACTATTAATAATATTTTTATATAACTTTACCTTTGTCCACCTGGCTTCCTGTTTTCTTTTTATTTGGCGTTATGCACATTGAAGACAGGGAGCCCCTTGAGGACTGAACGTTGCCTTGCTTTCTGTTATACAGTTCTTGGTACATGATGGTGTTAGCAGTGGAAAGCATCGGAGTCACACAGTACCACAGTATGTTACCAGCAGTGAATCTTTATAGGTCTGCAGCAACCTCAGTTCTTGTCTTCTCAGAAGAAATAATTAGACTGAGGAGCATAAGGCAGAAGGAGAGACCAAGGCACGTTTTAGAGTGGGAATGAAAGCTTATTAAAAAGCTTTAAAGCAGGAACGAAAGGAAGGAAAGTACGCTTGGAAGACAGCCAAGTGAGCAACTTGAAAGACAAGTGTGCTGTTTGACCTTTGACTTAGGTTTTAAATGTTGGCCTGCTTCCAGGGTCTTGAGTCCTTTCTCCCCTGATTCTTCTTTCAGGGTGGGATGTCCACATGTGTAGTGGCCTGCTGGCGTGCGGGAGGTGAGCATGTGTGTTTATTGGAAATGCACACATGCTTACTTGAAGCGTTCTCTTACCAGCCAAATGTCTGTGGAAGGTCATATACCAGTTAATCTGCCATTTTGCCTTTTTAAACTGTGAATTTCACACGCTTGAGCCCACTCACCCAACTCCTGAGATCTTATCAGGAAGCTGCTGATCACCAATTTCAGATGTTTCTGTCTATTGGGAGACTGCCTTTTCCTGGAGCTGTAACAAATTACTATTTTAGAGAGCCAGTTTAATAATTGCCTGACCATCACCTATGTTTGCCTGACATTCCTGATGGTGGTGGGCCCCTCTTCTCCTCCTGCTCATGGCTGTCTCACTACCTGCTGTAAACAACAGCTCTTCAATAATAATACTAGAAGCTGTTATTGTTATTCTTGAAACCTGACAGAGATTTTAGTACATAATTTGTGAACATGTAATTAATTTGTCTTACCTTTTCGTATTTCCTGGAACATACTGGGTTGTGTTTGCTTAAGGTAGTCCTACTTAATGTGCTCATTCTGTGATCAGAGGTATTGTTTTTTAACTTCATCCCATCTCAGTTTTCTTACATCTAAAATAAGAATAATCCATCCCCTCCAGGTCTGTCTTCATGGCTGAATGAGATACTGTGTTTAAAAGTAAACTTCAGCTATCAAGGGTCATCCAAATGTTATTAGTGTTTCTAAGTGAGCTCAAGTAATATAAGGAACAAAATAAATGTCATGTCTCTGAAACCAAAGTACTTTCTCAGGAGAATAACAAAAGGTCATTTTCTTCTGCATGACTTATATAATTCAGTACAGAGAGAAGGGGACAAGATAGTCCAGAAAAACACAGTTTCTTCAATATCATTATTAACAATATGAACAACATAGTTTTTATTTTTGCCTTTAAAAATGTATAAGAGAAAATATTTCTAGCCATTTTAATTGTGGCTTTGATTATATATTAGAAAGCAGAGAAGTAATCCCCACAGATGATCAAACACTAAATATTTTCCTGGTTGATGCAACAGGGAAGGGGTTCTGCTTGAAACTGCTTGAAACTTGGTGGTTGTGGGTAGACTTTAGGGGTTGAGCAGGGAAAGATAAAGGTATTAGAAGAAACTTTTCTACTCTAGAGTCCTGTTTTGGGTTCAGGGCTTTAGAGTGAAATCTTCCAAAGTTTATAATGAAAATTCCCATCTGAGTTTTCCTGCTGACTCATCTAAAAATGGCATTAATGTGTGTGTAGGAGGAGTTTCTGTAGGAAAGAGAACAAAGAGGACTTTACAGATGTTTCCTCTGAAAGTAAAGTTGCTATCCTCTGACTTGTCTCTATCACCAACTTGGTCATAGTGAAATTTTAAATATGCCTTCTTCTGTAGTTGAAGCTTAAGTCATAAGGCAATTAAAACCACATTTCCCGTTTCTTTCCAGAGTTATATATTTATGGAAGGGTAGCTTAGCAGGGCTTTATCCCTTCTCTCTCCCAACCCATATGAGTTTCACAAGCATCCCACAGCCATTCCAATGTGCACACAGTTTAAACCAAAACAATTTGCTTGTGATACAAATGCTCTCAAGAAAAGCCTCATACTCTTTCTTAAAACCAGATGACTAATTCTAAGTACTATGTATATAAAAATTCTGGAACCCTCCCTAGCTCTCTTTTTCTGGAGGTTGAAAAACAGCCACAGGCATCTGCTTTGCATGAACTAGCATGAGTTTCCTTCACTGAATCATGTAAAATTCTGGGGTCACGTGGTTTTCACAAAACCATTTCCCTTGTGCATTACCAGAGTGACATTATCTAATGAGCATGCTGGACAGGGTGAGGCTAGCTGATGTGTGCATCAGGTGCGCTTGTCATGGACACAGACCTCTGAAGGACTGGTTTTCAAGTCTGACTTGCAAATTTCATATGGCTGTCACTTTGGATTAGCTTACAATTTAAATTCAGCTGTTGTCATTTCCGTCTTAGCGTCATAAGCATACTGACGGAAGGCCCTGAATAAAATCGCAGTCCCAGAAAATCTTTTCTGTTAACATAATGCTAGAATGCAACTTTGGTGGGGTAAAATGAACTCTACACAAAATACATTGCCTTAGCAAGAGAATTTGCTTCTTTTTCCCCCAAAATGGATTTATTTCTACTTTTCAGAATTCTAGACTACTATCCAAAAAATTGAATCTAAACTCATGGGACAACAGTAGTGATACTAATTATCGTAAGAGTCACCAATACTCATATGTTTCTCATTTAATGCTGATAGTCTCTTCCAGAGACAGTATTATTGCAAATTTAGAGTCAATAAAATTATATCTGGTAGGGCTTGACTAACTTAGCCAGTATTTCACGACTAATGAGCTACTGAAGTCAAACCCTAATCTTTCTAAATCCAAAGCCCATGCCCATGTATTTTCTATATTGTAGATATATATGGAGTACAATGATGAAAGTAACTCTAATTTATTCAATTCATAGAACATGTCAAAAACAGGCTTGTGTTAGTGAAAAGGCAATGCAGTCCCCATCCACAGCTTCCTTACAGTATAACTGAAGAAAGCAAAATAAGTAATTAAACTAAGACTTAAGGCTTAAAAGGAAAAGGGTAGCATGCTCTGGCATCATATAGCAAGAAGAATCTTAACATATCCTGTGAAGGAACATATACAGTCAAGACTGATAATTGAATAGTATAATTTGGCCTAGTGAAGATGGAGAGGGCCTGAAGGAAGAAGGAAGCATAAAAAGAGCAAAAGTAATGCAAAAGAATCAGAGTTGAGAAAACACACAAATTACTAAAACTGCAAAATGGTCTGCAAGGCTATAGGATGGAGAATGAGAAAGACGTTGGTGAGCTATAAAGCTTGAAATAGAAGCAGGAGCCATATTATGGATCTCCTTATAATGATGTCATTGTGTTACATGTGTGCAGAAAATAATAATAATTATTACTCTGGCCCTTAAAACAACCCTACAAGTCAAATAGCATACAGTTTTATCAATATAGAAGCTCAGGCTCAAAGAGTTCACGTACCCAAAACCCAACAGGCTTGATTCCAAAGCTCTTGATCATGACAGTCCCCCACACTGCTGTCATGCCTCTTCACTTAGCTACGCCAGTTGACAGGGACAGTGAGTCAAGTTATCTTCCTGCTTAGTCTTTACTGCAAATGTTAATGATGACCCCAACCATATGTCTAGTCAATTCATTTTGTGATGACAAGTGGGATCATGCGGTCTTCGTTACAGCATAATTGAAAATGTACGTGATTTTCACGACACTTTGCAAAGAAGGACATCGTTAACATTTAATGCTTTGCCCACATTTGTCCAACTTTGTAGATTTGATATTTTATACTTTTCTGACCTTTCTGGGTTCTTAAAAGAAAATATCTTTTCTGTATTTCCTCTATTAGAGGAAAAGAAAGCCAACTGTATTAGTATTTATAGAAGAAAAAATTAGAGAGAAATAAAAATAAACACCACATTTCTTATTGCTTTTTTTCTTTTAAGTAGAATTACCCTTGGCTTTCAACCAAAGACTTTGGGCTACTCTGTTATCGATCTGTCTGTTCTATATAAAGAGCAGACCATATACATCTGTCCCAGTTGGCAAGGATTCATTTATACTCTTTGCCATTCATATTTTAATTTGTTGGTTACAGCCACCGCCTTATATAGATAATTTAATAGAATAAAATCTTTATATTTTATCCAATAGATTAACAAAACTACAGGCTTTTTTTTTTTTTTTTTTTTTTTTTTTTTTTTTTTTACAAACCCATATTGAACACAGCTTTCGCTCTTCAGGAAAAGTGCTATGTTTCTAATAATGTACCTTAAAGCAATGCTACAAATTATTTTCTTATTTTTCCTTTCTACAATATTGCAGTTTAATCTTTTATTTACACTCTGTATTTTATCTAGGAAAAAATGTTTACCTTTACCTAGAGGCTTATGCACTTTAAAAAGAATTATATCTTTCTGATCTCCTTCAAGTTTTATTTCTTTAGATTAGAACTAAGGTGTTTACATTACTCAGCTATAACCTACCCGTTGGGATTTTAGGAATGGCTTTTGTTATTTATTTTTATTACAAATTTATTTATTTATTTTTAAATTGAGAGAGAAAATTACACATAAACATCACCTACAACATAATGGTTTGAAATATATGTACATTGTGAAATGACTAAATCTGACCAATTGGCATATACCTTGCCTAATGTAATCATTATTTTTGTGTGAGAATACTTCACATTTACTCATTTAGCATTTTTCAAGAATACAATATATTGTCATTAACTTTACTCGCTATGCTGTACAATTGTCCTTCTATTTAACTGTAATTTTGTATCATTTAACCAGCATCTCCCAAACCTCATCCCTCCCTGCACCCACCAACAGCACCAACCTCTAGTAACCATTATCATAGCCATTATACTCTAGTCTGTGAGATCAACTTTTTTAGGTTGCTCATATGGGTGAGATCACGTGGTGAGAGCATGTGCTGCTGTGCTTGGCTTGTTTTGCTTAATGTCCCACAGATTCATCCATGTTGTTACAAATTATAGAATTTTCTTTTTCATAAAATTGATAGGTGGAAAACATCTCTGCACTCTCATGTTTATTGCAGCACTCTGCACAAGAGTCAAAACATGCAAAATACCTGTGTATCCATCAATGGATGAATGGATAGGAAAATGTGGCTTTTTGGTGTTGTTTGATCGTTTGTTGAAGTTAAAATATTACTTGAACCAGCTGCTGGTTTAAACAGTTTTCTATCACCTGTCCACTTCTCCTCGTGTATAATATCTTTTACACATAGAGGAAGCTACATGCTGAGTGTAGAGCATACTGAAAATTTGTTCAAAAGCTGACAGCCTGAAAATAGGCAATCTATAAAATCCCATAGTTCAGATAGTACAAAGATATCGTATCTCCTTTGCCAGTGCAGATAAATTATTATCTTCTTCCTAGAATACTAAGAAGCTGTAGTAGCCATGTTTTTGCCTAGTTTGAAAGAGTCTGGTAATCCATTAGGCATGTCTACCATGGGCACAGAAATAGAGCATGTGAGTCACGTGTTTTCCAATCTTGCCTTAGCTACACAAGGTTGGTCTAAATTAGGAGTCATCAACGCTTCTGTGTAAGACACGAGAATGCATATTTTAGGTATCAGGAGCCTTACATTCTCTTTTTCAACTACTCAGATCTGCCATTGTAGTCACAACATTGACAAGTGTAGTACGTAAGGGATCTTCAGATAAGTAAACTGAGGCAGCACTAGTATATCTTGTGATATAAATGTGTGTGTGTTGGCTGGGCACACTGGCTCACACCTATAATCCCAGCACTTTGGGAAGCCAAAGCAGGTAAGTCACCTGAAGTCAGGAGTTCAAGATCAGCCTGGCCAATGTAGTGAAACCCATCTCTACTAAAAATATGAAAACTATCCAGGCATGGTGGTGCAAACCTGTAGTCTTAGCTACTTGGGAAGCTAAGGCAGGAGAATTGCTTGAGCCTTGGAGGTGGAGGTTGCACTGAGCCAAGATCGTGCCACTGCACTCCAGCCTGGGTGACAGAGTGAGACTCTGTCTCAGAAACAAAAATAAATACATAATAAAGATATAAATAAACAAGCTTGTGTCACATGCATTGTTTTTGTCATTTCCCCATTAATACAATTATTGTTCCTTCAACTAAAAAAAGCTGCATTTTTGTGATCTGAGATGACTACAGGTTATCTTTTTAATAAATAAAGGAGAACATGCAATGCTTGCTGGAACATGAGCCTATATTAGTACAGAATATTTTCTTTAGAGGTGACATGAACACAACCCAGATAAGTTAAGAAAAATGGAAAACAAATTATAATGATACAAAAATATCTGTTTGAAAAATTGAAAGTTATGTTTGGCCATTAAGACTGATTTTAATCATAAGTTGAATAGCAATAAGAGCAATTTCTGTCTCTGCTGGTATCTGGGTGTTTGCTGTATTCTTCTCTCAGATTTGCCTTTTAATTTCCTCCTTATCTTTAAACCACTTGAAAAGAAGTATGGCTCACAAAATTTTCTGAGCTGATAGTTTCAGCCTCAGAGAAAGGCATCCTCTTCCTTGAGTTTACTTCCTCAATTTTTAAGAAGATTCTTGGGTCAAATGGCCATGCCAGGACCGACCAACTAAGAGAGGTGGGTCTGTGGAAAGGGTTATCAGGGTCCAGTGTGGAGGTGGCCATGATGCCAATGAGACAGGTTCTTAGGAAAGAGAAAAGGAACCGCTTGAGTAAGGAGCAAATATCTGTTTTACCAGTTTATACAGAGACTGTCCTCTCCTTAAATTTCTGTTTGGGGTAGTGAATCAGCCTTTCCATTTTCTTGGAAGATTGTATGACTGTTGGGCAATTCCAAGGCAGTCAGCTTCTGAGTGTGTGGAAACATCGTGTGACATTCTTGGTTAGCAGACCATGCGTGAGAGTGAATTAGTCTGTGCTTTGTTGTTGGGCCAATGCATCTTAGGCTAAAAGGTTACTCATGTGAAGACAGTGGAATTGAACTTAAAGAAAGCGATCAGGTCTGCTCAGCGTTTTGTGCTATGTTTAAGCTGCATAATTCCATCTTCCTCCTTGCACTGTGATGATAACCTTCAGTGTTTGCATCTCAAAATCTACTGAAAGTAGCAAAAGATAATCCAAAATAATGTGTTCTGTGTTGGAGACTCTCAAAGCGTGAATACCCCTATCTCAGAAGAAATCACTTGTTCTGCAAAAGAAATAAGATATTCCTCTGTGTGAAGCTGAACTACTACTTAATAAATGCCCTTCGGCAACGTACAGCATCTTTGAATGAGAACATTGGCTCAAAATGGAAGTACTGAAGAGGTTTCTGTGGTTTTTCTCCCCATCCTTTTCCTTAAACAGCAATTGACACACAGGAGACTTAAAATTGTGGGTCTAGGTGACAGAATCAGGGTATCAACATTCAAGTACTTTATCCATCTTCCATAATATCCTTGTATTCCCAACCAATTTTTAGTCTAGGGAACAATCTCTCAGAAGAAAACATAGCTGAGAAATCACTTCCAGATGGAAGGTGCCCCACTTAGTGTTTCTATCACCAAGTATTTTCTCAGTCACTTGTTTGGGTTTTTGAAACCATGGTATGAAGCTTAGTATTTACACTAGTAAGAGATTATTTAAAAACAACAAACACATATTTGGATTTGTTATAAAATATCTTTAGTAAATGATTTCCATTTTCTTGAAAATATTCTGAACAAATGATTCTTTGCCTCCTACAAATAGCACATGACATTCAGACTTCCTGTATATGTGAAATCAGTTTTTTAATTTAAATAAGAGCCTAAACCATGGTTCACCACTTTGTTTTCCTTTCCAAAAACCAAAGTCAAACAAACAGCAAGGAAAAACCTTCAGAAACCTACCTTTTATTTTTCTTTTCTTTCTTTTTTTCTTTTTATTTTCTTTCTTTCTTTCTTTTTTTTTTTTTTTTTTTTTTTTTTTTTTTTTTTTTTTTTTTTTTAAGAGGGAGTCTCACTCTGTCGCCTAGGCTGGAGTGCAGTGGCACAATCTTGGCTCACTGCAACCTCCGCCTTCCTGGTTCAAGCAATTCTTCCACCCCAGCCTTTCAAGTAGCTGTGATTACAGGCATGTGCCACCACACCCAGCTAATTTTTGTACTATTAGTAGAGATAGGGTCTCACCATGTTGGCCAGGATGGTCTCGATTTCCTGACCTTGTAATCTGCCCACCTTGGCCTCCCAAAGTACTGGGATTACAGGTGTGAGCCACTGCACCCAGCCTGTTTTTCTTATAGTAAGACTAACTTGGTAATATACTATAAAATAGTGTGAATAATTTTAAAATCATATTTTATTTGTATTCAGTAGTATTCCCATGGAACTCAGCTGTAACCTGAAGCCATCTGCTTGTATAAATGAATGGAGCTTCTTGTCCTCACCCTCCCGTGTCTTGTCAGAGGTACTGAACCCTTTCCAAGACTGCTGATATGGTTTGGATATTTTGTTCCCTCCAGATTTCACATTGAAATGTGATCCCCCATAGGAGAGGTGGGACCTGGTGGAAGGTGTTTGGATCACAGAGGCAGAGTCCTCAGGAATGGCTTGGCTCCTCCTCATTGTAATGAGTTACCCTGAGAGCTGTTTGTTTAAAGAACCTGGCACCTCCCCACCTGCCCTACTTCTCCTACCATGTGACATGCCTGCTCCCACTTCTTCCACCATGATTGGAAACATCCTGAGGCCCTCACCAGAGGCAGATGTTGGCACCATACATCTTTTATAGTCTGCAGAAGCATGAGCCAAACAAACCCCATTTGTTTATAAATTACCCAACCTTGGTATTCCTTTACAGCAATGCAAAACAATCTAACACAACAGCCACGCCTCCTTGGGATTATATCTTCTCATGGCTTCCCTTGTTTTTCCATGTTTACAGTATCACAATGAGTCCTTGACCACACTCTTGATCTTACTCCTTCAGGTTCTTCTTTCTTTGTTCTTGGTTCTATTGTCTGATTTTCCATAATCATCATCCATAATGCAAGTTTTTGTAATGGAATGTAACTGAACATTGGAGTTTCACATAATAAAGGAATAAATAATAAATTTCACACATCACTGCTCTAAAAAGGACTAAACCTTTCTTATTAAGGGATTTCCTTCCAGGCTCATGTTTCTCTTTTAGGTCCCAGCTCTCCTACCTTGGAGCTGACACCTTTCTGTTCAAGACTTCCCACACACCTCTGTCTTCTGCATATTCAAGGATCTCAAAATTTATTCTACTTTACGATGACTTAGCATTTCCTTTTCTATCTTCATTCATCTCAGCTATATTTTGAGGGTACTCTTTATATAATTAAAATTACCAAGAAGTTATTTTCATATATAAAAAACTTAGTTTCCCTTGAGTTATTCTACTTTATACAGTAAAAACTTTTGTTCACTTCCCACATAAATATATTCTTGTGTAATTTGCAATTATATGTTCCATTCTTTAACTGCAGTGAAATTCACATAACGTGAAATCACCATTTTAAATAAACAGTTCGGTGGCATTTAATATCTTTACAAGGTTGTCCCATCACTGCTACTTTCTAGTTCCAAATCATTTTCATCATATCAAAATAAAACTTTTTTCGCGCCATTGCACTCCAACCTGGGTAACAAGAGCGAAACTCCGTCTCAAAAAAAAAAAAAAAAAAAAACTTTTTTCCAATAAGGAGTTGCTTCCCCCTGTTATGGGTTGAATTGTGTCTCACTAAAAAAAAAAAAAAAAAAAAAAAAAAAAAAAAAAAAAAAAAAGATATGTTAAGATCCTAAGCCCTGGTACATAAGAATATAAGAATATGACCTTGTTTGGAAATAGACTTAAGGCAGATGGGATTCCTTGAGATGAGGTTATCCTGGAGAAGTTGGGGTAGGAGAGTGGGATATTAATTCAATATGACTAGTGTTCTGATAGGAAGAAAACCACATGAAGACAGAGATGCACTGGGAATACACCCCGTGACTACTAAGGCAGAGATTGGAGTTTTGCAGCTTTGAGCCCAGGGGCTCCAAAGATTGCCTGGCACATCAGCAGAAGCTAGAAGGCAAGGAAGGATTCCGCTACAGGTTTCAGAGGAAACATGTTTCCACTGACATCTCAATTTCAGACTTCTCACCTTCATTGTGAAATAATATATATATTTATTGTTTAACTTACTCAGCTGGTGGTGATTTATGATGGCAGCCCTAGGAAATAAGTACACTTGCATTTCTCCTTTCCCATCCCTTGGCAAACACCAGTCTGCTCTCTGTCTCTATGGAAAAACCTATTCTGATATTCTATATAAATGGAACCACACAATGTGTGACCCTCCGTGTTTGACCTCTTTCACTTAGCAAAAAGTTTTTTGGGGTTCATTCGCATTTTAATATGTGTAATTTCTTCATTGACTTTTGTGATGAAATAATATTGTACTATATACACATGTTATAATTGTTAATGAAAATTTGGGCTGTTACCATCTTCTAGTAGGAAAAATTCTACTAGAAACATTTGAGTATTAATTGCTTTTTTCTCTTTTTTGAGGTTTTTTGTTTTCATAAAAAGTAACAATTTATTTTCAAACCAATGACATTAATCATCCAATTACCTTGTAGCCAGTAAGAATCACATACATATGAGAACAAAATATTATTTAATTGAATAAAACAATCTCACACATATGCCCAAAAAACAATAGAATAAATAAGTTTTCCCAAACAATGGCAGAGAGGATAATTTTCCTGCTGAATTTTATTGATCTCTGGAACAGTAGCTCCCTCTGAGCGGAGAACCATAACGGAATTAAGGAAATATATTTCCATTCCATAGCAAGGAGAATGATTGCTGTCATATGGTCATTCTATGCTTAACTTTGTGAGAATGCACATCATCTGTTTCTAACTTGTCATTTAACCTTGTTTTACAAGGAGTTTACATATTTCAATCAGATTGTCTTCATGAGTACAGTCTTACTAAATATTCACAAAATAATAAAGTAACCCACATTTACTGAGTTTCTACTACATACTAGATATATAATACATAAAGCTGCAAGCTTCTCAGGCATCAACCTCGTTTCATTATTATGGAAGTCCTATGACTCCTTCACTACTGTAATCTCCCTTTGGCAGAAAACTGAAAGTATACATTAACTGACCTTGGTTTTTGAGCTACTCAGTAGTAGAGTTATTATTAAAAACTAATGGCTTGCACTCTATAACCCGTACTCTTACTTAGTCCACAATGGTCTCTAAACCTTTATATTTTTGATGCGTCACGAGTTAATAAATGATTCCCTACTGATGTTGTTTCCTGTGGTTTGCTATGGTCTATGTCATTGCAGCAAGTAGCCTCTTTTGGAAACTATTTTGATGTTCTTAAGGTTTTGATCCCTTTGGATAAATCATAATGAAACTACTGGGTCTGAAAATTTGATGATTCTCAGGTATCCTGCCACGTGGCTCTCAAAGAATTTACAAGATTTAACAGGTATCCTGCCATGTGGCTCTCAAAGAATTTGCAAGATTTTTTGTCCATGTGGCAAAACCTTTTTTTTTTTTAGTGGAAATGAATTCTACCTATTTAGCACGTTTGGTGATACTATCCATGTCCCAGATAATCAGAACAATGGCTTTTATTGGTTAAAACTTGTCACTAGTAAGGCTTTGGGCTTGACACATTAAAATACATTATCCCCGAATACAGAATATATGCTTAGTCCCAATTTCTTTAGGACTAAGTTATGCAGGCCTCAGCCTCCAAAGTAAGTGTGTTACAGGCATGCACCACCACACCCAGCTAATGTTTGTATTTTTAGTGGAGACAGGTTTTTACCACATTGACCAGGCTGGTCTCAAACTCCTGATCTTAAGTGATCCACCTGCCTCAGCCTCCCAAGGTGCTGGGATTGCAGGCATGAGCCATGTGCCCAGCAACCTGATCTATTAAGATACTACATATCTTAGGAAATACCTCGTGCTTATATAAGTAGGTTTAGTCAAAAATCATACTATTTCTGAAAAAAAAAAAAAAAAAAAAAGAAATAACCAAGCTCTTATTTGCTCCAATTTTCAAGGCAAGCCATAATGTAATCCAACACCACATTTTACTCAGCCATGTCCAATGGAACTTTCTGCAATGATAGAAGTGTTATATAGTTTTGCTCCAATACAGTATCTACTAACCACATATGACTGCTGAGAAGTTGAAATGTAATTAATTTAACTGAGGAACTATATTTTAAATTTTATTTAAATTTAATTTTTTTACATTTGAATTTAAACAGCCACATCTAGTAGTTAACACATTGGGTAGTGCAGCTTTAGATTTTTCCTCTTTCTTTTTTCCTTCCCCACTCCCTCTCTCCTTCTCTCCCTCCTTCCTTCCTTTATTATTTATTTATTTATTTATTTATTTTTGGCAAGATCTTACTCTGTCAGCGAGGCTGGAATAATGTGACACAATCTTGGCTCACTGCAGCCTCGAACTCATGGGCTCAAACTATCCTCCTACCTCAGCCTCCCAAGTAACTGGGACTACAGGTTCATGCTACCATGCCTGGCTAATTTTTTTTTTTTTTTTTTTTGAAAAGACAGGGTTTTGCCAGGTTACCTAGGTTGGTCTCAAACTCCGAGGCTCAAATGAGCCACCTGCCTCAGCCTCCCAAAGTGGTAGGATTATGGACATCAACCACACCATGCCCATTTCTAGTAAGACTTCTTTATTCTCATGAGCTCGTCTCAGGATAGTTAATTAGGTATATTCTTAAAATAAAATTTGCATTTTGAATTTGAGTGGTTATATCTGAAGTTCACCTTCAGTGTGTGACTGTAACTTTCATTCAGATAAAAATGTGTGTTGTTCCAGGAACAGAAAACCAAACACCACATACTCTCACTTCTAAGTGGGAGCTGAGCAATGAGAACACAGGGACACAGAAAGGGGAACAACACACACTGGGGCCTGAAGCAGGAGCAGTGTGGATATCATCAGGAGGAATGGCTAATTCATGTGGGGCTTAATACCTAGGTAATGGGTTTATAGGTGTAGCAAGCCACCATGGCACACAGTTACCTATATAACAAACCTGTACATCCTGCACATATATCTTGGAACTTGAAATTATTATTTTTTAAATGTGTGTGATCTTAAACAAATAATACTTATATAAAAATATTTTATTACATGACAAGGCATTGTGTCTTATAAAATTTAAAGAAATAGAGAAATTTGGTGTATAACCTGGATAATGGAAAACCTGAATTCTAGCCCATTTGTTGGGAACCTGTGCTTTAGGCCTCATCTATAAAATGTACCATTTGATTTGAATGTTTAGCTAGACTTCTCCAACTTGGTCATTCTTTTTCCTTTGTCTCTGCCTCAGTCACCATAAGATGTACACTTTCAAACTTTATTCTGGGAAATTCCCATTCCATATATCTGTGGTCTCTTGGGAGAAAAAGATAAAAACACTAGAATGTGATTCTCAGCTTTAGTTAATGGGACAGCTGTTCTCCGCACTCAGATCCTGTGCTGAGAAAAGAAGACAAGTTTGTCTTGATCACAAAGCATCCTGAACGTTGCAGGATAAAATGATTTCATTCAAGACATCTGAATCAATTAAGAAAGATTGTTTGTGTTTTATTTTGTTTACTCCCACAAGCACAAGCAAAAAATATGCTGCTTCTGAAATGCCAATGACAAGAATACTCCATCTCATGCATTTTAATTCTAAGAGAACATATTCAAGCAAGAAAGTGGAAATTCCTCCATAAAGAAAATTAAATATTAAAATATATAAATGCATTAAGCAATCTATATGAATTCTAGAAGCACAAGATAAAATGTCTTAAAACATGTTTCTTCTGAACATAGGAAATATGAGTGATTTTTTTCTCTTTTCCAAGAATACATAGTGCAGCATACCTGTGTACTTCCACAACATTTTAGATTCTCTGCATAAAGTCATAGGTAAGGCTTTGAAATGGACTACAAATCTGTATCTAGTTAACAGAACGATTTCTATAAAATGTCTTTATTTTAGTAGCTAAGTATCCAAACTGTTTCAGAAACAGATTGATTTCTAGATTGCTTGCATTTTCATGGAGTTTTGGGAATTCACATCCCACAGACTTTACAAAGTTCCTTCTAAACCAGAGTTTTGTCGTACAGTAATGGATGGCTTCCAGGTATTTTGGAATAGAGGTTTGAGTTCAAAATATGAAAATTGTATTTATGTAACTGGAGTATTTACCGCAGAAAGAAAAAGTAAAAAAATTAAGATAAAACTGTTTTTGTTCCTATATCTTTGTCTACCTAAGAACAAATATATAGAGCAGTAAATAAATAATAATATAAAAATAAAGGCAATATAGATATATACCATAATAAAATAATTATAAAAGAGAAATCATGTGATTAGGCTGCATCTGAGTATTTGCATTTGTGCAATGGGAGTAGCGTTTCTTTCATCAATTTAAATTCTGTACCTGTAAGTTAAGTTTATTTAAAAAAAACAGACTCATTTCAACAATTTATCCAGCAAAAGCAGGAAGACATATGCCTGTTGGTCACCACCAACTCACAGCTTCAGTCTCACAAGTCGGCAGCTAATTATAAAGCGCTTTTTGAAAACCATGCAGCCTGACATCATTTTCTTTGGTGACACTTCATGCCAAAATACATACAGAATTAGGGTTGGGTTAATTAATGTCCCACGGAGATTTTGAAACTTTACTTCCTCCTCAATAATTAGTTTAATGCTGTGAAAAAAAAAATCCAAAAACATACATCCCAGAAAGTCTCCGAGTAAGACAAAACATAATAAATGTGTTTTTAACATCCACAACTCACTGTATATGGATGGTGAGTTGATTAACATGACATTATAAGGCAAAACAAAAGTTGAATCTTCACTCTATGCACTTTTGATTACAATTTTAAAGGTGAGAAGGACAGAAGGGATGAATAGGGACCTAATAGTGAAACATTTCATTGGATTTTTCATTATAATAAAAACATCTCAGTAGAGAGATAAAATGCATTCACTAAATTCAACAGAATGGAGATATGATTGTTAGAACACATGAGGTGTTTTATAAAATCATTTGGTACTAATCTCCTTTTTGAAATCTGAGCAAAAGGAATAAAAGAAATACCTCCTTTCATAGTACAGTTGGATGATATTGGAAAAGACCTTTATTTCCAGACATTTGGGATTATGAGTTTTATTCTGATAATCATTTTGAACAGAGAAATTGAAGTATCAGCTATTAAAAATAAATTAACTCCCAAATTGTGATTACAACCTCAACTTTAGCTAGTGTTATCAATGGGGAAAAATTCTATTCTAAATATTTGTTTTAGCATGTGTGTCCTTTATATTTGGCCAGTTTAGTTTTGCCTTCAAATAATAAACTGATGTCTAATTGTTATTAACAGGGCTAATAAAGTCATGTAAGTTATATTCAGTCAACTGAAAAACACAGATAATATATAAACTGAATCTCTAGTTTTTGAATTAATATATGCATTATATGTATTTATAAAATATATACATTAATATACACTGTATATGTATATGAAAATATGCCAATATACACTTTATATTTGTGTTTAATCACATAAATATATTTTAACTATATAAACTTTTGCAGGTTTGCCAAGGGTAGCAAAAAAACTGTATCAGAAAAAAAGACAGTGTATGAAAACAGTATCATAACTAGTTATAGATAAAAATAAAAATGAAAAATACGAAGTCCATAGCTGATAGTAGTGGAAAATTAAGACATATATTTTATATATACAAAATCCTCAAATACTGTGACTACCACAAGTCGAGTCACTGAAGACCCTAGCCAAACTCACTTACCCAGGTTAGATTAGCAACCAGACAAATCAATAGCAGTTTCCACTTGGAAACAAGAAAACGAAAACGAAGCTCTGATCTACACATCTCGGCTTTCTCTTTTAAAACAGGACAGCAACCTTGCCATTCCAGGAGGTGGCTATGTTTGGCAAAGTGTTACAAGAATCTGGAGTGATGGGAAAACTCCCATTCCTGTTAGAATCTATTCCATAACACTTCCTTGTCAATAAACTGAGGTTACATAATGGTGGAAGTGATTTCAAAATGCTATGCTTATTGGACCCGGGGGCGGGGGGCGGGAAAGACATGTGACAATTGTCTGTTCTTCAACCATTTCCTAATGAAAGAATAAAAGCTGCCACTGCGTAGGGATTTGAGAAACAGTCTTTTTTTTTCTGTGAAGCTTACTGGTTTCAAGGGGGTGTCCTTTGAGAAGAGAGTAGTTTTATTTGAATTGTGATATTTTTGATCATGTCCAGTTAATGATAAGTTGATAATTCAGGCAGGTAATGAACTAACCACATTTGGGAAGAATAAGCAATTCAATGAAATGTGTCCTTCACATCCTTCTACCATCTGTCATTTTTCTATCTACCTATTACCTATCTTACGTCTCTGAAATCTTCTTAATGTGATGTTATTTGCCATCATGGCAACTGACTCAGTTCTCTGCACTAAAGCAAATTTCCTTTCCTCCATATCATAGTTCACCCTGTTCAATCCTCTAATCATTGCCAAGAAGGAAAAAATGATTTAATAAATGAAATGTAGTTGAGTTTCAAATGATATTTGTTGCCTAATTCTTTATTGACCCCATGGGTGCTCATATTTAGAACAAATCAGTAGAGAATCCAAGGAATCGCTGCATTTGTCTCTTCTTGTTTTTGATCATTTCGTATATACCTGAATGAAAGTAAATCCTTAGGGAAATATTTTTGATTAAATCAAAACCTGAATGACTAAGTTAGCCTATTTTATAGTTAAATTATATAAATATTACTATAAATATGTATATATATTTGTGTTTACATCAATATATGGTTTAATTATATATAGTTAAATTATATAAACATATAACCACACATATATATTTATACTTATATATTTGTGTGTGTAGAAGAAGGATAGTTTAAAATGTTAATTACAAAGCATAGTATAGTAAATGAATAAACCAGTAATGCAGTCATTTATTTTCAAATATCATATGCTGTACAAAATGTGCTGTACTGTTACTCAACAAGCATCATAGAAGATTAGTTTACACCACCAGCACCACAAATATTTGACTAGTTTTTTTTTGTACTACACTGTTAGGAAGGTTATAACATCACTAGGTGATAGTAACCTTTCAGCTCCATTACCATCTTCTGGGACCACAATCTTACACACAATTCAGCATTGATAAAAATACCTCTGTGTGGCATATGACTGTTCTTGATGTATTCGATCATATCAGCTCTTATTCAAAGTCCATCACCTTTACCAGATCTATATTTAGTCTTTGAGCTATCCAAAATAGAAATATATTAAATATATTTTTGTTAAGTGTTTTCAAGTTATCATGACTGACAATTCTCTGTTGGTGCTAGAAAGTTTTCATTCTGACTTCATTATTTTTGCCTGAAGATGCCAGGTTAAAGTTGATATTTGAGAATGTACAACAGTTCTATTCCTATTAATCATGTCATCATACTAATGTTCTTGGTTGTTGGCTGCTTATAAAAATTTTTATCCTTTGATTTTTATGATAAATTGTTTTCATTCTTTTTAAATCAGTTGGTTACTCCTAAACTTCTGAGCCTTCTATCCAGTCAGATCAGATCTAAATGTTAAAATGTTAACACACACCATGTAAAATCAAACAAAACAAGAAGAACGTGCAAAAAATCAAATCTAGAGCAACTCTCTTTTATGACAGTCACAGTACTAAATATAGTAGTATTGTTTTATATGCTATATATTTAACTTTTGCAATGTAAAATTTTGTTTTAAAAAAGTTGTAGTCTCATCACCCAAGTTTGCAGACAGTTGGTGTCTGAGAAAGGTATTAAATGATGTAGACAAGGTCACAAAACCAGTACATAAAGAGACTCCTATAGAAATGAGACCTACTTTCCTTGAAAGACCAGATCAGTAAGAACAGATCCTGTTATACATAATTTCAACTCACCAGCGTCCTCAAAGTGTGTGGGATATTTAGAACCCAGTCATGGTTATGTACATACCACTTCGAAATAAGACAATTCCTAAGAAATTCTAATGGATTAAAAATCATCTGGTCAGGCATGGTGGCTCACGCCTGTAATCCCAGCACTACTTCAGGAGGCTGAGGCGGGTGGATCACGAGGTCGGGAGTTCCAGACAAGTCTGGCCAAAAAAAAAAAAAAAAGACAATAAAACAATGTGTCTCTTTTAAATAAGTTTGTTTGTAGTATCAGAAAACAGAAAATACTGATTAAAACTAAAACGATAGTGAAAGGAGAGGGGCAAGTATGGCCAGCAACATGTGATAACCAAGGTCCTAATGACAGACGTGGCTGAAAAGGAGAGTCCACTTATTTAAGCATATCCTTTTTAAAGAAACAGTTTTTTTTTCTTTTTTTTCTTTTTGAGGTTTTCATTTTTTTTTTTAAATTAACAAGTTAGATTCCCAGGCAAGATGACTGAAGAGGAACACCTCCAGTCTTCAGTTCCCAGTAAGACCAACACAGAAGTTGGGCAATTTCTGCATTTCCAACTGAAGTACCTGAGTCATCTCACTGGGCCTGGCTAAACAGTGGGTTGAACCAGTAGTAGTTTCTGCAGCCCACAGAGGGTGAGCAGAAGCAGGCTGGGGCATCTCCTCACCCAGGAAGGAGAAGAGGTCGGGGAGTTCCCTCCCCTAGCCAAGGAAAGCCTTAAGAAACTGTGATGTGAGGGATGGTGCTATCTGGCCCAGATACCCCACAGCCTTTGCAACCCACAGACCAGGAGATTCCCTCAGGTTTCTTTAGCACAAAGGCCCTGGATTTCAAGCACAAAACTGGGCAGCTGTTTAGTCAGACACTGAACTAGCTACAGGAGTTATTTTTGTTTGTTTGTTTGTTTTACCCCAGTGGCACTTGGAAAGCCAGTGAGACAGAACTGTTCACTCCACTGGAAAGAGGGCTGAAGCCAGAAAGCCAACTCATCTTGCTTAGTGAACCCACTCCCATGGAGCCCAGCAAGCTAAGATCCACTGGCTTGAAATTCTTGCTGCCAACACAGCAGTCTGAGGTCCACCTGGGACACTCAGGCTTGGTGGGGGTAGGGGCGACCGTCATGACTGACGCTTGAGTAGATGATTTTCCAATCACAGTGTAAACAAAGCTGCTGGGAAGTTCAGACTGGGCAGAGCCCATTGCAGCTACGCAAAGCAACTGTCACAAGACTGCCTCTGTATACTCCTCCTCTCTGCGCAAGGAATCTCTGAAAAACAGGCAGCAGCCCCAGTCAGCAGCTTATAGATAAAACTCCCATCTCCCTGGGACAGAATACCTGGGGGAAGGGGCAACTGTGGGTGCAGCTTCAGCAAACTTAAGCATTCCTGTCTGCCAGCTCTGAAGTGAACAGCAGATCTCCCAGCACAGTGCTTGAACTCTGCTAAGGACAGATTGCCTCCTCAAGTGGGTCCCTGACCCCTGTGCCTCCTGACATAGAGACACCTCCCTGCAGGGGTCAACAAAGACCTCATACAGGAGAGCTGCAGCTGGCATCTGGTGGGTGCCTTTCTGGGACAAAACTTTCAAAAGAAGGAACAGGCAGCAATCTTTGCTGATCTGCAGCCTCTGCTGGTGATACCCAGGTAAACAGAGCCTGGAATGGACCTTCAGCAACCTCCAAAAGACCTGGAGCAGAGGGGCCTGTTAGAAAAAAAACTAACAAACACAAAGGAATACCATCAACATAAACATGTTGTACTGGACCGAGCATAGAAAGTCAACACCAAGACAAAAGTATGTCAAATTGCAGGGTCATTTATTAAGCTGGCGACCACGGAGGACTCGCATCTCTCCAACCCGTGACCCCGAGTTCAGGGGGAGAGGGGTTTTTAAGCTGAAAAACCACATCCTGGTTTCAGGGTTGGGGGATGCAGGGCAAGCAACTTTTCAGCACTTATTGATAAGCAGAAGCAAGCACTTTTCATAGAAGCCAAGGTCAACAGTTATTGCAAAGAGAATGGGGAAGCCATTACAACTGATTTTAAGAACAGCTTTGTCTTTTACAAAATGGCATTTCTCAGGTTCTAACTGTTAGGCTAGCCGTATTACAAACAAAGGGCCATCCGCACATAAACCACATCGAAGGTCACCAGCATCAAAAGCCAAAGGTATATAAATCTACAAAGATGAGGAAAAACCAACAAAAAGAGGATAAAAAAATCTGAAAACCAGCACACCTCTTCTCTTCCAAAGGATCTCAATTCCTCTCCAGCAAGAGAACAAAACTGAATGGAGAATGAGTTTGATGAATTGACAGAACTAGGCTACAGAAGAAGGGCAATAACAAATTTCTCCAAGCTAAAGGAGCATATTCTAACTCAATGCAAAGAAGCTAAGAACCTTGAAAAAAGACTAGAGGGATTGCTAACTAAAATAAACAGTTTAGAGAAGAGCATAAATGACCTGATGGAGCTGAAAAAAACAGCACAAGAACTTCTTGAAGCATATACAAGCATCAATAGCCGAACTGATCAAGTGGAATAAAGATATCAGAGATTGAAGGTCAACTTAGTGAAATAAGGTGGGAAGATGACATTAGAGAATAAAGAATGAAAGAATGAACAAAGCCTCCAAGAAACATGAGACTATGTGAAAAGACCAAAGTTACGTTTGATTGGTTTACCTGAAAGTGACAGAGAGAATGGAAACAAGTTGGAAAACATACTTCAGAATATTATCCGGGAGAACTTCCCCAACCACACTTCAGAATATTATCCAGGAGACTGTTAGCAGACATGTCAACAGTCAAATGCAGGAATTACAGATAACACCAGAAAGATATACCTCGAGAAGAGCAAACCCAAGACATATGCCATCAGATTCTCAAAGATTGAAATGAAGGAAAAAAAAAATTGTTAAGGGCAGCCAGACTGAAAGGTTAGGTTACCCACAAAGGGAAGCCCATCAGACTAAAAGTGGATCTCTCTGAAGAAATCCTACAAGCCAGGAGAGAGTGGGGGTGAATATTAAACATTCTTAAAGAAAAGAATTTTCAACCCAGAATTTCATATCCTGCTAAACTATGCTTCATTAAGTGAAGAAGAAATAAAATCCTTTTCAGACAAGCAAATGCTGAAGGATTTCTTTTCACCACTATGCCTGCCTTACAAGACCTCTTGAAGGAAGCATGAAATACAGAAAGAAAAAACTGGTCTGGCCACTGTAAAACACACCAAAATGTAAAGACCATTGAGACTATAAAGAAACTGCATCAACTAATGGGCAAAATAACCAGCTAGCATCATAATGACAGGATCAAATTCACACATAACAATATTAACCTTAAATGTAAACAGGTTAAATGTCCCAATTAAAAGGCACAGACTGGCAAATTGGATAGTCAAGATCCATTGGTGTGCTATATTCAGGAGACCCATATCACGTGCAAAGACACATGCTCAAAATAAGGGGATGGAGGAAGACATAGCAAGCAAATGAAAAGAAAAAAAAAAAGCAGGGGTTGCAATTCTAGTCTCTGATAAAACAGATTTTAAACCAACAAAGTTCAGAAAGACAAAGAAGGATATTACACTATGTTAAAGGTATCACTGCAACAAGAAGAGCTAACTATCCTAAGCATATATGTACCCAATACAGGAGCATCCAGATTTATAAATAAAGTTCTTAGAGACCTACAAAAAGACTTAGACTCCCACAAAATGATACTGGGAGACTTTACCACCCCAGTGTCAAGAGTAGATCAAACAAACAAAAAATTAACAAGGATATGCAGGACTTGAACTCAGCTCTGGACCAAGTAGACCTAATAGACATCTACAGTACTCCCCACCCCAAATCAACAGAATATACATTCTTCTCAGCACTACATCACACTTATTCTAAAACTGACCACATAATTGGAAGTAAAAAAACACCTCAGCAAATGCAAAAGGGCAAAAATCTTCAGAGTCTCTCAGATCACAGTGCAATCAAATTAGAACTCAGGAAGAAACTCACTGGAAACCACACAGCCACATGGAAAATAAACAACTGCTCCTGAATGACTACTAGATAAATAATGAAATTAGGCAGAAATAAATAAGTTCTTTGATACCAATGAGAACAAGAATATAATGTACCAGAATCTCTGGGACACAGCTAAAGAAGTGTTTAGAGGGAAATTGGTAGCAGTAAATGCCCACACCAAAAAGTGGGAAAGATCTAAAATCAACACCCTAACATCACAATTAAACAAACTAAAGAAGCAAGAGCAAACAAATGAAAAAGGTAGCAGAAGACAAGAAATAACTAAGATCAGAGGACAACTGAAGAAGATAGAGACATGAAACACCCTTCAAAAAGTTGATGAATTCAGGAGCTGGTTTTAAAAAGATTAACAGATAGACCACTAGCCAGACTAATAAACAAAGAGAGAATAACCAAATATATACAATAAAAAATGATAAAGGGGATATCACCACTAATCCCACAGAAATACAAACTATCATCAACGAATACTATAAACACCCCTAACATCAATAAACCAGAAAATCTATAAGAAATGCATAAATTTTTGTATACATACACCCTCCCAAGAGTAAACCAAGAGGAAGTTAAATCCCTGAATAGACCAATAAAAAGTTCTGAAATTGAGGCAGTAATTAATAGCCTACCAACCAAAAAGAAAACCCAGGACAAGATGAATTCACAGCTGATTTCTACCAGAGACACAAAGAGGAGTTGGTACCATTCCTTCTGAAACAATCCCAAACAATATAAAAAGAGAGACAGCGTTATCCTGATACCAAAACCTGGCAGAGACACAACAACAAAAATGTCAGACTAGTATCCCTGATGAACATCAATGAAAAATTCTCAATAAAATACTTGCAACCAAATCCAGCAGCATATAATAAAGCTTATTCATGATAATCAAGTCCACTTCATCCTTGGGATGCAAGGCTGGTTCAGCATATGTAAATCAATAAATATAATCCATCACATGAACAGAATCAATGACAAAAACACACGATTATCTCAACAGAGAAGAAACCTTTGATAAAATTCAACACCCCTTCATGCTAAAAACACTCAATAAGCTAGGTATCGATGGAACATATCTCAAAATAATAAGAGCTATTTATGACAAAGCCACAGACAATATCATACTGAATGGGCAAAACTTGGAAGCATTCCCTTTGAAAACTGGAACAAAACAAGGATGCTCTCTCTCACCACCTCTATTCAACATAGTTTTGTAAGGTCTGGCCAGGGCAATCAGGCAAGAGAAAGAAGTAAAGCATATTCAAATAGAAAGAGAGGAAGTCAATTTATCTTTGTTTGCAGATGACATGATTATATATTTAGAAACCCTGCTGGTCTCAGCCAAAAGACTCCTTAAGCTGATAAGCAACTTCAGCAAAGTCTCAGGATATAAAATCAATGTGCAAAAATCTCAGACATTCCTATATACCAATAATAGATGAACAGAGAACCAAATCATGAGCAAACTCCCATTCACAATTGCTACAAAGAGAATCAAGTACCTAGAAATACAACTTACAAGGGATGTGAAGGACCTCTTCAAGGAGAACCACAAACCACTGATCAAGGAAATAAGAGAGGATACAAACAAATGGAAAAACATTCCATGCTCATGAATAGAAAGAACCAATGTTGTAAAAATGGCCATACTCCTAATTTATAGATTCAATGCTATCCTGATCAAGCTACCATTGACTTTCCTCACAAAATTAGAAAATAAAAAAAACTCCTTTAAATTTCATATGGAACCATAAAAAAGCCTGTATACCCAAGACAATCCTAAGCAAAAAGAACAAAACTGGAGGTATCATGCTCTTTGATTTCAAACTATATTAGAAGGCTACAGTATAACAAAACAGCATGGTACTGGTACCAAAACAGATATATAGACAAATTCAACAAAAAAGAGGCCTCAGAAATAATACCACACGTTTACAACCATCTGATCTTTGAGAATGTGACAGAAACAAGCAATGGAAAAAGGATTCCCTATTTAATAAATGGTGTTGGGAAAACTGGCTAGCCATATGCAGAATACTGAAACTGGACCCCTTCCTTACACCTTATACAAAACTTAACCCAAGATGTATTAAGGAAATTGTGAAGTATGTTAGGAGTTGGGATGTGAGGCTATTCACATGGGGACACAGGAGGCAGAAGCTACATGGGGCGGAACTACTTGGAATAGAGTTGTAGTGTTCAAAATCCAGCATTAAAATCTGTTACCTAAGTTTATGCATTGGATTTTCCAGTGTCCCCCAAAGCCAAACAGGTGTAAGTGATAATGAATTAATAACATCAACTATTGCAGTCTAACTGTATGATAACCTTGCACTGTGAAGCACAAGAAAATAATGTTGATTTTTAATGCAAACCTGAAGTGCAAAAGACATTATGGCTACTCACTTGACAACAGCATATATTCAATGATAGGGAAGGGAAATAGAGTGGGAACAGGCATGTACCAATACGAGAAGGTGATATGGTTGTATTATACCCTGCTGAAGCAAGTAGTGAGAGACTAGATTGTGGTTACTGGAAGCTGAAATTGACTGTTGGCAGCTCTTAACTTATATGGCCAAAACAGTGTTTCCTTTGTATGTGCCTTCTATTTAGCAATCTTGATTGGCTTACACTGAAAAAGAAAAATGAATTTTCTCAGAACTTAATCATGTCCAGTGTTTTTATTGTCTCCCAGGCTGTATTATTCTATTAGGGCTGTCACAAGAAAATATCACGGACTGGGCAACAAAAATATTATTTCTCATAGTTCTTGCTTGGAAGTCCATAATCACAGTGACAGCAGATTCAGTTACTGTTGAGGGCTCTCTTTCTGGCTTAAAGATGGACACCTTCTTGCTGTGTTTCCAAGTGACCTTTCCCTGAATGCAGCCTGAAAGAGAGAAAAAGTAAGCGCTCTGGTGTCTTTTTTTACAAGGACACTAAACTTGTCAGTTCAGGACCCCACCTTTATGGCCTGAATTACTTCCTTTAGAGGCCCCATCTCCAAATATAGCCATGTTGGAGTTAGCAGTTTTACATATGAATTGGTGTGGGGAGAGGAGGGACCCGCATATTCGGTCCATAACACTGACCATGAGAAGACATAAGAAAAGTTTTATCACATCAGAACAAGGATTAGGACTAAGAAACACCATAAACTGAACCATGACACCTGAGTTTTAGCAACCAGGTATGTAGATTTTTGACTTAGCAGTAAGGAAGATTACTCAATTTCCTTGTCTTAAACTAGACACACTTAATTCAAAACTAATGATAGAACTTCTAAAAACTTAGTAATAATGTTTTAAATAATTAGATGACAGCTGCAGTGAATATTCATTTAAAACCATGTTGATCATTAATGTTCTTTTTATATTTTCTAAATTCATGCAACTTCCCTAGGTAATCAGTGTAAATGAACAAAAATCTTCTTTCATCTTCTTCCTGTAAAGATGAAAAAGTTGTTTATAGACTTTGTGTTTATTAATTCTAATAGTTAACAAGAGAGGATGATTGATAAGTGGCAAATAAAGTGAATAAGTGAAAAATCCCATTTGGTTCCCAGAGTGTGTAATAATATTGGAACAAAGTAACCAATATTAACAAATCTTAACAAAACATAATTTATCTTTTTTTCTTTTGTTTTACTGTTCTTTATATATAAGCCCTTGGAATTTGAATGTGAATTTTTTTTTCTTTTTCTTTTTCTTTTCTTTTTCTTTTTCTTTTTTTTTAAGACAGAGTCTCCCTCTGTCATCAGTCTGGAGTGCAGTGGTACAATCTGGGCTCACTACAACCTCCACCTCCAGGTTCAAGCGTTTCTCCTGCCTCAGCCTCCCGAGTAGCTGGGACTACAAATGCACATCACCATGTCCAGCTAATTTTTATATTTTTAGTAGAGACGGGGTTTTGCAATGTTGGTCTGGATAGTCTCGATCTCTTGACCGCCTGTGTTAGTCTCCCAAATTACTGGGATTACAAGCGTGAGCCACTACGCCTGGCCTGAACATGAATTCTTTTCTAAACTCTCTAAACCTCTTTTCTTAAAGTCAAACTTGAGTAGCTCAAGAGAATACAAATTTGATTTGACTAGAAAGAGAAAGAGCAGCCGATCAATATCAGTTTTTAACAGTTCAAGGAAACCAGAACAGTGATGCATCACCAGATGGTAAATGGATTGTTACCGTTAATGATGTTTACTATATTCAAGTCCATGTTATTTGTAATTCTTATGATATTTGCCTTTCCAGTGATTTCATTTGATGCAAAAATTTATTAGTTACAATTCTAAAATCGTTTTTTTTCTATTCTATTCTTTTAATGAAGATTTGCAGGAGCACTGTAAAATCAGTTTCATAGTTAAAGAAGGGGATGTCAAAATAGATCACATAGTCAAATGCTTGATAAGTGGACACCATATCACTGTGCATTTTTCTTTTGATTTATACCTATATCTGTTTTTCATAGAAAAATTTGCTGTCTTAATACAATTGTATTGACTATTGCCATGGTAATATTATCTCTATTATATCATTTATATTGTAGTATGTATATTATAGCTATTATAACTATATCATAAAGTGTTGTGGATCTTATCTGTACTTTAGGTAGTTGATAGAAGTGATATAAGTGTATATAACAGATTTTTTGGCACTCTGGAAATTCGAGTTTCTGTGTAAGATCTTTGAAGGAATAACATTTCCATTTTATTAAATAGAGACTATCAGATTAGGAAAAATGAATTATAGTATACTTGGTTTAAAATATCATAGGATATTTCTCTACATAATCCATCAAGTATATGAGTCAGTCTTTGTTTTTCTAGATGTTTCAAATGTTGTGATTCTGTACTGAAATTATTTTTTACAGAATTAGAGAGTAGGTGTCATCTATAGATTTATTCTTCTTCATCAGCAGAGGGCATATACTCATGCTTTCTTCATTCCACTTGGTAAGTGATCCTGTAAGCCACTGCCTTAGCGTTGAATAAGTTTGAAGATCAGTTAACAACAAGGATCATTTCCATCTGGAGACAACTAATAGACATAAGAGAGTCAGGAATAATGACTAACCTTCTTGGGAAATTCAATTGCTTTCTGCCTTTTGGGCATTTCACTTCATTCTAAATGATGTTATGTTACTCTAGGCTAAGAGAAGTTTGAAATAAATGATGAATGATTATATCAAATAATATCTTCTATCTGGAAGTTGAACACACAATAGAGAAACTTTGGTAGAAAATATCTAGAAAACTGGCAAAATTTAGAGACAATATTACACTTGTGCATACAACAGGAAAATATAAAAATGCTGAAAAGATTATATTACATACAAACATACAAAAGTTCATGGTCTCTACTACGATTTTCCCTTTTCAGGAATTATTATTTTAGGATGAACAATTAAGTCAGTTGGTCCTATTGCAATTCATTCTCACTCCTAAATCCTCCCTAGAATGTTAAAGAAAGATACTATTTTTTTATGATTAACAAGGAAAGAATTGTTGACTAAATTAGGGATGAGGGATTTATTTTTCATAACAATTAAAATAGATGGCTTATCATGATGAATAACTTTCAGGAGTTTTACTGGCTTTATATTCTTACTATCTTTCCAAGGTCAAAATCTAAAATGAGAAATACATGCATATGTGTATGTGCATAGACTATATTTATATATAAATATATGTGCATGTGGCTATTTGTGTCAGTACAACTCATATATCTTCAATAAATAAAAACATGTCTTCATATATATAAAATATCTTTCTGTATATGTATTTCCATCATATATAAACTCCTTAGAGTAACAGAGCAGACATTATGCACATAGCATGTCTACAGAAAACAATTCATTCATATTCATTGGCAAGCTAACTTGCATAAGGGAAAAATGGGAAGACTAGGAATATTTGCATTAACAGATTCCAGGTGGTGACTACTTGGATGGATGGATAAATCAGATGAAATTTTAAATGTACATTTTTCATGAGCTGAATGGCCAGATCCCAGAAGAAGATATTCTGAGAGACAAAACATTTTCATCAGGGTTGAAAATATTGAGACAGAATTAAAAATGCCAAGTAAATTTTCAACAGTTGTTTCAATTAGCCAAAGCCATCTGAAACCTCTTTGCAAACAAGAAAATAAAAACACATGGACACATTCCTCTCTCTCTCACGTTTTCAAATTGTAGAACTACTACTCAGTGAGAAAGATTCAAATGTTCAAAGAAGGTAGAGTTTTCAGTTTACCTGGAGTTCTCAGAAAAGTTGCATTAAAAATACCAGTAGAGATATCTACTACTATACTACTATTGTATCTTTTTCACAATAAAGCCCTAGAAGCAGCCAATGTTTGGGATTATTTTGGCACTAGTAAATGCATTTAATTAAATGTGTTATTTTCAAAGGTATTTTTTGTTTACATGCCTAAAATATATTCTTTCCAAAACAGCAAATGAACAGCTGTATACATGTGAGGGTGTGTGTGTGTGTGTGTGTGTGTGTGTGTGTTATATATATATATATTTATATATATATTTACACTCACTGCAGCCTGCATCTCCTGGGCTCAAGCAATCCTCCCTCTTCAGCCTCACCAGTAGGGGGCACCACAGGCATGTACCACCATACCTGGCTAATTATAATTTTTTTTTTGTAGAGACAGGGTCTCTAGATGTTTCCCAGGCTGGTTTCAAACACCTGGACTCCAGTGATCCATCTACCTAGGCTTCCCAAAGTGCTTGGATTACAGGTGGGAGCCACTGTGCCCATCCTCACCCCTCTTGAATGTTAGGATTTTAGTAGTTTTAATAATCTTCCCTATATGCTGCTTTATTTGGCTATCAAATAGATTAAAATATTTCTTCAACTTTAGCTTATATTCTTCCATAATAATAAATGCAATTATTACTGTACCTATGGGAGAGGATGTTCCAGCTTGATTTATACTGCATATAAATTACCATCAATGGTAACTCTAAATAAGCATTATATAATTTCCTGCACATCATAAAGTTTATTTTTATTAATTTAATATAGCAGGGATTGATTTTGAATAACTATAGCATTAAGATTTGAAGCCTGAAATGAGTCTTTGAAATTAACTGGTGAAGAAGTTACCAAACTTCAGGCCACATCTGCCTAGACAGGTGAGCAAGCATCAAAAAATAGGACCTTTAATTCATAAGTCCATAGATGAATTTCATCAGATAATTACTACTGAATGTACAATAACAGTAAAACAGAGGATCTCATTTTTATAGTAAAATATCCAAATACAAACAAACTTATTTCAACACTGTTTAAGAGTTTAGGGAATGGAAGTTGATGAAAACAAGAGATTTATTATAGACCATGCCACTAGTGAGATGCTATAACATAAAGCCCCAATTGTCCTGTAATGTTGAGGAACTGGATGGAACTATAGATACAGACATGACATTGTAATAAAGATGATACGGTGGATGAGGTAATAATAATAATGACAATAATAATGACCACTTATTTTGCGTGTTCTGGGAACGTTCTGTACTTTATCTCATTAATACAATCACCCTATGAGATAGGTGATTTTTTTAGATCAAGGGGAGATAAAGCTCAGAGAGATTAAACAACTTGCTATAGGACATGTAGCAAATTAAACATTGACATTGAGAGTCAAATTTTGGCCTAAATCCAAAGCCAACACTTAAAAAATAGCAACTACAAGAACAATTAAAAAAAAAAAAAACTATGAGACACAGGACTTTTCTGCTTGAGAGTTATAAAGTAAGGTTTCATAGAAATCGGAAATGGATTTCTATCTTAACTAGGAGAAAGTGACCTACAAAGGAGAACATAAAAGAGTAATTTTCAATCATCTTTGATGCCCCCCAAAGAATGCATAAGATCAATTCTATAACTTTCTTTCTATGTGTATTTTTATTATTGGCACATGAAATAATATCAAAGCATATAATATACTTAATATTTAAGAGCACCTCGCTTGCAACAACAGAATGAGTGAGGCTTTAGGGCAAATATAATCTGTGATCATATGATCAACTCTCACATACAGAATTTTGCTCTTCATGGGGAATGAGATGGAATCATTTTTTCAATAGTGAAGCCATGATGGCATAGAGTCTTACACCTTCCTGTAGTGAGTGATTGGTCAAGTTGGGGGTGCAAATAGGTGGCCCTGGAGACAGGAGTCTGTGTAGTCATTCATAAACTGGCCATATAACTCTGAATTTTTATGTGTGCTATTTTGGCAATAATGAAATAATGTTTCCATCTTAGATTATTCCATTTATCTTTTCCAGCATACAGTGACTGGGATTAAATTGTTATATGCTTACCAATGTTGCAAATGAAGTGCTGTTAATATGAAGTATGTTGGATAGCTAATTTAAAATCCAAACATATCTTCACCAAAGAGAGCATCAGACCACAATTAACAAGATAAAATGTATGAAAACACACACCAGCAAATTTAATTCACACTGTATTTTTACTGCTTCTTGCTGATAAAGTACTATTCATATTTTATGATTTAATCTGGTCAACATATTAATATTTCTTTTACTTATAAAATGTTGGTAAATTATTTGGTATTTTCTAAATATACAACCATATAATCTTCAAATACCAATGTGCTTATGTCTTTTTTTGTGATATCTGGAACTTTCTTATGTCTCATGACTTATTTTGCATTGTCTGGGATTTCCCTGTCAATGATAAAGTATGTCAGTAATATGCTGAATATTAGGCTTGTTTTCTAACAAATGGATGTATAAAATCAGATTTTTGTGGTCGTTAGTACATAACCTGTCTGTGTAAGCATCAGGTATGACATAAAAAGCAAAACAAATAAAAAATGTAAACATTCAGAGAGAGAGAGTCTAGAGATGTCTTAATCAAGGGAGTATGGACCACAGACCAGTGCCAGTCTGTGAACTTAGCATGGGTCTCTAAATATGTAAATACAGAAATGAGAGCAGATATTTAGAAATTTTACAGCAATTTGACAGAGTAATTTTATATTTTTTTAGTCTAATAATAAAACATGTATTCTTGGATTTTGTATGTCTCTGTTATTCTTTCAGTAACTCATTTTTTTATATTTTACAAAAGTGTCCATCTATGAAAATAGTGAAAATAAATTGACCTTTTTGGTTTGAGAAGAACTATTTTTTTGTTGTTGTTTTTTGTTTTTTGTTTTTTGTTTTTTGTTTTGAGGCGGAGTTTCACTCTTGTTACCCAGGCTGGAGTGCAATGGCATGATCTCGGCTCACCGCAACCTCCGCCTCCTGGGTTCAGGCAATTCTCCTGCCTCAGCCTCCTGAGTAGCTGGGATTACAGGCACACACCACCATGCCCAGCTAATTTTTTGTATTTTTAGTAGAGACGGGGTTTCACGATGTTGACCAGGATGATCTCGATCTCTTGACCTCGTGATCCACCCGCCTCGGCCTCCCAAAGGGCTGGGATTACAGGCTTGAGCCACTGCGCCCGGCCCAGAGAAGAACTATTTTTTAAAATTATATAATTGCATTGTAGGTTCTTGGGCACATGTGAAGAACATTCAGGATTGTTGCATAGGTACATACAAGACATTGTGATTTGCTGCCTCCATCCCAATCACCTATATCTGGCATTTCTCCCTATGTTATCACTCCCCAACTCTCTACCCCCACTGTCCCTCCCTTAGTCCCCCCCCCAACAGACCCCAGTGTGTGATGCTCTCCTCCCTGTGTCCATGTATTATCGTTGTTCAACACCCATCACTCATGTGAGAACACGTGGTCTTTGATATTCTGTTCTTGCGTCAGTTTACCGAGAATGATGATTTCCAGGTTCATCCATATCCCTACAAAAGACACAAACTCATCGTTTTTTATGGCTGCATAGTGTTCTGTGGTGTTTATGTGCCACATTTTCCCTGTCCAGTCTATCATTGATGGGCATTTGGGTTGGTTTCAGATCTTTGCTATTGTAAACATTGCTGCAATGAATATACGTGTGCATGTGTCTTTATAACAGAAAAATTTATAAACCTTTGGATATATACCCAGTAATGGGATTGCTGGGTCAAATGGAATTTCTATTTCTAGGTCCTTGAGGAATTGCCACACTGTATTGCACAATAGTTGAACTTATGTACACTCCCACCAACAGTGTAAAAGTGTTCCTATTTCTCCACATCCTTTCCAGCATCTGTTGTCTCCAGATTTTTTAATGATTGCCGTTCTAACTGGCATGAGATGGTATCTCAATGTAGTTTTGATTTTCATTTCTGTAATGACCAGTGATTATGAGCATTTTTTCATATGTTTCTTGGCCTCATATATGTCTTCTTTCAAAAAGTATCTGTTCATATCCTTTGCCCACATTTGAATGGGTTTGTTTGTTTTTTCTTGTAAATCTGTTTTAGTTCTTTGTAAATTCTAGATATAAGTCCTTCGTCAGATGGGTAGATTGCAAATTTATTTTTTCCCATTCTGTTGGTTTCTCGTTCATTCTAATGATCCTTTCTTTTGCCGTTCAGAAGCACTGGAGTTTAATTAGATTCCAATTGTCTATTTTGGCTTTTGTTGCCAATGCTTTTGGTGTTTTAGTCATGAAGTCCTTCCCTATGCCTATGTCCTGAATGGTTTTGCCTAGGTTTTCTTCTAGGGTTTTTATGGCTTTAGGCCTTATGTTTAAGTCTTTAATCTATCTAGAGTTAATTTTAGTGTAAGGTGTGAGGAAGGGATCCAGTTTCTGTTTTCTGCAGGTGGTTAGCCAGTTTTCCCAACATCATTTATTAAACAGGGAAGCCTTTCCCCATTACTTGTTTTTGTGAGGTTTGTCAAAGATCAGATGGTTGTAGATGTGTGGTGTTGCCTCCGAGGCCTCTGTTCTGTTCCATTGGTCTATATCTCTGTTTTGGTACCAGTACCATGCTGTTTTGATTACTGTAGCCTTGTAGTGAAGTTTCAAGTTAGCTAGCATGATGCCTCCAGCTTTGTTCTTTTTGCTTAAAATTGACTTGGCTATGTGGACTCACTTTTGTTTCCATATGAAGTTTAAGGTAGATTTTTCCAGTTCTGTGAAGAGGGTCATAGGTAGCTTGATGGGGATAGCATTAAATCTATAAATTACTTTGGGCAGTATGGCCGTTTTCACAATATTAATTCTTCCTAAACATGAGCATGGAAGATTTTTCCATCTGTTTGTGTCGTCTCTTATTTCCTTGAGCAGTGGTTTGTAGTTCTCCTTGAAGAGGTCCGTTACATGCTTATTTAGGTGTATTTCTAGGTGTTTTATTCTCTTTGTAGCAATTGTGAATGGCAGTTCTTGAATTGGCTCTCTTTAAGTCTGTTATTAGTGTATAGGAACACCTGTGATTTTTGCACATTGATTTTTTTATCCTGAGACTTTGCTGAAGTTGCTTATCAGTTTTAGGAGATTTTGTGCTGACATAATGGGATCTTCTAAATATACAATCATGTCATATGCAAATAGAGACAATTTGACTTCCTCCTTTCCTAATTGAATACCCTTTATATCTTTTTCTTGCCTGATTGCTCCAGCTAGAACTTCCAATAATATATTGAACAGGAGTGGTGAGAGAGGGCATCCTTGCCTAGTGCCAGATTTCAAAGGGAATGCTTCCAGTTCTTGCTCATTCAGTATGATATTGGCTGTAGGTTTGTCATAAATTGCTTTTATTATTTTGAGATACGTTCCATCAATACCTAGTTTATTGAGAGTTTTTAGCATAAAGGGCTCTTGAATTCTGTTGAAGGCCTTCTCTGCATCTATTGATATACTCATTTGTTTTTTGTCTTTGGTTCTGTTTATGTGGTGGATTAAGTTTATAGAGTTGCATATGTTCAACTAGCCTTGCATCCTCAGAATGAAGCCTACTTGATTTTGATGGACAAGATTTTTGATATGCTGTTGCAATCAGTTTGCCAGTATTTTATTGAAGATTTTTGCATCTGTGTTCATCATGGATATTGGCCTGAAGTTTTCTTTTCTTGTGAGTCTTGCCGGGTTTTGGTATTAGGATGATGTTGGTCTAATAAAATGATTTGGGAAGGATTCCCTGCTTTTCTATTGTTTGTAATATTTTCAGAAGGAGTGGTGCCAGCTCCTCTTTGTATGTCTGATAGAATTCCGCTGTGAATTCTATCAGACTGGACCTGTGCATTTTTTTTGGTTGGTAGGCTATTAATTGCTGCCTCAACTTCAACCCTTGTTATTGGTCTATTCAAAGTTTCAACTTCTTCTTGATTTAGGCTTGGGAGGATGGAAATGTCCAGGAATTTATCAAATTCTTCCAGGTTTACTAGTTTGTGTGCATAGAGTTGTTTGTACTAATCTCTGATGGTGGTTTGTATTTCTGTGGAATCAGTGGTGATATCCACTTTATCATTTTTTATTGCATGTATTTGATTCTTCTCTTTTTTCTTTTTTTCATTAATCTGGCTAGTGTTCTATTTTGTTGGTCCTTTCAAAAAACCCAGCTCCTGGATTTATTGATTTTTGAAGGGTTTTTCTTTGTGTGTGTGTGTGTGTCTATCTCCTTCAGTTCTGCTCTGATCTTAGTTATTTCTTGTCTTCAGCTAGCTTTTGAGTGTTTCTGATCTTACTCCTCTAGCTCTTTCAATTTTGATGATAGGGTGTAGAGTTTAGATCTTTCATAGCTTCTCATGTGGGCATTGATTGCTATAAATTTTCCTCTACACACTGCTTTAAATGTGTCCCAGAGATTCTGGTACATTGTGTATTTGTTCTTGTTGGTTTCAAGAACATCTTTATTTCCACCTTCATTTCATTGTTTATCTAGTCAGCATTCAAGAGCCAGTTGTTCAGTTTCCATAAAGTTGTGCGGTTCTGAGTTAGTTTCTTAATTATGAGCTCTAATTTGATTGCACTGTGGTCTGAGAGACTGTTTGTTATTATTTCCATTCTTTCGCATTTGCTGAGGAGCGATTTACTTCCAATTATTTGGTCAATTTTAAAGTGCGATGTGGTGCTGAGAAGAATGTAGATTCTGTGGATTTGGGGTGGAGACTTCTGTAAATGTCTATTAGGTTTACTTCATCCAGGTCTGAGTTGGAAGTCCTGAATATCCTTGTTAATTCTGTGTCTCATTAATCTGTCTAATATTGACAGTGGAGTATTAAAGTCTCCCACTATTATTGTGTGGGAGTCTAAGTCTCTTTGTAGGTCATTAAGAACTTGCTTTATGTATCTAGGTGCTCCTGTATTGGATGCGTATATATTTAGGATCATTAGCTCTTCTTGTTGCATTGATCCTTTTATCATTATGTAATACCCTTCTTTGTCTCTTTGAACTTTCTTTAAGTCTATTTTATCAGAGACTAGGATTGCAACTCCTGCTTTTTTTGGCTCTCCATTTGCTTGGTAAATCTTCCTCCATACCTTTGTTTTAAGTCTATGTGTATCCTTGCATGTGAGATGGGTTTCCTGGATACAGCACACTAATGGGTTTTTACTTTTTATCCAATTTGCCAGTCTGTGTCTTTTGATGGGGGCATTTATTCCATTTACATTTAAGGTTAATATTATTATGTTTGAATTTGATCCTGCCATTTTGATGCTAGCTGGTTGTTTTGCCCATTAGTTGATGCAGTTTCTTCATTGTGTCCATTCTCTTTACCATTTTGTATGTTTTTGGAGTGGCTGGTACTGGTTGTTCCTTTTTTTTTTTTTTTTTTTTTTTTTGAGACAGAGTCTTGATGTGTTGCCAGGCTGGAGTGCAGTGGCACAATCTCAGCTCACTGCAATCTCCACCTCCCATGTTCAAGCTATTCTCCTGCCTCAGCCTCCCTAGCAGCTGGGATTACAGGCGTGCACCACCACACCAAACTAATTTTTTGTGTTTTTAGTAGAGATGGGGTTTCACCATGTTGGCCAGGATGGTCCTGATCTCCTGACCTCGTGATCCACCTGCGTTGGCCTCCCAAAGTGCTGTGATTACAGGTGTGCACCACTGCGCCCAGCCTGGTTGTTCTTTTCTATGTTTAGTGCTTCTTTCAGGAGCTCTTGTAAAACAGGCCTGGTGGTGATGAAATCTCTGAGCAATTGCTTGTTCGTAAAGGATTTTATTTCTCCTTCAGTTATGAAGCTTAGTTTGGCTAGATTTGAAATTCTAAGTTTAAAATTCTTTTCTTTAAGTATGTTGAATATTGGCCCCCACTCTTCTGGCTTGTAGGGTTTCTGCTGAGAGATCCATTGTGAGTCTGATGGGCTTCCCAACCTTTCTCTCTGGCTGCCCTTTGTTTCTGCTGAGAGATCCATTGTGAGTCTGATGGGTAACCCAACCTTTCTCTCTGGCTGCCCTTAGCTTTTTTTCCTTCATTTCAACCCTGGTGAATCTGTGCCTTGGGGTTGCTCTTCTTGAGGAATATCTTTGTGGTGTTCTCTGTATTTCCTGGACTTGAATATTGGCCTGCCTTGCTATGTTGGGGAAGTTCTCCTGGATAATATCCTGAAGAGTGTTTTCCAGCTTGGATTCATTCTCTCCATCACATTCAGGTACACCTATCAAACACAGATTAGGTCTTTTCACATAATTCCATATTTCTTGGAGGCGTTGTTCATTTCATTTCACTTTTTTCTCTAATCTTGCCTTCTCATTTTATTTCATTGAGTTGATCTTTAATCTCTGATATCCTTTCTTCTGCTTTGTCGATCCAGCTATTGAAACCTGTGTATACTTCGCGAAGTTCTCGTATTGTGTTTTTCAGCTCTATCAATTCATTTATATTCCTCTCTAAGCTGTTTATTCTCATTAGCACTTCATCAAACCTTTTTTCAAGGTTCTTAGTTTCTTTGCATTGTGTTCTTTTAGCTCAGAGAAGTTTGTTATTACTCACCTTCTGAAACCTGTTTCTGTCAATTCATTAGACTCGTTCACCATCCAGCCTTGTTCCCTTGCTGGTGAGGAGTTGTGATCCATTGGAGGAGGAGAAGTGCTCTGATTTTGGGCATCTTCATCTTTTTTTCCCTGGTTTCTTCCCATCTTTGTGGATTTATCTACCTGTGGTCTTAGTAGTTGGTGATTTTCAAATGGGGTCTCTGAGTGGATGACCTTTTTCTTGATGATTAAGTTATTTCTTTCTGTTTCTTAGTTTTCCTTCTTAGAGTCAGGTCCCTCAGCTATAGGACTGCCGGAGGTCTACTCCTGACCCTGCTTGCCTAGGGATCACCTGCAGTGGCCTCTGCATTTTCGCTGAGAACTGCAATCCAGAGCTGGTCCTATTCAGCCATCTTGGATCGTCTCTCCTGAGACGAACTTTTATATGAGAGAAAGGAATATCAAGATGGTGGCTGAGCTAGATGGATTTTATGTTTAAGTTTTGTTTACACTATATATGAATGTTCCTACTGAAAACTATAGTCCTATTGTTTGGGACACACTGTGTTGCATTGCTATCAAATAATCAATGTATTGAAAATAGAGTTAGAAAGGATGCATACAAATTCAAAATCCAGAATCCCAGGCTGCATTGCTCAGCGAGCGCTCTCTCCCTCTCTTTCTCTCTCTCTCCCTCTCTCTCTCTCTCCCTCCCTCTCTCTCTTTCTCTCTCTCTCTTTCTCTCTCCCCCCCTCTCTCTCTCTCCCTCTCTCTTTCTCTCCATGTGTGTGTGCATGTTTGTGTTTTCTTTGTGTGTGTTTTGCTAAGCCTTTTCCTCAGTTCTAATCAAAAATTCACATACCCAAGGTGTGGGTTTAGACATGTTGAGGGCCAAATTTTGAGGGAATATGTAGGACAAAAATAATAGCTTTTTATTGTGTTTAGGCTGTGTCCATTATTAAGCCATCTCAGTAACAAAAAGGGATTTATGGAATCATCAACTTCTTTTCTTTGAATCCATGGTGTATGGGATGAAAGATGTTCACATGAGACATTCTCCCATGGATGCCCATGAATAAATCTTACAGTGTTCCTAATTTCTAGTGTGCCAGTTACAACTCCCCTTCCTTCTTTCTCCACTATTAGAAGTAATATATGTTGAATCTCTAGAAGATATAAAATATGTTGCTTTTTTGATTCATTATCAGTAAATAATTCCTTAGCTTTAGATAGTTATAATTCTTTGATATTATTTTTTTCAATTCACAAATTACTATGATGGCAAAACACTGCAGTTGTGTCCTGCTTATTAAATATAAAGGACAAACTCAGACATAAACACACAGGTTTGGTGTGTACACATGTGACAAACAGACTTTTTATAAAGAAGTACAAGGTAGAAACTGATTTTAGAGGCCAGGTGCGGTGGCTCACACTTGTAATCCCAGCACTTTGAGAGGCCAAGGCAGGCAGATCAGGAAGTCAGGAGTTTGAGACTAGCCTGGCCAACATGGTGAAACCCCATCTCTACTAAAAATACAAAAATTACCCACGCATGGTGGTGGGGGTCTCTAATCCCAGCTACTCAGAGGCTGAGGCAAGAGAATCATTCCAACCTGGGAGGTGGAGGTTACAGTGAGTGAGATCATGGCCTGGGCAACAAGAGCAAGTCTCTGTATAAAAAAAAAAAAAAAAAAAACAGTGATTTTACAGTTTACCCGATCAACTCTTTTATGTGAAAGATGAAAAAGATCAAGGATTTACTGACAGAAATATATTGATTTGCATATTCATTCTGTGTATCAGTAGAACAATACATGTCAGTTCTCAGTTTTGTTAAATTAATATTAGTCACACACACACATTTATGCATAACACTTATCTACATTTCAAGAATTATTTCTAAAAATATCATATATACACATTTTCTTTTTTTTAATCTGAAAATATCTTTATTCTATTTTTTTTTTTTTTTGCTGTTTTTTTTAATTGCATTTTAGGTTTTGGGGTACATGTGAAGAACATGCAAGATTGTTGCATAGGTACACACGTGGCAGTGTGATTTTGCCAGATATAAGTGATGGGGAGAAAGGCAGCAAATCACATTTTCATTTTAAGTCATTTTATATGCCATATTCAGAAATCTTGTGATTTAAGAATAGTAATTTAAAATCTTTCCTATTCTTTGATTGAAAAATAATCATTTGATAATTCTTACATTTTCAAGAACTGAAAGAGATACACAGTTTATAACTTTGCTGATGGATATGGAAATGAGTAGTCATATGTGGTCCTTGGGTTCAATGAAATGGGGCTGTTCAATTCAGGATGTGTTATAAGCATCTAATGAACTCCAGAGATTAAAAAGTAACATACCTCATTGATACTTTTTATATTAGTTTTCAAGTCAAAATGATAATATATTTGATATATTTGTTGAAATAAAATATATACTTGAAATTAATTTTACTTTTTTTTTTAACTAAACCTGACAATTAGAAGAAATTTAAATGATATCAATGTCTCACACAATATTATTGCTGGACAGCACTGGTTTTAAAATTATTTTTCTTCCTTATCTCTGTAAGTAATTTCATTTCTGCTAATAATGTCCAGCAGAGACTTTATCTGAAATGCTAAGCTAAGTCAGAGAAAAATTCTGAGTCAGAGTTTGGGAAGATTTTCTCACATGGGAATATTAAATGAGTAGCAAGTCAGAATCCACTGTGTCTTTGTAACTATCACCCAACAATATAACCACACCCCACAAATTGAGTTTTGAACAGTTTTAACGGAGGTAAAAAGGCCAATAGAATTTTAAAGATTAATGCTCTATGTTAGCATTTTACAAGAATACAAACATATGCCATGATCTTGTGAAACTTTCACACACTTTTGAGTTGCATATTTTTCTATCCACAACCAAAACACACTGTTTTGATAAATGCTTACTATAAATGAACACAGATGATTTTATATTAATAGGCATAGGCATTATTACTTTTTAGTGCCAAGTTGTTTTACTTCCCAATGTACTAACTCATTCTAGATTCTTTGTTAGTTACATTTAAGTCCAATTTAAGCTTTTTCATAGTTCCAAAATTTTGTAAAGTTCTGTGGATATTTTTAAAACAGTAAGTGCATCCAATCATAAAGACATTTTTAATGTGTTGTGCCAAACTCTTCTTTGAATTAGACTTCAGCCCATACATTTCCAAAGGCAATAATATTTATTTTTAGTGTTTTCATAGCAATTCCTGGGGGACTTTAAAAGCATCTCATTGTGTCTTTATTATTAGTTTATTTTTATGTTGCCTTTCCATATAGAGTGATATCCTAAACACAGGAATTGCACTATTTTTATTTTTGCAGCTCCAGCACCTGACACAGTGGTTGACAGATGTTAGGATCAACAGCAATATATGGGTTTTTTAAATTTATGGGTAATTATTAATAATTTGATGAATGAATAACAGTAGTAGCAGAATAGAGTTTTTTGCTTTTCTTTAGCACAGATCTTGATTTGGAGGATATTGTTCAAATGTCATTAGATTTGGCACTTTTGGCAAAATGAATAGCCTTTAAATGTGTTACATAATTTTCAAACATTCCAAAATACTTAGAGTTAAATATCATCCATTAAAATAATTTGAGCAGCCTTTAGCTATATTCAAGAACAAATATGTAACAAAAAATCTGTATTGCCAAAGAAACTACTAATATCCCTAAGCCACTCTGTAACCATATGTTGCTCTGCAAAAGCAATCCAGAATGTTTCTGCTCTACAGTTCCAGGGGCTGCAAACCTTTCCATCTATAAAGCAAGAATAAGAAAGCATCCAAAATCTAAGCTTGCTTTATGGTTATGTGTCCATACTGCTTCAATATTGGTAGGGCTTGATAATCTGAAGGAGTAGGCAAAAGCATATTTTCAATTCTTTTCTCGTCTTCAATATTATAGGAAGTGATGCTTAAATTAATACTCTTTATTATACTTCACCTTATTTCCCATTGAAAAGATATTTGCATCAAAGAAGAATTCAGATATCTTGTTTATGATGATATAATCATTTCCATAGAAACCAATTATGACATAAACATTACTATGGCTTTAGGTAGACAAATGAATAGCAGGAAGTGTTGAATTATAACCAAGGTTTTGTTTGTGCGTTATTATATTTAGAAACCAGCATAAGACTAGAAAAATGTAGCATATGTGTTGAGCAAAAAATTACTTACATCCTAGAAAAAATATTTTAAATAATTATTTTAGGATATAGTTTTATAAATATTTAGATTTATGGCTTCGGTAGTTTTGATAACTGACTACACTGAGAAATAGAAAGAATGGAAGCTTTGTTTTTCTAAGACGCTTAGTAACATTTCAGACAAAGAGTTTGCAGACAAATTGTCTAGTCTAAGCCATTCATTTTCCACAAGAAGAAATGAAATCCTAAAGAGGGTAAACAGCTTGATCTCGGCTAGACAAGGAGAGAGTGGTAGAGCCAGAGCAGGAATAAATCTTCTTTAAGCTTGGTTAGTACTTTTTTTTTTTCTGTCAGTTTTCTGAGTTTAAAATATGGTAGGAAGCATTTGCATAAAACTTTTTCATATCCAAATCATTTAATGCTAAAAACCTGAATATTTCCATTTTAGTATAAATGTGAAACATATAAATCAAAGAGTAAAGCACAGCTCAAAGCTTCACGTTATCTAAATATATATAAAGAATTTGTTCCTACAATATGTCAGTACGTGTTTCCATTAGCCTAAAGGCTGAAATATTCTTGACATTAGCAAACTATGAAATATTATTTGTAGAAATCAGGAAAGGCTTTTGCATTCTAGTTACATAATCCTAATGTAAATTTACTTATTTTCACATGCCAGAGAAGAATAACTTAAATAGTATAATTCAAATAGTCAAAGCAAGAAAATGTTACTTTATCTATGTGCATATATGCGCATGTATATTATATATACTTATAGGCTATATATTTGTATTTAGGTTTGAGTGTGTGTGTGTATGTTTGTACACACACAAAATAAAGGGCAGTATACATATTATTTTATTCAAGTATAATTTTGGCTCTATAATTTTTAGCTTAAACACTATTTTATGAAGTTACCAATTAAATATATTATATGAATCTGCTATATTGTTAGACTTCTAACCCTGTAGAAGAGACTCTAAAATAATCTAAACAAGACTCTAAAAGATAACGTAATTGTTTTTATGTTTGATGAGCCCCTGTTCATCTTCTCTGGAAAAGGTCATGCCTCTTTATCGGTGAGGTGATATATCTTACTTTTCTTAATCCTTCATCTATGATATTTCTGTACTCATTTGATAGATGAAATATATAAAATCCTAAACAATTTGGCATCTGGAACTGGGAGAATTAATGATTATATATTTAGCTGTAGGTACACATATGTACACTTACATGCACACACACAAAGATACTCATTTCATTATCTAAAGAAAATAAATAAAATGAGGTAGTTTATTTTTTCAGTTTAAAAATATTGACAGCCTGAGTATTCAATTACTTCTCTCTAGGGGCCCATAAGCTAGAATTTACATGTTGATACATATTTACAACTGTGTTGTCCAGGTTTTAATAATAGGTTTTAGTTACCCTCAAAGAGTTAGTGTAAGTCTATCTAGAAAGATAATAGCAAAGACTTGTTTTCGCTTCTGGCTTTAGGCTTAAGAGGAACTTCTTTTTTGATTTTTTTTTTATTCTTCTCTCATGTAAGAGATAGACTATGTATGATTTTCACAGATGTGTATAATAATAGAAAATAGTACCTGCCTGGGAACTCTGCACATGGCAATCCCTCAGCAGTGAGGGTCTTTGGCTTCCTTAAGGAATGAATACAAATTAGTATGGCTCACTGTTTTTAAATCTGAGATGAAAAATGAGATGTATTTTTAAGCCTAAAATGGATTTAAGCAAACAGAGTCAGCAACCAGCCTCCTAGATACGTTCAATTAAATATTTAAATTTTAGTAGCCATTAAGTACTTGTATCATATTAGAAATGTGTTGTTGTGGTTCTTGACTAAGTGCATGCTTTAATGATATTGGGAATCAAAAGCTTTTAACTTTATTGCATACCTTATTGCATGTTGTATGATTATTGGATTGTTTTCAAATTATTAAGTTATCAAAAGATATTATATAAGTCTTAGAAAAATGGAGTTTGTCATGTTTTCAAAAGATAGTAATATTTCTCAGGTTTTTTCTTTCTGCTGTTAATATGATTGATTTCTTTTAGTAAAAGAGAATTTCCAAGTATGTATTTATATCATCTTGAAACTCCTGTTCTCTGTGCATAGGGCAATATTTTAGTTATTTAACTGAAACCCTTCCAGTGAAAATATATTCCTGAATTCTACCCAGTCCCTTAGAGTATTTGAGAAAATTACGGAAAAATTAAAAAAAAAAATCAGGACAACTTGAATTGCTGGTTGTGTCTCAATTTGTCCAGTTGGTATGAAAGCTAGGTTAATAACCATTTCAAAAATGGAACCAACTGAAAATAAACTTGATATGGATAATTCCAGCCTTTCCGATGACTCATTTTTGTTGACCAATCAATATTATTTGACCTCTAATGCTTTTCCGGTGTTTTAAAAGTAAAAGACCTGATTTTTCTCTGTAAGCATGAATAATTTTGGCATATTTAAAGGAGGGGGCGTATGGCACATACCCTTGGGCAGAATCTCTCTCACTGTGACTTTGTGCTTCTGCTTATTCTCTTCCGGCCTCAAAAGTAGCTGCAGCTCATCAGGACTCTATTCACAGTAATTGGTGCAATCTTTTTGGAATCCTTCAGGCTGTATAAATGTCAAATGTTGCTGCTATTGCTGTTATTAATGGGACTTTGGGTTGAGAGAGAGAGAGAGAGAAGGAATAGCTGGACTGTATTAACATACATTGACTACATATTGACTGCAAAGAAGAATTGTATCTCCAGGAAGAAAGTTACATTTCCATGATTAAGTATGCAATTGAGAGACAGCAATCAGGTTAAATAGAGGAATGATTTGCTCTTTAGCAAGCAGTTAGTTCTACCTGGAAGGTAAAATAACCATTTCTCTCCCTTTTATAAATCTGCCCCTTGTTTAGTGCTTTGGGGACTACATAAGGGTGCACCACACAGAAAGGAATCTTTACAAGCCCTGCAATTTCCTCATTTTATCCTCCTGTATCCATTGAGTATATGTGAGCCCCCCCCACCCCACCGAATACAGTATGTGAGACATACATAAAATGAAAGAAAAAAAGTACTGTTTAATTTTTTTCTTTTTTTTTTTCTTACAAAAGGAATATAAAACTGGCTTCTTTCCTTCCAAGAATCCTTCAACCTTTCCTATTTTTGTGGCATCCATTCAACATGTGTCAACACTAAGTGGACTCTGGCAGAGTCTTTAATGGGGACATGTCGTGTCTTTTGTCAGGAGACGAAAAGAAACACTCCCCTATATTGCTCTACTCTTCTCTGAAGGAAATGAAGGTGGGGAAAATGAAGGCCAGGTCAAAATCATCTATGTATTGTGACACATGCCTCTGCTTTTCTGCACTTTAAGGGTATTACACATTACACTGGATAGCACTTAATTATTTAAAGTGACTTTTACTTTATTATTATAGCCAGTGTATGACTGAGTCCTTGCTGGGAATGTCAAGTTCTTCTGTTTCTGAAAGAAAGGACTGAGTTTAGATGTCAAGTAGAGATGCTAGATTGTAATTTCACAGGGAGAGAGGAACTAGGCGGTACTCCAATGAGGCCAACCTCCCTGGGAAATTTTGCAGAAACTGAGTATGGGCAGTCTCCTTTAAGAGAGCAGGTGATGGAATCATCTGGACTTTCAGCAATCCCACACTCATCATTTATATCTGGGCAACATGGCATACGTGAGAGCCATCATTTTATACAAACTCTAGATAGAATCTGTACTCCAAAGGTTGAATATTCAATATATGTACTCCAATAAACTACCAGGAGAAGCTGAATAATTAATTAACCTTCCTTGAGTCTTATTTTCTCTCTATATATAAAGGAAGTTTTAACATCTACCTCAGAATTGTTGTTAAGATTAAGTGAGACTAATGTATGTGGAAGCGACTACATAATGTGCTTAGTGGGTACCTGATAAACATCAGTTCCCTTCTCTTGCAGTTTGAAATGCCATTATGGTCTCTGTAATGGCCACTTAGAAGCAGGGACCAACTCACCATGAAATAGCAGTGACCAGCCGTGACAGTGTAGCAGAATTGACAGTTGCATTTTATATTGGTACATATGTTGTAAAAAGGCATAATTATCTTTACTAGTTCTCTCTGTGGCCAAGAGGCGGATACTATGACCAGCTGAGTAGATAGATAGCACTAACAAGAAATAATGAATGCAATTTGTGTTCTGACTGGTGGCAATTTTACTCTGGGTCTCACCCACTGAGACATGTTGACATTCCTAATAATGTAGCACTTTGACTTACAGGCCTGCCTAGAAATATGTATTGGGTGCTTCGATTAAGAAGACTATTAGCATGATGAATAATGTCTGTAACGTTCATGAATTTAATGAGTAATAAGAGAATACTTAGAAAAACAGAGCTTGGTGGGGTGCATATTTAAACTTGGGGAAGATTTCTCGTAGTGGAAAGATGTGTCCAGGGATTTGGGATGACGGATTTTTATAAGCTGCCTTATCTGCCACCTATTTTACATATGAATCAAACTCTACTTAGGACGGAATGAAGAGGCTTTCCTACTTTATATATAATTCATTTTAATTTTAATAACTTAAAAATTTTAATCTTTTTAAAATTTTGAATTTTATACTGATATTCTATACATGTTAACAGCTTTAGTGAGGTTTAATACAATAAAATTCACAAATTGGAAATATACAATTCTATAATTTTTTGTAAATGTATGGAACTGTAAGTGAAATACCTCAGGCACAGAAAGACAAATACCACATGTTCTCACTCATTCATATGTAGGAACTAAGAAAGTCAGTCTCCTGGAGGTAGAGTAGAATGGTGGTTACTAGAAGCTAGGAAGTTTACTTGGCGGGTGTAGATTTGTTGGTTAGTGGTTACAAAAACAGATAGAAGGAATAAGTGCTAGTGTTCAATGGCATAGTAGGGTAAATATAATTAACAATAATTTATTGTGCATTTCAAAATAGCTAGAAAAGAGTATTGAAAATGTCTCCAACATAAAGAAATTATAAATGTTTAAGGATATAGATATCCTTATTACTCTGATTTGGTCATCATAAATTATCTGCATGTCTCAAGATACTGCATGTACATAAATATATACAACTATTACATATCAATAAAAAATCAATTGACTATACTATTCACTAAACTCTAGTCTTTTTGAGATATTGTGAGGTTTTGCACTAATGTCCTTTTTCTATTCAAGAATTAATTCAAGGGTACCATGTTGCCTTTAGTCCTCATGTCACTTTAGTCCTTTTTGGTCTGTGACAGTTTGTTAGTCTTTCTTTATGTACCATGACCTTGTTTGAAAATGCTGGTATTTTCATTATTTATTTATTAATTTATTAATCTTTTTTACAAGCATTCTATGGTAACCTAAAACACAAATATTAGGGATAATTGGGTGAAGGGCATATCGGACCTCTCGATATTATGTCTACAACTTATCTATTATTTTTAAATTGTTTAAAAAAATCAAAATTTTATTAAAGCAAAAGTTAATTGGCTACACCTGTAAGGATTTGCTTTTCAAATCTCTAATCTATGATAATATATTTTTATTCATATCCTTGCACCAGTTACAGCCTCCCTCGATTATTGTGGCTTTATATTAAATTCTGAAATCTGATGGTCTATATATTCCAAATTTATCTTTCTTCAAAACTGCTTGCCTTTTAAAAATCCTTTCTATTTCTATATAAATTTAAGAAGCAGTTTGTTAATTTCTCCCCAAAATTGTGTACTGGAATTTTGATAGAGTAGTATTAAATTTACAGGTTATTTTGAGAATTACCATTTTTAAATTATTGGGTATTTCAATCCATGAACATGAAATACATCTCCATTCATATAGCTCTGTAATTTCTGTCTGCAATGTTTTGTAGTTTTCAGTGCATAAGTCTTAAAATTCTTTGGTCAAATTTATTTACTAGTATTTTATTCTTTTAAAGTATTTTGTGAGTGATTTTTTTTTTCTATTTCAATTTAGGATTTTCTGTTGCTACTATGTAGAAATAAAATTAAATTTTGTATATTAATTTTGTATTTTGCAAAGTTATCTTACTTCTTTGTTTTTTTTTTCTGTGATTTGTTTATGTGAATTTCTTGGGATTTTCCATATACAGGATTATTTTGTCTGCAATTTTACTTTTTCTCCTGTCATCTAGATATCTTTTGTTTATTTACTTTCTCTTAATACACTGACTAGAAACTACAGTATTATGTTGACTAGAAGGGGCAAGAGCAACTTTCTTTGTCTTCTTTCTAATGTTAGAATGAAAGGATTTGGTTGTAGTTTTGTAAATGCTTATTGTCAAAACGAAGATGCTCATACCTATTCCTAATTTTCTGAGAGTTCTTAAAATTAATAAGTGTTTAGTATTGTTAAATGCTTTTGCTGCACTTTTTGAGATAATTTTTTTTCTGTATTCTATTAATATGGTGCATAAAATGAATTGGTTTTCAAATGTTAAAATGACTTTGCATTTCTAGAATATAATGTATTCTACTTCCTACTCTTCATACTATCTAATTTCTTTTGAACCATATTTAAATTCCCTGATTTTTCCTTCTGCCATATCTAATCTACTCTGAAACTTCTCTACTAATTTCTTTTCATTTTTTGAGATTTTCATCTTCAGAATTTTCATTTCTCAAAAAAAGATATATATAATTACTTTTATGACACTATTTTCAATTTATTCGTGTCTTGCTTTCTTTACATCACATAACAATATTTGCTTCCCCTTCTTAGATAATATTTGTAGTATTTACTCCAAGCATTTGTCTCCTAAAGCAAGCATATATTGGACAGTTTCTATTAACTATTTTCTAGTTTTATCCTTTTAATATGGCTGTTACTTTTCTGTTTTATTATATTTCTTATGCCTTTTTGTTAAAAATCGGACATTTTATATGATGTATCACAGCAATGCTACATTTTGATTTTTGCTGTTTTTAAAAGTGAAGTTTGTTGACATTAGTGGTTTTTTGTCTTTTTTTAAATTTAGTTAATTTTCTGGATTAATTTTGAAATTTGTCTTCCCTATGATATGTAGTTGCTGATGTCTCTGCTAAGATTCTTTTAATTAATTCTTGATTTTGCTTTTGACTCTAGCTTTCTAGAGTCTTTCTGTGTATCTTGAATATGTTAATAATTAGCCAATGACTGATCAGAAATTATGCTCAACCATCTCAGACGAATAAGCCTTCAGTTTTCTGCAGATGCAGCCTGTGGTGGATCACATTCAAATTTCAGCCAATTTTCAAGTCTTCCCTGACATTTATTTTCTGATGGACCCTTTTGCATCTCCTATGTTTATGCACATGGCTTCAGGGTTGACCAAAACTGTGCGGCTAGCTTAGAAGCTCCTAGTTTTTAACTGCATATACCCTCAATCAGGAATATATTTTCCCCAAACATGCAATGCGAATTTTTGAAAATCCTTTGTAATTTCTACTAACACCACCAATAGGCTTAGTGGCATTGCTACCAACATCAACTCCAACAAAGGTACCAGTTATCCTTGCTTTACTCTTCTCTGGCTGAATCTCCATCCAGTGGTAGAAGTTGGGAAGTAGCAGAATTTCAGGGCAAGAACATTATAAAGTCCTATTGTTCTTACCTGTCCTTCTGCAGGTTTTCATCTGTAAATGACTCTCAGATTTTTTTTTATGACTTTGGTGTATTTCCAGAGTGCTGAAATAGTTATTTTTGTCAATTCTGTGCAGTTGTATGGTCACTTTTGTAGAAGGAGATTTGCCTATCTTCTTAATTGCCCATACCTGGATGTCCTACCAACTCTTCTGCACATATTTGCCAAGCATTTTATTGAGAATGGATTCATCATTTGATAACATTTGAAATCTAATATAAAGAAAAAACAAGATCATGTATCATTGGATACCTCTTGCCTTTTAGACTTACATTAAAATTTTCATGTGAAATGAATTGTCAGTTTTTCTAAAACTGAAAATTTCCATGTCATTGGTTCAGGATATATATAGGCATTATCCATATGTATTATATCACCTATTTTATTTTGTAATCTTTCATAGTAACAAAAGTGAAATTGTTTATCCCTGTAGAGAAAGACCTCAGTGAAGTGACAGGCTAAGAAAATGGGTGAAGTATTGTTTAGTTAGTTATGAATTGGTTAAGGAAATACAAATTAAACTCTTAGAAATTATGAATCTGATTTCTTAATTTAGTGTGTACGCTATTGATTTAGATATATCTTTGGAAACCAATGATATGTAAGGTTTTTGAGTATCATTTCAACATGACATCTCAATATAAAATAATATATTTAAAAAGAGAAAGCAAAGAATATTGGCCATAAAAATATTTTGAAAAAAATTTGCTTGCCTTTGTTTTTAGGAAATAAATCATTTCTTTCCTTATCATAGAAACTGAACAAGAGTAGGAGAAAGGAATTAACTTAATCTTTCTTATTATTAGTGATAATGATCATAGCGCCTTATGTTATTAAGCAACTGAGAGTTTAAAAAAATAAAACTTTTACATAACAGAGCTTATTTGATATATTTAGCAATTCAGTGTTTCAAGATATACCAAGTGAGATTTATTAGGTACCTGTTCACACACTGAGCCAATAATTGGACAGATAAAGATGGAATGGAACGTCTTAGCATCCAGGAAGTTGCAATTATTAGTGAGAATAAAACGCTAAATAGACAATTATAGTGCAATAATTTGTCACAAAAATGATTTTCACAGATGTTATGAATGTAACCTGAGGAGAAGCATCTTAAGTTTGGTTTCCTAAATAAGACAGTGCTACAATATAAACCATATCAGTAAAGATGAGTGAAAATGATGAGAGTAGAGAGAAGAAATCTTATACTTTTATAAGTCAGACATTGATCAAGATGCTTCACTTGGGAAATTCTTTTTAACTAAGGCAATTACCCAGTAAAGATCTTTTCATCATCTTAGGGAAAAACAAACAAACAAATCAAATCTTGAGACCCATTATGCATAATTAACTTGAGTGAATTTCTGACATGATTTAAGTATGTACAAAGATTTGCAGGCAGCAATGTGTGGTATGCTGTCAGAAAATCATAGAAGTATAAAAAGAGGCTTTATAAGTATTGTTATGATAAAGTTAGGGAAAAGTGAAGCCTTGACGTAAGGCACTGGCAGTGAGAAAAGAGGAAAAGAATTCTAAGCATTTGAGGAGTCAGCCAGCTCATGAGTTAAACTTAACTTTTAATGTAGGGAAGAGATCAGATTCAAAAATGATTACCAGGTTTCTGACTTGTGCAAGTTTGTGGATGATGTTTGTCTTTTATTTAGGAAAAGAACAGAAGCAGCAAAATTTGGATGGGAGTAACATATTAGGGACCAGTAACTAGATCTCCCAAATTAAATGCTAACATGTTCTCACTAAACCATGCAACCTTTGTTTGTGTGAACTACTAATTCTGCTAAGACAGGTGGACTAGGTCTTGCCAGAATAACCATTATGATGCAATGCAGTTCATCAGATCCCAGTATCCTTGTGAGTTGAAAAGATCTGAATAATTACTAATTACTCTCAGTTTTCTTTATATAAAGAACTAGCCCTTGGAGAGTCATGGTTTCAGAAAGTCTCTCTCTGTCTCTCTCTCTCTCTTTCTCTCTCTCTCTCTCTCTCTCTCTCTGTCTCTCTCTCTCTCTCTCTCTCTCTCTCTCTCTCTCTCTCTCTCTCCTCCCACCCCCCACCCCCCTTTCTTTTATTACTATGAAAAAGAGTCATTGAGGTGAGGGATATTTCAGGTAGCTGTCACCTGCATTTCTTTTCAGTTACATAAATATTATGTCAGTTTGCTGCCAAGTACAGGCACACTGGCAGGAAAGTTTTCTTCATGAGGCAAAGGAGTAACCGGGTTGGCTATTCTAGCTTTCTATTATTATTTATTACACCACTGCAATTTGTCTTAGAACAGAGACAGCTGTCATTGTGCTAGTCTGATTAAGCTAACTGTTGTAAGTAAGGCTCTGATGGGAAAAGAGATACATTTATCAGCTTCTGCCTTGTGTTTCTTTTGGAATCGCCTGTCTTTGCCTTACAGATATCTATCGTGATGGGACCACAGATCTTCTACCTATATGTGGAGAGCCTTTTAAAGACCTTCACAGTCAACCCTGAGTATAATCTATTTTCCAAAAAGTTTGAGGATTAAGGAAATATCAAATTATATTACGGAATGCAAGTTGTAGTATACTTCTCAATTTTAAGGTTATTTAAAAGTTGTTTTCTAAGCCTAGAAATCTCCTAGTTACTTGCATTTAAATGCACCTCTAGAATTTACCTAACAATGGAAATTGGCGGCCAGTGGATATCATCCACATTGTATTATTATATCTATGAGTATGATGCTAAATGATGCTAATGATGATTGCACTGTCTATAAGAATGTTTCTAAAAAACACAATAACTATCTTATTAACACATGCATTATAAATGAATCAAGGTGTGAAACCAGCGGTTACTGTTCTGAGCAATTGCCGGCAACATAACGCCTTCCTCTCTAATTAAAAAAAAAGAAAAAGACAAAAAACCTCAGGCAGAGTAGTTTACAAAAAGCCTCCGGGTATCTGTTGTGAATCTGTGACAGGACAGGACAGCTGGTTCTGGTTTTCACATTTACTCATGGGTAACTTCGACTGTGCTTTCTGCTCTCTGATCTCAGTGGAGAGCGAAGAATAAAATCTAGCAATCTGCTGGCACGCAGATGTGGAGTGATTGTCAAGCTTTTGCTTTTACATCCCAGTTCCTCCTAATAACCTCTAGTGGCCTAGAATTAAGGACCTGCCATTTGCATTCCAAAAAGAAGCAGATGATAGTCAATGCGTGTAAAGCTTACAAACCGTCAGCAAACCTCAACTTTGGTTTCTTTGAACTTTATTTACTCCTTTGCCAGATGGACCCAGGTTTCTGATTTAGTCCAAGTGGGTGATTCTGGTCCGCTTTATAGTGGTAGGACAAACTGGGGGGAAATCCTCTTAGCTTTTTACTTTCACTGTTCGTCACTTTGTGAAATTGCCTTAAATAGTTTTGACTACATGTATACAAAGCATCTTGTATTCTATTAAGAAAGATATTTAATTATTAGCTTTACTGCTAGGAGGAAAAATGTAGGTCATTTCTCTATTCGAACACATAATCATATAGCACTGGTAAAAGTGTCACTTTTATAACAAGCTCCTTTTCTTGATGGTTATGTGACAACCAGTTGGACTAGAGTTAAAGAGGAAGGTGTAGGTCAACTAGTGCACCGAGCTGATGGCATTCCCACTGAATTGAAGCAAACAGTAACAACAGGAGTCAATTTTAATGAGACTGGTGCTCCTTGGGAAGGACATGTGCCACAGATTATCAGCTCTGGGAACAAGAGGCAAAAGGAAGCCACAAAGGACAGGTTTAAAAAGTATCAGTGATAGAATAAGGTGGCTTCCCATGGAGAGCAATCAAGGGTCTTGAAAAACTCATCCAAGACCTGCAAGATAAAAAAATTACTGACTTCAAAAGATAATCAGAACAAAGTATCTATCGAATGTGTTTTTTTGGTAAATAAGGTCTGAGGGAAGTATATTGATATGGATGGCTGTGTCCCCACCCAAATCTCATCTAAAATTGTAGCTCTCATAATCCTGAGGAGATTGTGTGGAAGGGATCCGGTGGGAGGCAATTGAATTACGGGGTGAGTTTTTCCTGGGCTGTTGTTAGGATTGTGAATAAGTCTCACAAAATTGGATGGTTTATAAAGAGGCATTCCCTGACATACACTGTCTTGTCTGCCATCATGTAAGACATGACTTTGCTCCTCATTTACCTTCTACTATGATAGTGAAGTCTCCCCAGCCATTTGAAACTGTGAGTCAATTAAACCTCTTTCCTTCATAAATTACTAGTCTCAGTTATATCTTTATTAGCAGTATGAGAACAGACTAATGCAGTAAATTGGTAGTGGTAGAGTGGGGTCCTGCTGTAAAGATACCTGAAAATGTGGAAGTGACTTTGGAACTGGGTAACAGACAAAGGTTGGAACAGTCTGGAGGTCTCAGAAGAGGATAGAAAAATGTGTGAAAGTTTGGAACTTCCTAAAAACTTGTCGAGTGGCTTTGACCAAAATGCTGATAATGTTAAAGAAAACAAAGTCCAGGTTGAAGTGATCTCAGATGGAGATGAGATACTTGTTGGAAACTGGAGTAAAGGTGACTCTTGCTATGTTTTAGCAAGGAGATTTGTGACATTTTGCCCTTACCTGAGAGATTTGTGAAACTTTGAACTTGAGAGAGATGATTTATGGTACCTGTCAGAAGACATTTCTAAGTGGCAAAGCATTCAAGAGGAAACAGAGTGTACAAGTTTGAAAAAAACTGCAGCTGACAATGCAATAGAAAAGAAAAACCCATTTTTCTGGGGAGAAATTCAAGTCTACTGCACAAATGTGCATAAGTAACAAGGAACTAAGGAATGGAATGTGAATCACCAAGACAATGGAGAAAACGTCTCCAGGGCATGTCACAGGCCTTTGCAGCAGCCCCTCCCATCACAGGCCTGGAGGCCTAGGAGGGAAAAATGGTTTCATGGGCAGGGCCCAGGGTTACCCTGCTGTGTGCAGTCTAGGGACTTTGTGCTCTGCATCCCAGCCACTCTAGCCATGGCTAAAAGGGGCCAAGGTACAGCTCAAGCCATGGCTTCAGATGGTGCAAGCCCCAAGCCTTGGCAGCTTTGATGTGGTATTGATCCTGCTCTTGCATAGAAGTCAAGAATTGAGTTTTGGGAACCTCCACCTGGATTTCGGAAGATATATGGAAATGCCTGAATGTTCAGGCAGAAGCTTGCTGCAGGAGTGGAGCCCTCATAGAGAACCTCTGCTATGACAGTGCAGAAGTGAAATGTGGGATTGGAGCTTCCAAACAGAGTTGCCGCTGGGCCACTGCCTACTGGAGCTGTAAGAAGAGGGGCAGTGGCAGCTTGCACTGTGTACCTGAAAAGTCTGCAGACTCGATGCCAGCCTGTGAAAGCAGCTGGGAGAAGGGCTGTACCCTGTGAAGCCACAGGGGCAGATCTGCCCAAAGCCACCTCTTGCATCAATGTGCCTTGTATATGAGATATGGAATCAAAGGATATCAGTTTGGAACTTTAAAGTTTAATAACTACCCTATTGGATTTCAAACTTGTGTGGGGTCTATAGCCCCTTCATGTGGCCATTTCTTCCATTTGGAACAGGTGTATTTATTCAATGCCCATACTCCCATTGTATCTAGAAAGTAACTAACTCACTTTTAATTTTACAGGCTCACAGGGAGAGGGGCTTACCTTGTCTCAGATAAGATGTTGGACTGTGGACTTTTGAGTTAATGCTGAAATAAGACTCTGGGGGGACTATTGGGAAGGCATGATTGGTTTTGAAATGTGAAATGAACATGAGATTTGGGAGAGGCCAGGGAAGAATGATATGGTTTAGCTGTGTCCCCACTCAAATCTTATATTTAATTGTAATAATCCCCATATGTCAGGGTGGGGCAAGGTGGAGATAACTAAATCATGGGGCGCTTTCTCCCATACTGTTCTTGCAATAATGAATAAGTCTTACACAATCTGATGGTTTTATAAATGAGAGTTCTCCTACACAAGATCTCCAGCCTGTTGCCATGTAAGAGGTGACTTTGCTTCCTTTTGCCTTCCACCATGATTGTGAGGCCCCTCCAGCCATGTGGAACTGTGAGTCAATTAAACATCTTTCCTTTATAAATTATCCAGTATCAGGTATGTCTTTATTAGCAGCATGAGAACAAACTAATACAGGCAGGAGTTACTTGCAATACAAGAAAGAAGGAATCATGCTATGGGTCCCAAAATTTGCTTGAGTAACCTGATCAATTAGATCTTATACTGGCATAATTTTATAATCATACACACTTAGCAAACTCAACCATACATGAAATAATCAATTCTGAGATCTTCAGAAAATTGGGAAATTTTATGGAACTTTAAAATTCAAATCACATATTTCAAGATGTTAACATGAAGAGATGCATTGTATAGCGTCATGTAACTTTTTCCTCTTTCTCTCCCTCTTTTCAGAATCTAGGGACTTCTACAACTTGTTTCTTTTTCAGATTCACTTGCTCACTTCTCTTTTTTTAACCTAAATATTTTGCAGATGTGTTATAAACAAATAGGTAACTGGAGGCTTCTCTTGCCCTTTGGTGCCTTAATCTTTGATTATTCTAATATTAACAATTATAGTTTTCCATTCTCCACGGAAGCTGCTTTTAGGATGAGTAAAAATTAAATTCTATACTGGGATGTATGCCATTGGAGTCATATTTTTCCTCTGATATCTTATCACGTTTTCATTTTTGTGGCTTAGCTCTTAGGGCAAATATATTTCCTATTCTTATCTTTGAGAAAAGTATTACATAGTATCTCTTAAATGCTCTGGGGCCAGCTTATTTTTTAAGTCATTAAGAATTTTATACTTTAACATAGAGAGCCAAAAGCAATTGTTACATTGAGGGCCACGTTTCTTTTCTAAAGCCTACTTTATCAAATATTGACATTATTATTTTATCATCATTCTTATTATTAATATAATTGACGTTACTTGTTAAGCAATCATAATCTACTGATACATTCACAAGATGTATATAACTGTGTACAATCTATAAAGGAGAAGACTGTTCACCAGAGAATTTAAGTCAGAGGACTAAGTCACATAACTATTGAAGGTTGCTAAATCATGATGGAAACCTAGTTATATGTGATTTAAAAACCCATGTACTTTCTACTACAGCCTATTTCTACAAATTAAGATTAGTAATAGAAATAAGCATCTCCTTTTCCACTACATTTGACATTTATTGAATTTAATAATCTTTGGGAGGTTGTAACATAAGCTAACAAAAATTACAGGCAGTTACATGTTAAACTGGGCAGTACTTACAATGCAACTGCAATTAGAGAGAAGGATGGTAAATGAAATAATAAGGAAAAGGTACATGAAGGTTGGAATTAAGTTTCATTCATAATAATTTCTGCATTCTGAAAGGGCCATAGCGTTTACATTGATTTCTATATATCTGATCTTCTTGGCATCTTGGCAGATCTGCTATTATCCTCCCTATCTCACATGTAAGGACAGTGAAACTCATGAATGATCCTCTCTACCTCACATACAAGGACAACCCAAGGGAACAGCCTGCATCAAGTCGATGCCATTTGGTCAGGTGCAGTGGCTTATGCCTGTAATCCCAGCACTTTGGGAGGCCAAGCTGGGCGGATTGCCTGAGCTCAGGAGTTCAAGACCAAGCAACATGGTGAAACCTTGTATCTACTAAAATATAAAAAATTAGCCGGGTATGGTGGCATGTGCCTGTAGTCCCAACTACTCAGGAGGCCGAAGCAAGAGATTGCTTGAACCCAGGAAGCAGAGGTTTCAGTAAGCCAAGATAGTGTCACTGCATTCCAGCCTGGGTGACAGAGTGAGAGTCTGTCTCAAAAAAAAAAAATGCCATTTATATATTAATTCAAAATATATTGATAGCTTCCCTCTGGCAAGCACTGTACAAGGCTCTTAGGAAACAGCTGTGAATGGGATACTTAATGTTCCTGTCCTCAAGGAACTTATATTCCTATATGAGCACAGTCTTATCAGTTATTAAATATAAACTTGAGGTATAATCACAGTAACGGATTCTCATAATCTTAGCTGCTATGGAGAAAATAAAGTAAGAAGTTGAAATAGTGATTAGATCCAGCAGTACATGAAGGGAGAAGATGGCTTAGTGTGTTAGATAATGGAGTTGGAGAGGGCCTCTTTTAGAAGGTCACATTTGAAGTGAGATCTGTGTGAAGAAAAGAGTCAGACATTAAAGAAAAAAAAAAGAAAATAAAAGCTTGATAAATATCTTACAGATGAAGGAAGAACACAATTAAACATCCACAGGCAAGAATCAAAGTGCCATGCTCAAGGTACTAAAAGAACTCCCGTATTTCTGGAACACAGAACACAAGGTTGGAGAGGGAGACAGAGGTCTGATTATACAGGGCCCTGCAGAATATAGGAAGAATTTGGATTTTATTCTAAGCGACATTGGAGGACACTGGACAGTTTAAAGCAAGAAACTGTTAGTATTGGATATAAAATTTTAGAAAAAAATATTCTGGATTACAAGAGGTTATGTATGGATACAGGCAGATCATTTAGCATGCCACAGTAGCAAATGACAATGATGACAATGGAATTGAGGAAAGTTGGTGGGTGCCTGAAATATATCAGGCACCAAATCAAAAAGATATGCTAATTAATTCAGAGTAGGGGCAGGGCACGGTGGCTCATGCCTGTAATCCCAGCACTTTGGGAGGCCAAGGAGGGCGGATCACGAGGTCAGGAGTTCGAGAACATCCTGTCCAACATGGTGAAACCCTGTCTCTACTAAAAATACAAAAATTAGCCAGGCATGGTGGTGGGTGCCTGTAATCTCAGCTACTCAGGAGGCTGAGTCAGGAGAATCACCAGAACCCGAGAGGCAGAGATTGCAGTGAGCCGAGACCACACCATTGCACTCCAGCCTGGGCAACAGAGCGAGACTGTGTCTCAAAAAAAAAAAAATAAAACAAACAAGAATAGGGGTGAGAGAAATAGAAGAATTAAGATTTAATTGTGAGTGTTTAGTGTGAGACCTCAGATAGACGTTGGTGCCCTTTGCTGATTTGAAGAAGGGAATGGAAGAACAATTTGTGGAAACGGGGGGTGAGATACCAAATGTACTGTGTGAGATACACTCATCTTGAAATGTTATTAGACATCCAATGTAAGGCACTGTGTTTAAAAATGAGTCTAACCTCAAGAGAAAGATCAGGACTGAAGTTAAAAATTTGGCTGTTAACTTACAGATGTTATTTAAAACTATGGAACAAAATGAGATCATCTTGGAAGAGAGTTTAGATAAAGAACTTGAGGGCTTCCACCAAATGTTGGGGTGCTCCTACATTCATAACTGAAACCGAGAAGGACATAATAAAGGAAACAGATATGGCTGGTGAAAAATTGGAGAGAAGAATGGTGACACAGAAGCCAAGAGAAGATTGTATTTCCACAAGGAGCAAGTATTCATGTGTCTCAATTGTTGCTGCAAGGTCAATTAGGTAATGGAAGATATATAAACATTGGATTTATCCACACCAAGGTCACTAGTAACATGCACAATAGTGATTTTCATAAATTGGTTGAAATGGAAATCCATACAAAGTCTAATAAAATATGAAAAGGAAGTGATGGAATGGAGGTAATAAATAGAGACAAAGGTTTTAAAAATATTTGCTGAGAGGCAAATGCATGAATAAAGCAATGGAATAAAGGTATGGAATAAAAACAGAGTAATTTGAGTCTTTATCGTGTGCAGTCTTAGGACTTCAGACCATTACTTTTGTACATTTCAATGTCTTAGAATACTAAAAATCACATACGTTTTAGAAATAAAATGAAAGTAAAAATGAGGTCTTCCTATTTCAAGGAGTATAGTATAATCAAATTTGAACAAATTTAATAACAACCACCATTTACTGAGAGTCTGTGCTTTGTAAGACATAATGCCAGGATCTGCCAATACAGAGACCAATCCATTCATTGATTCAAAATATACAGTTTAGTGAGTATGTATAACGTGTCAATATAGTTCTAAGTGCTGAAGTTTCAATAGTGAAACAAACAGAATATCCTCCTTTCCTTATGAGACTATTTTTTTTTTCTGTGGGGAGGCGAGGAGACAGAGAGTAAATGAATTAGTTGAGTATCTACTTACAGAAAAAGGAAAAAAAAAATCAGCAGGGGAGGAATATAGGTAGGACACAGAGGTGGAGAGATGTAAGAAAAAATTTAAATATAATTGAGAAAACTACAGTGAAAAAATGTTTGAACAAAAATATGACAAGCAATATTGAGAAAAATAGATATGTGAGAAATAGGTCCAGGCAAAGGAGATTGCAATCCAAAGGGCCTGTAAGTAGGATCTTCCCAGACCAACTATAAAATATAGAAGAGAGGGATTGTCTCAGATGCTTATCTCTATGCAGTTCATTGTTGATTTTGACAAGAGCAGTTCAGTAGAATAGTGGAGAAGGAAGCCAGGTTGAAATGGGGAGAGAATTAGGTGGAGGTAGAAGATACAGTAAACTATTTCAAGAAGTTTTATTGTAAAGAGAAGCAGAGAATTGGGATGGTTGTTGGAAGGCAATGAGGTCTGGAGAGGGATGTTTTTCAAAGACAGATTTATAACAGGATGTTTGTACACTGATGGGAATTGTCTAGCAGAAAAGGAAGCACCAGTGAGCAGCAGAGAGAAAGAATTGCTGAAGCGAAATCGTCCCAGAAGAGGGGAGAGAGGCTGGGTAGTGATTAAAAAGACAAAGAAGTGAAAAGTTTGCCATTCGGTATGCAGACAAATTGACACACCTACAGGAAAAAAGGTAGAAGAGGGCTCAGGTGCGTGTAGATATGTGGTGAGAACTTGGAAACACTATTTTTATTTTATCAGTCCTCTGTTTAGTCAAAGAGAAAGCAAGTTACTAGCTGAGAAGCTGAAGAAAGAGATTTTGGAAATTTGATGAGATGAGAGAAGGTATGAAATAGTCATTTAAAAAGTGAAAGGATCAGAAATGAGGATTGACAGGCAGCAGTGGGCCTTCCTTGAAGTTAGTAAGTAAGGCAAGTCAGAGCAGTTCCATGGATTTTTCCAGGCTTGCTCGGTTGTGCAGATGAGAAGGAAGGGGAGACAGAGTACCCCTTATTTCATAATAGCTCGAGAGAGAGAGAGAGAGACAGAGAAGAAAAGAAAATATAGGCAGTAAAACAAAAATACAGAATGTGTAAGTGCTACAGTTGAATTACTTCAGATACACAGAGAGTTCAGAATTAAGAGCAAGAACTCTGGCTGACATGAGGAATAGTTATAGGAAGGTTAAACACAGAAAGAAATGCTTAAAACATTAATAAATAAGTAGGGGTAGAGAACATGTATTTCTGAAAGTGCTGATGAATTTATCATTATCGTATCATTTTATTATCAATCAAAATCAAGATAGTATAATTTTAGTAGTCTAGAAATAGTCATAATAATGGAAACAGTAATGATAATTACGATAATATAAAATATTAGATGGTATATACAGTAGGATACACAATATAATTTATAATTTTACTACTCTTCTTACTCTTGTATCATCTATTATTTTTAGTGAGCGTTCTTCCTATAGATATTATTCTTCCCATTTTTCAAATAGGGAAACCAAGACATAGGTTACTAAGTTACTTGCTCATGATCAAAAAACTGATACTTAGCAGAAACGGGGTTTAGATCCAGGTGTATCTGATGCCATTTTTTCCCAAATAATCAAAAATATTGCTCCTAGGCATGGAATTACAGGCTACTTGCACCGTAGTAAAGAGTAAAGGTGCTTATCAGTACCATTGAATGTGGTATCCAGCAATATAATATCTAAATTCAAGTTTCATCTTAAGATCCCATACAATTAGAACAGCATGTTGCTTTTCTTGCCATATGCTGATAAAGTCGAGATGATTTGAATGTTGAATTACTCTGAGCAGGAGATGCTGTATCTTAAAACCAAAGGTTCAAATGGGACCCTAAAATCCACCTGCAACGCCTACTAGTTTCATAGTATTTCCTGCTTTGGAAGACAGATTCATTTGCTCCTCTGAACAGGAGAAATGAATTGTGTCACAGAAAGGAATGGCATAGTCTTCAAGGCTTCTGTACTGTCGTAAAGAGTTTGGCAATATACAACTTAGCTGTCCTTTACACAACAAGGTCGTTGTTGGCGTTATCTCACTGAGTCAATTTCATCAATACTGAAAGAGAGGGATCAGTGAAGATGAAATAAATAACTGGTGTGCTCACAGTTTGTTTGTTTCCCTCTGTCTTCATGGATAGCCTTATTATTGCAGGGTCTGGGGGTAACAGTCAAAACTAAGAGGTGAGAGATATCCCTTGAAGCCTCTCACAGGACAAGCAGCACCAGCAGGGTACAGTGTGAAAATGAAATGTCTCTGTCTCCTGAACCTGTTGAAATGTATCTCTGACAGACTACGAAAATTGACTTTTATTACTGACAACTTACCAGTTTGTTGGAGAAAACTGTGTGCAGGCGAGGAGTAAAATTGACTGAAATTGGAGTGAGGTGCCCCAAAAGTTAGCTGTATGTTTTAAAAACAACCACATCAGTTTTCTTAAAGGGGTGGAGAGAAAATCAAAAGAACACATGTACTTGGGTCATTAAAAATGTAATGTAAATGTAGCTATCTTTGATGACTTTGAGAAGAAAAGTAGAGCATTTTTTTTAATCCTACCCAATTCTCACAAATGCAAAAAACTGACGCCTCTTAATTTTCTAGAATGTAGGTTACTCAAGGACATTTTTAATTCAAGACTGGCTATACACTGTCTCCTAGTACACATCAGGAATATGCTTTTCTTCCTGCCTGCATAGTAGTATGTTTTTGAGAAATACTGACTGATTCTAATTGTAAATATAGTAAGCAGATGTATACATCTCTGGGACTAAAATGAAGTAAAACATTCAAAGTCAAAAGGCACACAGATATGTAACTCACATGTAAATATGTATTTGTGATTTGGGCAGATTTGTCAAAAATTATTGCGACAATATTTGTGGTCTTATCCACTTTTCCAGAATTTTGTTCCATCAATAGCAGGTTTTATTTCCCTCTCTTAGAAAAGGAGCGGGTCTCTGTGACTGTCCCAATTATTACAGATTGTAGTGGACGTGGTGCTGTGTGATTTCAGAGGCTAAATCCTACAAAGCTACATAGCTTCTGCTTGCTTCTTTTGGGGTATTTGCCCCAGGAGCTCTGAGCTGCCATAGTAGAGAGAACAGAAACAGAGGTGGTAGAGATGGAGCTACAAATAAAGTTGGAGGTGCAGATGGACGTGGACATGGACATGGACAGTAAGATAGAAACGGAGGTGGAGATGGAGACCTGGAAAAGTCCAAGGAACCCTAGCACCTCAGTCTCCCTGCTTTTTTACTCTTCCTATCCCAAGCTCCAGACATAGGAGTAAATAATCCTTCAGATAATTCTAACCTCGGCCTTCAAGTGGCCTAAATTTTTTAAGGCCACTAAATATTGAGGTGGTTTGTCACATAGCACTAGATAACAGCAGTTATAATACATTTAATTTTATAAAAATAAAAAAGGATTCAATGTATGAATTTAGAAATTATACATAGCATAACTTTATGCTACTGAAGCTAGGTTGGACACTGGAGGACCATTTGGAGTAATTAACTTCCTTTGTAGGGGGCCGATTTTCCCAGTTCTGTTCTACTCAAGAGGAAAGGACAGAACAAGAAATCTGCTGATTCCTAGGACCATGCTCTTTCTTGATGAACATTATGAAACCCGATTTTTTTCCTGAGTCATATCTACTTAAATATAATGGATGTGTTGGTCCTATGAGCCCCATACTCTTTCCATCTCTGAAGCTATTTACCAGTAGTCATTAATGCTAAAATTAAGTACTGCTTGCCTGAGAATTAGGATCATAACAGGTATATCTGTGGTATTTGTGAAGTTCATATAAGAAAGTGAAGAACAAGACTCTCTAGTGTCAACAAGAGACCTGGGAAGAGAACTTTACTGTATATTGAAGGTGGAGATAATGTCTTACTTATCTTCACGCTCTTGAAACTAGGGTTTAATACACCCAGGGTTAATGTTTTATTGTTGTTTAGATATTTCTATCACTAGAATATTTACATAGTCTCAGAATTGCATAAAAAATAGAGTATTACACACTGGGGTCTGTTGGGGGAAAATGGGGGAGGGATAGGGGGCTGGGGAGGTGGGGAGAGATAGCATGGGGAGAAATGCCAGATATAGGTGAAGGGTAGGAAGGCAGCAAATCACACTGCCATGTGTGTACCTATGCAACAATCTTGCATGTTCTTCACATGTACCCCAAAACCTAAAATGCAATAAAAAAATAGAGTATTTCTTAAGATATTTTCATTTACAAAAAAGGAAAAGTGACTCAAATCAATCTGGATTAAAGAATCAATGGCTGTCACAACTGAAAATTTCAGAGGGCAATTTGACTATGAGTGAAGATTGATCCAATAGGTCAAGGGGTATGACTAGACTGAGTTTTCCTCCTCCTCTTCCATGTCAGAGCTTTAGTTTTAGAGTCTGCATTATTCGCAGTCTACTTTTTCTGTATGTGGCCCAAGATAGCTGCCACAGGATTCTGAATCTGCATGATTCCTAATCTCAACCACTGAGCAAAAGTCCTTTTTCACAATGGAGTAAGTGAGGTAATATATATATATCTTTGGTTCAATTTCTGGGAAGTAGCAATGGAATTGAAAATTAGCTTAGGTTCAGGCTTCCTTGTTGGACATGAAGTGACCAAAGCATTCCTTGTAGCTTGGAGGAATAGGTTTTATTCTTCTCAATCAGTTAAAATATTATAAAGAAATGAGTTGGAAACTGGGTGGCCAAACCTAGAAATGTACACACTCCAAAGATCCATTTAGGAATCAATGTATTCCAATACCTAAAAACCTAGCCCTATCCAATGAATTAATTCTTCCTTTTTATAGATTATTTTCAGTACTTTTTTTGACCCATGCAATACAGTACTAATTCTTTATGGAAATGTTTCTCTGCATCAGAGTTTTTGCACTTTTATAGCCTTTAGGGAGTGAGAAAAAAATAATAATTTCAAGTCATCTGGAATATCCCCAGTGCTCTCTGCTGTAAAATCTTTGGATGAAGTAAAATAATAACTTGGGAGGCTTGAGAATGAAATGGCTTATGATTTATCCAACTGCAAATTAAACTAGTTCAACTGGGTAATAAGAAAAATAATAATACATGTTTGGGGAATGTAATACACAGTGGAAGAATAAAGGGAACATTTCCCTCTGTTTCCACAGGCTTCAGAGAACGCTTATTAGCCAAGTGACTGATGTGCTACTTGTGTCATTGAACATCTGCAGAACTCTGTGGTTGTGGAACTACTTCAATTAGGTGGTGCACATCCCAGGAAAGTGAGGAGCTCAAAGAATATTTGGGTCGTAGGAAAAGTCAAATTTATTGAAAGCGTATTTTTAAACCAAAGCTCTGGAAATATTCTTATGCTACTGATGTATTTCTTATTCTCCTAAATATTTTTGCATTTTAATTTGGGGTAAGGATGAGCTCAGTGTGTAGATAAAACTATCAAACTTACAAGCAAATGGAGTCTATGAGAAGATTGCTGTAAGGATGTGGAATCTATGAGACTCCATTTATAAGTAAGTGGAGTCTATCAGAAGATTGGCATTTTTAGTAAAATTAGGAAAACAGCCATTTTTAATAAAATTTGTAAAAGAGCTTTCCCTCAAAAGAGATGGGGAAATAGAAGGCCATTCATATACTAATTCAAACAAATTTTAAATTCATTATTTGATTTTTAGGTAGCAGTAAGAATGAATAAGATCAAGTATTTAATGGTACAACAGAGTTAATATAGTCAATAATAATTTAATTATACATTTAAAAATAACTAAAAAAGTATAATTGGATAGTTTGTAACACAAAGGATAAGTGCTTGAGTGGATGGATATCCCATTTTTCATGATGTAATTATTAGACATTGACTGCCTCTATCAAAATATCTTATGTGTGCCATAATTATATACCTACTATGTATGTTAAAAATTAAATATTTTTAAATTGACCATATAGACAATTTTGAATTATTATAAAAGTTTGGGAGATAGAGAGGACCTTTCCTTATTCTCAATGGATTAAGTTAGATGATGCATTTTATTTAATGAATTTCTGAGACATAGTAATGGATTGATAATTAGTTAAGGGTTTTAGGTTTAGCACAACAAAATCACAACTGATCTAAGTGGTGTTTCTTTGTTTGGCTACCTGTTTACTTTCAGTTAAGGGACAGGTTGTCATGTGTGGACCAAGACTGTAGGTTGGTAAACGCTGGTCCTCTCATAAAGTATTTGTATTACTTGGGGATACACTGCTTAACCTTTTTGTGCCTCCATTTCCTCATATATGAAATGAGATAAATAATGATAGTAACCATTTAGGACTGTTTATGAATTTAATATGTTAATATATGTTGTCTGTTTTCAACAGTGCCTGCCACATAGCAAATATTACAGAAATCTAAAGTACGTAACTGGGAGCTTGCCTGGTTATCAAATCTTAGGTTGAAAACCATCTTCCTCTTCCTTTAGAATTTTGAGGATAGTAATCCATTTACCTTGAACTATATAGGATTTTATTAAATTTCACTGCCATGATAATTCTGAATCCTTTTTGCATTGTTTTTTTCTCTTTCAAGGTTTTTAAGATTTTTTTTTTCTCCAACATTTGAAATTCACAAAGGTATTCCTTAGTATGAGCCTTTTTCATCCACCATGATAGGCAATGGGTGTCCTCTAAATTTGGAAACTAACAGACTTTATTTCTGGGAACTTATTATTCAGTTATCACTTTGGTCATTTTCTTCTTCCCATATGTATTCTTCACAGTTTCTGCAACTCCTATCTTTTGGATATTTATCTACAGGTGCTAATAGTTAAATTTCTATTCTTTTCTCATACTTTCTATGTCTTTTTGATTACTTCCTATTCTGAAATGTTTATTCTACTTTATTATGCAATGCTCAATACATGCAAAGGACTTTGAAAGTTCCTGGTACACATTAAGAGCTAAAGAAATAATGGTTTTCTGTTCCTTTTTATTTTCTTCCTCCTTATCCTCCTCTTCCTTATCTTTTTTTTTTTTTGCTTATAACCTCCTAAAAAACATGTTCAATTTCTGGATGTTTTATTAAATGCTCTGATTTCAGCAGCATTTCTCTCCATTCAGTGTATGTGAACCCCTGTCCCTTAGTCCAGGAAAATATTAAATCATGTATAAGTGAACTGGACTAGTTTTGTTTTATTAAACTACCATTTATTAAACCCCCACAGTGTGGCAGGAAATCTATTAAATTGACTTCCTTAAAAGTACTGCAACAAGAAGTCAGAACAACCCCATAAGATAACTTTAGTCTTATGCAATTTTACAATAAGGACATCTAATGTGTGCAGGTGGTCTGACTCCTGAGCAGTTGTGCTTAGCCTGGTTGCACTGGCACACTTCTGACAATGGAGTGTAGCTGGAATTCTCACTAGGGAAGGACAGGAGAAGATGCAAGCTTGTTGTTTTACTCAGGTACAGGGATTTTTTATTTCAGTGAGCACAGAGGAAAATGAATATACTGGGGGAAAAAAAAGCCTAGTGGATGTGTAGTCTGTATTAGTCCTCCCTGCAGTAAAAGATGTACCAAGATGCATTTTTCTCCATGTGAAGGAGTGACATATTTTAATTTAGGTTTTCCCTTCCTGACCTCCCAATGACTTTCCATCAAATGAAATCATATTTATGTATATGATTAATGCAGACATGCGATGATTTGCAGCTTTGGGGAGTTTTCATTCATTTATTCAGCCATCATTTCACTTACTCTATTACTTTTACGTTGAATCAAATAAAATTTCTGGTACTCAACTGTTTGTAACCTAAAAAATGACAATTGCATAGAGTGCAAAGTACGTATTGAATTCTGTCTAAAAGCAACCGTGAGAGATTAAAAATTTATTAGATATAAACATAGATAGTATTAACAAGAAGACTATGTGTTTCTCCATATATACAACAAATATTGTTTGAGCACTTACTTTGCATTGCAGTCAGAGGATACAGTGGTAAACAAAATAGATGCAGTCCATGCCTATATAAGGGCAAAAATCTTTTGGAGGAATCAAGATACACTTAAACCCTGTAATATAAGAAAGAGTTAGTTGCTATAAAGTGATATTGGAGTTCAAAAGAGAGTGATGTAAGTCTTTCTAAAGAGATTCAGAAGAAGTTTCATGCAAAAGGTGGCATACAGGTGAGCCTTGAATATGGGATAGAATAGTGAGGGCTTTGAATATTGGCACACCAGCTGGAGGGAATGGCAAATATACGCAGGTGCATGTTTGATTCTTGTGGGTGATATTTTGCTCATAAATTGTTTATAGTCACTCAGGGGAGCAAAGTGTAAATAAGTAATTTTAATAAGAGAGAAGAATACATGAGTTTACGGTAGGTATATATATATTTGTTTTTCTTTATGTGAGGGTGATTCATTGTGACTGTGGAAATCAGGAAGAACGTCTTAGTCAATGCATTGTCATCTGATTTACTTAGAGTGTGAAATATAATGAACATGGGTGGATAATTGAGAACAAGACCTCTAAGTTTAAGGAAAGATAGTAGGGAAGGCAAGGTAGTGAAGAAGTTCATGATGTATTTAAGGAACAAGATTATGATGTAATGGTCCTGGAGCTCACAAATACTAAGAGATGAGGCATGTCATAAATGTTGGAATAAATGAAGGAAAGCTTTGATATCTTATGCAGAATAGCTTGTATTATATTTAATAGGGCATCAATGAAATTATTTTTTAAAAAAATTCTGAAAGAGATAAGACACAGAAGAGGAAAAAACACTGGCTAGTTTATTCTTGTCTTGTATTAAAATAGAGTGGCATTCAGTGTGATATAGTGGCAAGAAAAGTGAACTTGGAGTTGGAAGATTCAGGCAGATGGATTAATGTTTCTAAAGTTTAATTTCCTCAACCTTTCAAAATAAAGAGTTAATGATTCTTAACTTTATCTAGTTTATAAAGCCAGCATCAATATATGCAAGATAATGATGCTAACATCTGTTAGAAAAATGCAAACGTCTGATTGTGATTTGAAATTTTTAAAAGGTAACTTTGGACAAGGATGAATAACTGTTGGTAATCATCCAATCCCAATACGTGTTCACAAAATATGGGTATTGATGAAGAATGTATTATATCATCCATAGGCACCATTGAATTTCTTCCTTAAACCATAAATGGTATCATGGCTAAGCATTGTCCTTGACACTCCCCCAGCTGGAAGGGACAACAGATAGAGTGACAAAACAGTCATGTTTTGCCAGGACTTCTTTTATCTCTTTTATTTGTTTATACGGACTTTGCCAATAATTTTTTCGTCCTTGCACCATGTGGAATAGATATAAAGTGAAGACACCCTCACAATCAATGGGAAAAGAGAGCTGATAAAATAAGGACTAAAAAAGTAAACAAAATCAATTGAGAAAATAATTAGGAGTTTATAGGATTGGATAGTTAGTCCAATTCTGACTCCAAATTCTGTACTAAAACATTGTTCTTTTCCCTCTTTTTTTGCTCCCCTGACTTCCTAGGTACAAGTTTTATAAAATTTATGTTGTCTTTTAATGTGTGTTATCTGAAAATAGACTATCGAGATACTGGATATTAAAATACCAGACAAAAATGACCTAGCCACTATATTTTGCCTTCTGAAAATCTTAATTGTGCAGGCCTTGTCATCTTTCTACCAAGAGAAAATCTGAGAGTCAGAGTAGTTATTTTGTCCAAAGACATACAAAAAAGTAAGTGACTATGACCAGACATGATGGCTTATGCCTGTAATCCAAGCACTTTGGGAGGCCAAGGCAGGTGGGACACTTGAGGCAGGAGTTCAAGACCAGCCTGGCCATCATGGCAAAACCCCACCTGTACTAAAAAATGCAAAAAATTAGCTGGGCATGGTTAGGCATGCCTGCAATCCAAGCTACTTGGAAGACTGAGGCATGAGAATCACCTGAGCCTAGGAGGCATCACTGAACTTCAGCCTGGACAACAGAGTGAGACTCTGACTCAAAAAAAAAAAAAAAAAAAAAAAAAACTAAGTGACTGCACTAGGATTCAAATCTAGGCCGATGTGACTGCAAAGTCAATGATCTTTTAAGGTTTGTCTTTTGTGTATAAAACATAAGCAAGGACTTTCCCGTCCAACACCTTTTGTTTCATGTTTTTAATTGATAAATAATTATAAATATGTATGAGTACAATGTGATATTTTGATATGTGTAAATCCACACATATTATCACAAAACAATGCAAAGGTACACAAAAATAAAGGTTAGAGAATTGCTTGTGATTAGAAAAATAATCAGAAAAGTACATAATTTAAAAAGCCTATTTTAGGGCACCGATGAAGTAGAAACTACTCATCTATAAAGTGAAATATTACGTAGGACTTAAAAACAATGAGGTAAGTCCATATATATTTGTTTACAAAAGTTTCTAGTGTTTGTTGCTCACTATACCCAAAGTAGAATTGTAAGTACAATGTGATTTTATTTCATAAAAACTATATTTCACCTATTTGTTTTTAAGCATACAGCATTTCTGGAAGGATGTAAAAGAAACTTACAATACAGCAGGGCACAGTAGCTCATGCCTGTAATTCCAGCACTTTGGGAAGCTGAGGCGGGTGGATCACCTGAGGTCAGGAGTTTGAGACCAGCCTGACCAACATGGTGAAACCTTCATCTCTACTAAAAATACAAAAATTAGCTGGCCATGGTGGGGGGTGCCTATAATCCCAGCTACTTGGGAGGCTGAGGCAAGAGAATTGCTTGAACTCAGGAGGCAGAGATTCACTGAGCTGAGCTCGTGCCATTGCACTCCAGCCTGGGCAACAAGAGTGAAACTCCATCTCAAAAAAAAAAAAAAAAAAAAAAAAAAGAATAAAAAAAAAAGAAACTTATAATACTGGTAACCTCTAGAGATAGAAAAACATAATTTTATTCTGCATCTATTATTGATTTTATTTCATGAATATTATAATTTTAAAGATCAGAATTAGACAACATAAATGGAGAAAGATAGTTTTTAAAATTACTCATAACTTTCAAATTCCATGTTTGAAATCAGAAAACTAACTTGTCTTAACTCCAAAACACTGTTTCTCAGCAAAGTTCCCCTATGGCCAAAATTCAGGACAATCGCATATGTATAAAAAATGTATGTGTATGCGATGTTGCTTTCAGAGTGACAGCTGGATGGGGAAAACTGGTCAAAGGCTGACCCACAGCATATGGCCTCACAGTTTTCTTGATTTGTGCACATATAGCGTTCTTGGCAAGGTCAAGGGCAGGCAAGAAAGTGATTCATTAAATTTTGTGGTTGATGTGCATTAGATGTGCACTGCAAGTCAGCATCTTACACACGCAGACCTATGCTCCAGCCCTTTGTCTAAAGGACAAAGACTCTTTCAAGTAAGGGACTTGAAAATTGCCTATGTAGGAGCAAAGAGCTGCCAGTACAGATTAGAGACCCAATAGGAATATAACTGTTCAACCTCAAGTTGTAATTTTTGGGAAAATATCTTATAAATAATAGTATTTCTGAGTTTACTCCTACATACTTTAGGGAGTTTGGCTAAATAACAGTGTTAATGTTCTAATTTGTTATTTGTCATGTAGATGCAGTGTGGTGTTGTATAATACTTGGTCTAGAAGCAGCAAATACTGAGTCTCTGCTCCCAAAAAGCTTATCATCATTTAAACACATTTGTCTTTTTGGCCAAGTTAAATGGCAATCCAGCTACAAAATTTTATTTACAGGTAAGGTTAATATTAGCTAAAGGATCAAGAGAAAGTCTCAATGTCAAAAAAAAAAATACACTTTTTAGAGCAGTACAAGGTAATTTTTCATCCTTTTATCCTTCACTCATCTTGTAGATATTTTTTGTGTTGTTTGCTTTTTGTTTTGGAGACGGAGTCTCACTCTGTCACCCAGGCTGGAATGTAGTGGCGTAATCCTGGCTCACTGCAAACTCCACCTCCCAAGTTCAAGCGATTTTCCTCCTTAGCCCCCTAGTAGCTAGGATTACAGACATGCACCATGCCCACCCTATTTTTTTTATATACTTTTAGTAGAGATGGGGTTTCGCCATGTTAGCCAGATTGATCTTGAGCTCCTGACCTCAGGTAATCTGGCCACCTCGACCTCCCAAAGTGTTGGGATTAGAGGCATGAGATTTTTGATTCCTGAGAAATTGGAAGTACATTTGATTCCCCGTAAAAATTATCACTTTATTCTATATAATAAGATGCTTTCTTTTTCTTCTTGTTTTCCTAAACTACTAACTGCAGATAATCTTTAAGACTCTCATACTCTATATTTACCTTTTTAATGGTTTCATTTTTGACCCAAATTGCTGTAATTTCCAAAAGTCTACATATCCCACTGGATGTCCCAACATCTGTCTAGGGCCTTGCCTTAATTTGCCATAGACTATCTTCTCTCAGATGCCTGACAGTAATACCTAACCTTTTAAAAACCAAATTCATTTGAACTCGTTGACCTACTCCAGCCCACCCCATGCTTTTTATTTCTATTTTTACGTCTCTATCAGAGACATTTCTATCTTTCTTAGTTCAGAGCTATGGAGTCATTTTTCCCCAGCCCTTCTCTACCCTTTAAAAATGTTTTTCTCTTAAATTTGTTAATTATCTCCCTTCTTAAGCATGTGTCTTTCCATGGTTGTTGCTATTATTTAAATTCTCATTTTCCTAAAAATAATCTAGAATCATTATACAAATTATTCTCCACTGTCTACTCCAGTGATTCATCTTATCTAGAGATATTGCTCAAGTCCTATAGTGTGTGATAATAATGATGGTCCATCAGAAATCCTGCTTATGGCAAGGCACGGTGGCTCATGCCTGTATTTCAGCACTTGGGGAGGTCAAAGTAGGCAGATCATTTAAGGTCAGGTGTTCAAGACCAGCCTGACCAACATTGTGAAACTCTGTTTCTAATAAAAACACAAAAATTTGCCAGGCATGGTGGTGCATGCCTGTAATCCCAGCTATTTGGGAGGCAAAGGCAGGAGACTCACTTAAACCTGAGAGGCAGAGGTGCAGTGAGCCATGATCATACCACTGCACTCAAGCCTGGGGGACAGAACAAGATTCTGTCTTAAAAATAAACAAACAAAAAACAACAAAACAAAACAAAACAAAAAACCCAGTCCTGCTTAGTAATCTTTTGCTTTCCCTAAACCAGCTATCAGATTTAAATTTATATTGTTTCCTTCTGCACTGACTGACTAAATGTGGAGACCCTGGGTCTTTGCACTAGTGGTTCTCAACTGTTTTACTTGCCTGACTCATTTATGCTGTCAAGCAACTGCTTTATATCTTTCAGAACCTGGCTAAAGTGGCCTCTTTCACCCAACTGAACTATTTTTTTTTTTTTTTTTTTTTTTTTTTTGTCCTAGGCTCATTTCTTATTTTAACTACAAGCCTGTCCTTAGGTGGATTTGTATGAACTTCAGAGTTCAGCCTGCCACCACAAACTTTGACATGTAATGAGACAAAATGCATGGTCCTGTTATTTTGAACATCTGCTCAATTCTAAGCTCTTTTGGAGATAAGACATTTGTTTCATCCCCTTACGATCCTTGATTTTAATGGTTTTGTCTCCAGTACTGCCCAAGCTCCCACTTAGAACCTGCATAGTAATTAGACACATTTATTGTGTAGCAAAGACATTTGTTATAAATAAATCCCCAAAGCCTAGGTATAATACCAAAGCACCCATATTTTCCAGTTCTATGAATATTTGAAGAAAAACATCATTCTAGGTACCTAAGCATTTTCATTCTATGATCATAGTAAACTTAATGATAATATATTGACATGTTATTGTTTTACAAATGTAGGGCCTAAGAACACAATTTTCCCTCAATTGTTAGCTCTCCTTGGCGGTTTACAACTATTTTTTATTTGTGCCTTCCTCCTAAATGGAGGTGGCACTATTATTTCTTAAAGTGTCACAGGGCTAATTAAAAGATTTTGTATATTCTTCTGTAATTTACACGATATATGCAAAATTTGGTCTTTCATAGCCCACAAAGTAACTTCTTACATCTTTTGAAATTTTCAACAATTATATTTCATTTTTTGAAAATTAAGGATATATTAGTAATATTACCTCAAAATAAACTGCTTGTTTTATAAGAGGACAGGTGGATTTCATTTTTTAAACTAGCTATATCAAAATTTCTACCTAACACAAGGCAGTCCTTCTGGGACCTTCTCATAATTACTGTTTCTACTTTTTCTTACCCTTCTAATGGTAGCAGATATAGATGTGGAGAAGTAAAGATTGTATGTCTGGCAATTACTGCCTGTGCTTTTTGTTATCTGGTACAATGCTCTTTTACTTAGAGTATATTATTGCTTTGTAAGTCTATAAGTTACTGAGTGTCACCATTGGAAGGAGATCATGATGAGAAACACAGTAAAACACTACAGTCTGAAAAATCATGGGAATATTTGGCTTAGAGAAGTTCTCTATAGTAAAAGCTATGATTTCCAACCAAGAATTGAGTAGTTAGGAAGGAAATTTGCCATTTCAAGAGAAAATTGATTGGAATCGCCCAATACATTATTCTTGTGTCACCTGCCCAAGCCTTGATCCTAGGCCAGATACCAAAGTTTATCTGCTAATTCTGGGACTTACAGGGGTGTGGATACTAAGCCCTCGTTACATGCTTTGAGTCATGATCCTATTTGCCTATAATCCTGGCTTTCCTAAGTTATTTGATGAGTCCTACTCATATTCTTATAGAACTCAACTGGTTGTTCTCTCAGAATTACTCGTAGGAATAGGTGACATACATTTGTCTAACATCTCCCAAGGCCTCTTAGAAATTAGTACTTTGAACACTTGTAGGATAGAAACTTATTTGTAATTACCTAGTTCAACAGACTAAAATAGCTTCTATTTTCTACCCTCCATTGCATCCAAGGAAAATAGAAAAAATTGCTACAAAATTGTGAGTCCTGTGATGGAGAACAAGAGATTTGATGGCTAGTATATCTCTTGAACAAATAGAACATGTCTGATCATTTCTTTAACGTCCGATTCTTTCCAGCCACATTTTATGTTTTGCTGGCTTTTATGAGAGTGACATTTTTCTTTGTGTGTGTTAAACATATTTTCTTGTCTTTCTTCAAGTTCATTCACTAAATGCCTATGACTCAGACTTTCTGGTTTGTTCATTTTTAGTCCTTCAGAATGTATTGGTTGTCCTTTTCTGCATTCAGTTAATAGACTCCTGAACCACAATTATGCTATCTACAGGGAACTGCTTTGTTAAACTAGTTCCTTGTTAAGGGCTATTCCAAGACTCTGTTGGTCACTAATACAGAAATAATGCATATTTAGAAAAAGGAAGTCTATTTTTAAAAAGTAATTTATTTTTCACATTAGAGATCTCATCTAGAAAAAGAAGCCTAGTCAGCCATATGTGATAGATGAAGATAAGAGAGAAGGAAGGCAGCTAGTAAGAATATTTTTAAAGCACATTTCAGATGCTTTATTTCTAATTACAGAGTTGTTTGTGTCCATGATAGGGTGTGAAATGTACATAAAAGCACAAAGAAGTGAAAATGATGTACATTACCACCACTAAAATATAAAACAGATCAAATGCTATAACATCTTGATATAAACCCTTTTAAATACATGCTACACATTCTGGTTAAAATTATGGAGTCTCTTTCCAGACTGTCTGCATTCAAATCACAGCTCTGTCACACACTAAGAATAAAACTGGATGATTTACCTGACATCTCTGTGCCTCAGTTTCCAGAATTGTAAAGTAAGATTCAAAGTAGTACAGGCCTATTTTGTTTGTTGAGAGTATTAAATGAGTTAATACATGCAATGCTTTTCAAATTATGACTGTTTATGTTAATGTGGTTTTTATTGCTATTACTGACAATGGTGATGTTACTATATAATTAATGCATTTGAAAGCCCTGTGTAGCTTTTCTTCCAATTGCCTAACAAACTACTTTTTATACCTGGAAGTTTATTTTTGAACTGAGGTAGTTTTATTGGTAAAAATTAACAAAAGTTACAGAACTTTTATCAGTAATCAAGCAATTTCTTAACTGTTTTTTGAGACCCTCAATTTTTCAAAGAGTAGCAATTAAATTATTTCCTTAATATTTTTGAGAAATAATTTGCTCAGGTATTTTTCATTGATCCTTGCAAATAAGAGTTAGGTAACATTTCTAATAAATAAAATATTCTTACATTTTCCTTTCTGACTTTATAAACCAAAAAGGCTATTTATTTTCTTTGACCATTAAACTTCTTTTTACACCAGTCTGCATGTCTTCTTACCTTTCATAACTAGTAGCACTACTGAGAAATAAACTTCAATAATAAAAAAAATCCGACTTTATTCATTTTTTTAGCTCCTTGGAAGCATCGTTATTGATTTCATAATTATTCAAAAAGACAAAAATAATGTAACATGTTACCTTTCTTCAATAATCAAATTAACAGATGCTACAATAGGGCTAAAGTCTGTAACATCTTGGGCCAAATGTTGGAGAAGAAAAATTTTTAATTGATTGCCCAGTAATTGATTCTTAAAGCTACAAAAGATCAAACTAAAAATGTTTAGAGTTTAAGAGCTTCTTAGTGGAGTAAAATGATATATACTTATACATATATGTATATATATATATATATATATATATATATATATATATATGTATGTGTATGTGCATGTATATATATATATATATATATATATATATATATAAATTATTGCACTTTAGGTTCTGGGGTACATGTGCAGAATATGCAGGATTGTTGTATAGGTACATACATGACAATGTGGTTTTCTACCTCCATCCCCTGTCACCTATATCTGGCATTTCTCCCCATGTCATCCCTCCTCAACCTCCCTACCCACGCTGTCCCTCCCCTGTTCCCCCACAACAGACTCCAGTGTGTGATGCTTCCCTCCGTGTGTCCATGTGTTCTCATTGTTCAACACCCACCTATGAGTGATAACATGCAGTGTTTGATTTTCTGTTTTTGTGTCAGTTTGCTGAAAATGATGGTTTCCAGATTAATCTATGTCCCTACAAAGGACATGAACTCATCATTTTTTTATGGCTGCATAGTATTCCATGGTGTATATGTGCCACATTTTCCTTGTCCAGTCTATTATCAATGGGCATTTGGGTTGGTTCCAGGTCTTTGTTATTGTAAACAGTGCTGCAATGAACATATGTGTGCATGTATCTTTATAATAGAATGATTTATAATACTTTGGATATATACCCAGTAATGTGATTGCTGAGCCAAATGGAATTTCTATTTCCAGGTCCTTAAGGAATTGCCAACACTGTCTTCCACAATGGTTGAACTGATTTACACTCCCACCAACAGTGTAAAATTGCTCCTGTTTCTCTGCATCCTCTCCAGCATCTGTTGTCTCCAGATTTTTAAATGGTCGGTCACCATTCTAACTGGTGTTAGATGGTATCTCAATGTGGTTTTGATTTGCATTTCTCTAATGACCAGTAATGATGAGCATTTTTTTTTCATGTATTTGTTGGCCTCATATATGTCTTCTTTTGAAAAGTTTCTGTTCATGTCCTTCACTCACTTTTGAATGGGTTTGTTTGTTTTTTTCTTGTAAATCTGTTTTAGTTCTTTGTAGATTCTGGATATTAGCCCTTTGTCAGATGAGTAGATTGCAAATTTTTTTTCCCATTCTGTTGGTTGCCAGTTCACTCTAATGATCATTTCTTTTGCTGTACAGAAGCTCTGGAGTTTAATTAGATCCCATTTGTCTATTTTGGCTTTGTTGCCAATGCTTTTGGTGTTTTAATCATGAAGTCATTGGCTGTGCCTATGTCCTGAATGGTTTTGCCTAGGTTTTCTTCTAGGGTTCTTATGGTGTTAGGTAATTTGTTTCAATCTTTAATCCATCTGAAGTTAATTTTAGTGTACAGTGTCAGGAAGGGTTCCAGTTTCTGTTTTCTGCACATGGCTAGCTTCAACACCATTTATTTAAAAGGCAATCCTTTTCCCATTGCTTGTTTTGTCAGGTTTGTCAAAGATCAGATGGTTGTAGATGTGCCTTCGAGGGCTCTTTTCTGTTCCATTGGTGTATATCTCTGTTTTGGTACCAGTACCATGCTGTTTTGTTTATTGTAGCCTTGTAGTATAGTTTGAAATCAGGTAGTGTGATGCCTCCAGCTTTGTTCTTTTTGCTTAGGATTGTTTTGGCTATGTGGGCTCTCTTTTGGTTCCATATGAAGTTTAAGGTGGTTCTTTTCCAGTTCTGTGAAGAGCGTCATAGGTAACTTGATGGGAATAGTGTTGAATCTATAAATTACTTTGGGCAGTATGGCCATTTTCACGATATTTATTTTTCCTAACCATGAGCATGGAATGTTTTTCCATCTGTTTGTGTCTTCTCTTATGTCCTTGAACAGTGGTTTGGTTTTTTGTTGTTGTTGTTTTTTAGTTCAATGTCAACTGTGTTAAAAGGCTACATAGCCACTAAAGGAAAAGAAGGCAGGGCCATATTTTCCATCTAAAATGAAACTCATGGGTTTGCATAGCCTTATCTTCTCAAATTGTATCACCTCCTTCCATTTAAATATTCGAACAAACAAATAAGAAACTAGTTTAATGTCCAAAGAGCCTTACTGTCCCTGATTTATTTTCTGTTCAGAAGTAAGAGAAGGACATCTAACAGGAGCACATTATTTCTTTTTATGAGGCTGCTTTATTTTCTTTCCACAATTCCTCTCCCACTCATAGATCTCAATAAATTAGCACGTGGATGTCATGAAATTCAGGCATGTTTCATATACAAAAAGCAAACTGCCTGCCTATATTCACTTACTAGTAAATCTTTCAACCAGAACCTAACCCAACTTTCTTACACAAACATGATTACTTCTCTGTAGTGCTTAGTGATTACAAAACTTTTATGGAAATCAGGGTAAAGTTTCACCTGGAGTCAATGAAGGCCCATGTGTAGAAGATTTTCAATTTTCAGCCACCCTATTCCCTGTTCATTACTTTTTCTATGTTTATTAGAAGAAACAATTCTTGAACTCCCAAGACATACAAACAAGTGGGAGAAAAATAACTGATTTGACAGAATGACTTATTTTTGAAATGTGAAAGATGCAAAGTACTTACTATAGAAAAATTTAAAATCAATTGAGTTTATTTGCAACACCATACAATGCTCTCCTAGGAGCCGTGATTTTGTTTTATTACCTCCAAATAGCCACATGAACTTTATTCCCATATACCAGGACATTCATGAGCAAGAGCATCTGGAAGAGGCGGGGAGTGAGCTTTAAATAATCCTCATCTGGAACACAAAAAACAAAACAGCTCACAGCTTTTCATCAGATGGGTACTGAGTGACAAAATGCAGCTCATATTGTGTGAAATTTTCCAAACAAATCAAGACCTCTGATTAAATAACTTGGGCTTTTGGCTTCCTGCAATTCTAAGGACTATCAATAGAAGCATTGTGGCACAGTCTTATTAGACTCGTTGGAGCTATAATTAACTATCAGGGAGAAACAAAAATATTTTTAAGATCCATTATGATTAATTTTCACAGGATGTCTTGGAAATCTTACAGGAGGCATTAGTAGTCTGCATATTTATAATTAACAGATCACAAACACGAAAGCATTTTCCCAACAGGGACTATTTAAATGAAAAGCTTTGTTGATGTGGGACTCAAATCATAGGATCTAGTCCCTGAAAGGCATGTTTTACAGAGATTTTAGGACTGTGCACTGTATTCTTCTGATGAGATGTTGTTGTCTATGCTTCTATTTGAAATGCTCATAAGGGAAATTTTCCTTGGCTGATTCCAGGTAGAGCAACATGTGCAAAGTGAGGGCTTGGACTGCATTCCTACCTTGGAGAGAATTTGTGCAACCAGTGCAGACATAGCAGGAAGATACTGGCTCACTAGTTAAGTGTTGGAGTCTGGTTTCCAAGGCCTTTGTATTTGGAATTTTTTGATTACCATAGCCAATCAAAATCGGCAAGGGATCACAAATTTCTATTAATGATATTAGGTGATTGTCATATAAATCATCAATGTATTTGAGCACACAGAGGTAATATGATGCCAACATCTGTGTAGAACTACAAAAAATTAAATCATCTTTTGCAGCAATTCCAATTTGTAGATAAGAATTTCAAAGGAGAGATTGTTGGGCAAAATCTTTCAATGCAGTACATTCACCTCTGCCTCTACTCTTCTCCAATCCACTTATAAAATATTCTCTGTGGGTAAGAAAATGTAGTTTTGTCACTTTAAAACTTCAATGGTAACTACACCTGTCTTTATCATGACGTAAGAATATGGTTTTAATTCCTCATATTTACTGAAGTTGTTCCAATCTTTCAAGTTAATTCTTCCTGTACTTGCTCTTCTCTGTCTCAAAAAATCTCCTGTTCAACCATTAAGGCCTTTAAAATACTAGATACATATATATCTTATTTGAATCATTTTTGGCCCATTCTTTCCGGTTGCTATTTGTTTAATACTTCCCACATCTGTGCTAATGTGACATCTTGTATGTGACTCTATTATGTACTGAAACATCTGGTAAACATGGATTGTGGGTGCCCAACACCTAGAAAATATGTAGCTTGTATTCTTCATTACCTTGGAAGCTATCTTGCTCAAAAAATGTTGAATGAAAAGGCTTGTAAGCAAACCATTTCATTTATTTCATCTTACAAAAGCATTTGTACACATCTATGCTTGCACTGAACTCTGACTCAATAAGAAATGAGGTTTGTCTGAGTGGAAACATGAGCTGACTGTGCCTAGCTACACTTTGAAAATATGTCTGAAGTATGAAAGAGTAGAGCAACCTTACTTTAAAAATCATATTGACTTAATGAGGATGTCAATTAAAAGAGAGAAAAAGAGAAAGAGAGATGAAAGACATGTTTAAGAAGTTATGAAAGTTAAATTATGACCTTGTATTTTTATTATACCAAATATGGAAAGGATGAAAAGTGGGAAAGAGAAAAGCCCAAACTTATTATCAATGAAGAGAAACTCAACTGATTGCTAGCTTATACCTTACCTGATATAACACCATATTTGTAACAATGGAATTTGATTTTTTTCTTGTCTTCTCACTAGCCTAAAATTTGTAGCTGTAGTTTAAATATTGAAAGAGAATGGTCTGAATTTTCAAACTGGATTTCTTTCATTTTCTTACCCATGAACTCATACATTTTTTACAGAAATTTTAGTCCCCTCTCAAATGCTTTTTTTGTATCTAAATAGATGTCTAATATTCATGGCATTCCAGGAAAGACTTGAAGAGAGAAGAATTACAGTTTCATAAATTATTTTCTTAAAAATGTTAGAGCAGCTCCCACTGGAAGAAAATGCAATGGACTTTACCAGTCATAATACAAAAATGAGAGCAACAAAAAGAGCAAAATTATGTTTTGTTTATATTATTCAATTACCAGCAACAGCATCAATTAACTTAGCTGGTCCTCAGTATGGTATCTGGGGTAGCTTTGCTCATATTTTACTGTGATGGCATTTTTATTGAATGAAAATATTGAGAACTTAAAACATTTACAGCAAAGTCTGAGGTTTTATTTGTCCTCAACGGCAGAACAAGACTGCAAATTATAAAGCCTCAGAGTCTATATAGATGATCTACTAAGACAGAAGTGAAAGGAACAAGGAAAGGAGGAGGAAAAAACTGTTCATTTGCTTCATGAAGAGTGAATATTACCAAGCTGCTCTGAATATATTCAGGGAAAGGTAGATCATCACACCTCTGAGAATATCCATGGGGAAGCACATTTTTGAAATAACTTGAGAACCTAGGATGAAATTTGTCCATGAAAAAGACAGAACTCAGATTGAAACTGATCTCTGTCATTGGATGGATGTGAGAACTTCTGCATGTTATGTAACATCTCTAATTTCCTCATTTGTAAAATCAGAATAGAATTATCTGCCTGCTTAAATTGTGAAGAATAAATGAGATATGTAACAGTGCAGTGTTTTGTATGTTAGATGATGCAAAATGGTAATAACAAGCACAAGAATAAGAATATCAGTCTTTTTTCTCCATGGGAAGAGTTCTGTGAACAGGACTGGCTACTTTGATTTGCCCCATTTTCACTTCACTCATTCTTTCTTTGAAATCACTGGACAAGCATGAAAGACCATTTTCTAAATGTAATCATTTTAAAAAAGCCTGCTTTGACTTCACACTCAACTAGCTCCAATCCCTGTTGCCGGCTTTGTTTGTAATTGTCATTTAAGCATATATTTAAATGATGTTCCTCTAATAGACTCTTTTTAAATTGCCAAAATGACTTTTAAATCAAGATGGCAGACTGAGTATTCATTTTCACCTCCTTTTCACTGATACTGATATGAAAGTACGACAATAAATTGTAGAATAAATTTACAGCCGTGATCAGCATCAGAAGGTATGCCATTCATGATTCAAGGATTTAGAAGAGCTCTCAAAGGAGGAAAGTAGATGGGATCACGTTGAAAACTGCTGCTGTCAACACGAAATGGAGAATGTGGCAATGGAGGTAGGACCAGTTCTTTTCTGCATAGTTGCCTAGAGGCCTCTCACTTGTCAGCAAGTACAAAGGACAAGAATAAGCAGCTGGAATAGTAACTGCGGCAATTAACTAAAGGACTGTCATGCAACAGTGAGACCAGTTATATCTCTTTCCCGTTTTGTTCCTTCTGTTCCTCCCCCTACCCACACTTGGTAATTAACAGAGCAATGTGTGACAGAGGATTTTACCACCCAGGAAAAATATTTTAATTTCTCTAAAGAAATTCAGAAATCTGTAGGGGTGGAGGGTCTGCTTCTAAGTGTTCATGTTGGCACCCGAAAGAGAAGTAGAGACTTAGACATGGGGAGAAATACTATGCAGCATGGAGGTGAGTGTCTCAGATCGCCTGTCTGCTCTCCTGACAGAAATGACAATGGGAATATTTCTATATAGAGAAATATCGAGGATTTATCAAGGGAAGAACCAAAGACCATGACAAGACCTACTTTTACAGAGTGAGTGCACCAGTTCCAATTAATGTTATTTTCTTATTACAAATGTTTTATCGGCGGGGGGTGGGGTGGAGGTATTAATGGAGATTGGAACTTTTCTTGTAGTTACATCCTCATAGCAAGCATGCTCAGCTGTTGGCTCGTGTGTCTATTTGGGGTGGCTAAGATTTGCTTAATGAAGATTATAAGGTAGATAGAGGAAGTAAAATATTTTTTAATTTTTTTCCTTGTTGACCCTTACTATATACACAAATGATACTAAGTTAAGAAGTCTTTACTCTACTTTCATATTGTGTTTGGCCAAATCTTCTATTCAGGACAGAATCCTACTGTGGTAGCTATCAGCTTTTGCTGAGGTGGCTCTGATTTAGGTTCAGGGACTTCAAGGATCAGCTATGGTGGTTCTGAACTTTAAGTCAAATTAAGGACTTCAGGTCTCATTAAAGAGCCTGGAGACTGTGACTACTTAGTGTATTTTCTTCTTGTGATGATGGCAGAAGCAAATACAGCAAGCTCAGCTGTACAAGCATATCTCAAGCATCTGCTCAAGTCATACTCACTAACGTCCCATTGGCCGAAGCAAGTTACAAGGCCAAACCCAAAGTTAAAAGGTGAGGACGATAATTCAGCAGAGCATGAGGTCATGCAAAAGTGTAAATGTATATAAAAATTTGAAAGGAATGAATATTTTGATCCAACAACTCAACATACTGAAGAGAAACAGATCAAAGCTCACAGTGAAAACATGCAAGCTTCCAGAGCTAATTAACTTGGTCTCTCGTCCGCCATATAAGTTTATATGCAAACATTTAAGAAAAAAATGATGAGAAGGAAAAAAGGACACTAACTTTAAAATATAATTTGTTAAGGAATCACTGGATTCTGAAAAAATCAAAAATAAAATGCATTGATTTCCAGTAGAATTTCCTTTCTTCCCCACTTCTCTGTTTTTTCCAACAATGCTTACTGTTCATCTACTCTATGTTGAGTCAATGTACAATGAAAAAGTACATTGGGAAAGTATGATAGATGCATTTTCATTAGGATTGAGGTGGAATTTGCCTTGTCTTGGAGTTAGCAGTCAATTTTGGACAGAACCTAGAAAAACCTAAATGACAAATGTCTTAGTAGAATTTGAAGCTGTTTCCCCAGAAACAGTTCAAAGTGTATTGTTACTGTTTATTTTGAAAAGACAGCGCCTTACCTCATGCCACCAAAGGATAGTGGATATGCTCTTGGAGCTTTTAGTGAATCCGATAAAGATTGCTTCATGGCGTCTGAATCCTATGTATAAATTCATTCTCTAAATTGTGCAGTTACAAGAAAACATTTTGAATTGCATATTATAAAACGAGGAAATAAGTTTTATGATTATTTCTCTAGTAAACTATAACCAAGGGATGCAATTTTAGATATATCAAAAAAAATGCTTCTAATAACACCCTTTAGTGACATCACTTCACTTAAGGGTCATATTAAGAGTTAAACAAATTATGGTAGTTGGAACAAATTACAAATTTTGCAATCTGTGAGACTGGAAGTTTAAAAGCTGAAGGACATGCTGTAATGACAAGAAAATGATGGGACTGAAATGCACACCCAGTTTTTGTTATTACTCATAAATCTTGCCTGACATTAGCAGAATTCAGCCTATGAATCATAGATTTGTATTCATTCCTGGGCATCCTCGCTTATCTTTCCAGACAGAAATGTGTTAATTAACATAACATAGATTATATAGCTGTGTGATAATTCTAAAGTTGTAGCTGATTTCACTAAATTCTAAATTACACATACATTATCATTGCAGTTAGTGAGCAGACCTTTATCTTTTTGGAACTCGTCAGGTATTTTTAAAATGTTCTCTTTCTGTCGGCTGAAGGTAACTCTCCTTTTGAAAAAGTTTCAAACAGTTAAATTTTCTTCTTCCCTTTCTATTGATACCTCCTTTATTCTTTCTTTCTGTGTTTTCCCTTATCTTTGCTTTCTTTCCAATTTATTAGATCCTAAAACATTTGTAAACATCTTAAAAACTATACATTATTTTGTACCCTTTCTAGCCTAAAGATCAGTGCTGTTTTACACACTCTCTAAGGTCTTTCCTAAGTAATTTTTTCTATTACAGTCATGCAATCAACTGTAGTATGCACTATGATAGAATGAATCTTTCAAATTAATTCACTTTGTTTCAAATCAACACCTATCTTTCTGCAACAAAGATTATCTAAACAAGAATAAGGGAGATATAAAATGAGGTTGTTTGTGAGACATTGATGATTTATTACATAAAACATTACTTAAAGTGTTCTTCAAAATGTTACTATCATTTCTTGATTAAATATAGCAGAAAACATTAGATCTAATTCATTTTATTACTACCTCATACCAACTATTTTGTGTTTGCTTTTTCAAGCTCCTTCTTAATGCATTAAAACAGATAAAGACCACAGCAATTAGATGAGAGAGGTGGGACAGATCTTTATTAGAGACAGCATGTGCTTCCTTGGTCCCTTGACTCATTTTATAACAGAATTCAACTCTTCAACCTTCTGTAGGGTAAACCTGAGCAGTTGCTTAGTGACTGCTTGCCAGTTGCTCAGAGGATTTAGATGAGATTTGAAGGTGATGCTTCACTTCTAAATTCTCAGTGAAACATAAAAGTAAACATTTTGAAGGAGTGAAGTAGAAATCCAAGGAAATGAACTATTAAATGAACATAATGAGTAGGATTATGGTCCAATGAATATATATATATATATATATATATATATATATATATATGTATGTATGTATACATGTACATTTGTATATGTACATGTATAATATATATGTATATGTATACATAGATATTCATTATATACATATATATTCATTATATATTGCAAATACATACTGCTATTAAAAAATAGTTGCATACTGTGTTAGAGGATTCATTTTGAGTTGTCTTTTAGTTCAGATAAGAAACTTGATAAATCATTCTTATTTGAACTAAAAGACAACTCAAAATGAATCCTCTGACAAAGTATGCAAATATTTTTTCAGTAGCGGTGTTTGTCCAATGGATGTTACACCTTAAAATAGTAGCTTGTTTGTAAGACACTATTTTCAAGATGGTGGCTTGTTCACATTTTACAAAAATAATTCTGGGCTCATCTTGCAGAATTACCTTTATAACTGATTTACAAGGCTCATGAAATCAGATCCTATTACCTAAAATTGGAATATTTTCTTAATTCATATATATTTTCCCAATTTTGACACTTACCTTTCTCTATACTTAAATCCTTCCGTTATGATATTAAGAATAATTAACATCAAATGCTGTATTTTTAAACACAGAACTCCAAAAATATTGTAATCAAGTATATAATTTCTGGAGAAAAAATATAGTTTTCAAAAATATTTATATTTAAAAAATAAAGTAGGCCAGGCACAGTGGCTCATGCCTGTCATCTCAGCACTTTGAGAGGCCACGGTGGGTGGATCACTTGAGGACAGAAGTTCCAGACTAGCCTGACCAACCTAGTGAAACCTCATTTTTACTTAAAAAAAAAATAATTAGACAGCAGCAGTAGTCTATGCCTATAGTCCCAGGTACTAGGGAGGCTGAGGTGGGACAATTACTTGAATCAGAGAGGTGGAGATTGCAGTGAGCCGAGATGGTGTCACTACACTCGAGCATAGGTGACAAAGCAAGACTCTGTCTCAAAAAATAAAAAATAAAAAAGTAGTGCTCACTTGGCCAAATAATCTCTTATTAAGATCACTAAACGCCTTGAAATTGACATCTGTATAGACATACAATTAACAACTTTGTTCTTGTGACAGGGCATAGTGTTCAATTTTTCAAACTTTGGTGCATTTAAGAAAATACTAATAGTGGTAATTTTAAGAGGTGGTGATGAACCAACATTTGTATTTATGACTAAGAACCAATAATATGTTGTTTGAGAATAATGGTCTTCATGGTAACAAAATTGTTATATTTACATCTAAAAATAATGCATGGTACAAGTCCAGTGGTGGTCAAAAGCAACTAAATTCATATATATATATATATATATATATATATATATATCAATTTATACACATGTATATGCACATATATATGTATATGTATAAGCATATATATATATATATATATATATATATATATATATACACAGAGAGTGACAGAGACAGACTTTTTAACCATAATTGACTACACAGAAATGCTGTTTGTTATTTTGAGTAATATCTAATGAATAGAAATAATATCCACCAGGTTTATAACAGATGCAGAAATTCTGTTAATAATCTTTGTCATAGGAACCATAAGTAACAAAAGTACTACATAAACTAACATAATTTGTTTGCTCAAACTCAGACTTTCTGAACTTAAGCTTGTACCAATTCTTAATTGCAATAGGAAACTCTAGTGGAAGGCAAAGAATATGAGAATTAAGTAAACTGAGATTCAACTGGGCATTTCAGTTTCATTCAAGTCTTTGGGGGGATGCTAAAAAAAGATGCTATAGTTTTTTGTTTGTTTGTTTGTTTGTTTTTAAGTATGCAATTAGGTGGGAGGAGTTGTGGGCCAGAAAAGACTGGGAAATAAAGTTGTGTTCATTCTCATCCCCCTGAAAGTGAGAGCAGCCATACAAGATCTTGAATCAGGGAAGAATAAATATAGCACCATATATTAGGAGCAGCATCAGGACCAGTAGTAACTGTTCCCAGTGATTCTGTCTTAAGACAGGAGCCCCCAAACTGTTACTATGACATAGTAAAAGGTATCTGAAAGTATATATGCCAAAAACATAATTAAGGGAAATGAAAGTCATTACTAATAAAACAAGTTGAAAAGCTGACAGAGAAAAAAAGGGCTGGGAGGCTGTTATTTGGAAACAAAATCAGTACTGCCTATTTTAGAAGAAGGAAAAATAGGCATGCAGGCTTTTGGCTTGAAATTAAATGAAAGTAAAGGATTGTAAATCAATAATGCAATAAAGGGGGCAGAAAGCTAATGGTTCTTTTGTTTCAAATTGTAAATGGCATTTTTTATATTCCACTATAAACCTTAAGTGATGGCTTTGTTAATTACAGAGCCGAAAGCCTGGCATTTCACTTTCCTGATTACACAAATCTCTACTGAGCCTTGACTTTATTTACTCTGCATTTAGGTGCATTTAGGTGTAAACTAAGAGCTATAAGTAGTCTGGCATCTAGAAAACCAGTTTCTTAAGACAGGATTTTCACCATGTATGATTAGAGTCCAGTTGAATAGAGGGGAAGGACCTAAGATACAAAATTAATAAATGAGAATATTGGCAAGAGGGAAATATTGGAATATTTGAGAATATTTGGAAAAGAACCAAATAGTTTAAGTTATTTTGCTATGCTGAAAAGTCAAATCCTTTAGTAATTATCTTTTGTGTTTGTAGGTATAAGAATCATTATACCAACTCTGAAAATTTATCTATAAGTTCAAGGGGAGAGCATAGTATTTGGAAACCTTCCTGAAACTTCTGATAAAGGCTAAGAGCTGTCCCAAAACTATGTTAGATGATACAGAATGTTGTGCTATATATAGTAGGCAATCCTAAAGTGAAACCTTCAGACTTTTTGAACTCATAATAAGAAATTGATGGTCAATTCATTAATTGATATTATTTTGTACATATTTTTGTATATATAAATGTGTGTATGTGTATATACACACATATGCTGTCATATGCCACATAATGACATTTTGTTCAATCACAGACTGCATATACAATGGTGGTGCCATAAAATTATAATACCATGATTTTACTCTGCTTTTTCTGTTTAAATACACTTAGGTATATGAATACTTACGATCGTGTTGCAATTGCCCACCTATTTGCAAGGTAACCTGCTCTACAGGTTGGTAAACTAGAAATAATAGGATGTACCATGTACTCTGTGTGTGTAGAAGGCTGTACTATCTAGAATTGTGTAAGTACACTCTATGATGCTTGCACAATGACAAAATTGCCTTGCTCCCAATTTCTCAGAACATATCGCTGTTATTAAGTGACCCACGACTGTTTATGTAGGTACATTTTCATTTTACATTTTCTCTCCACATCTTTCACTGATCCCTTTTTCTTTTTCCTTCCTCCCTTTCCACTCCCTAGACCTCTTCACCTGCATCAAATGTCTCTGGAAATCTGCATGTTCATTATCCTTACTTATATTAAAGAAGAAGCCTCTAACCAGTTTTCCATTTGCTAGCTCTCCAAATTCATTGAGTGTTATTTTACTCTATTATACATTATAAGAACTCTATATGAGGTTCAGTTTCAAAGGCTAGTTTCTAAATGCCATTTGTTATAATGGTGTTTAGGAACAGGGCTTTGGCGATGACCCTTTGTATCTGTTATCCATACTTAAAATAGGTCAAACACTTATCCTCCTGTGTGTCATTCATCATTAATGTAGCACTATTATCTTTTTTGGTATCTTCTCCTTTTCATATTAAATAGCCCTTATTCTCTGAAACTCTTCTTTTAGGAAATTACTTTGCTGTAATCACATTTCTTACCATTCTCAAGATCTTTCTTATTCCTGCTTTGTCATCTTAGAAATTAGATGAGAAAAATGAAATGTGATATATAAAATGAGGGCATCCACTTACCAATATATATATATATTTTCTAAGTTTTCTTTTAATTCCTGTGTATGTAGGTCCACAATGAAATCTTCACTAACATAAATTCATTCAAACTTTGACATTTTTAATATGATAATTTTTTTAAAAAGCATGTAATATTAGAAGTTACCAAGGCATTGAAAAGAAATTTTTTATGTAGGCAAATACCACAGATCTTACTCAAAGTAACTTTTTATATGATGGATGTGTATCTTTTAATATTTTAACATTTTTCAGAGTCATTATATTAGAACTAGATTGCAGGCTTAGGAAATGAACACTAGTTAAGTCTTATTTTAAAGATGAAGAGGCCAGGCGCCGTGGATCATGCCTGTAATCACAGCAGTTTGGAGGCCGAGGCAGGCAGATCACGAGGTCAGGAGTTCAAGACCAGTCTGACCATCATGGTAAAACCTGTCTCTATTAAAAATACAAAAATTAGCTGGCTGTGGTGGCGTGTGCCTGTAATCCCAGCTACTCAGGAGGTTGAGGAAGGAGAATCACCTGAACCTGGCAGGCAGAGGTTGCTGTGAGCCATGATTGTGCTATTGCTCTCCAGCCTGTGTTACAGAGCAAGACTCTGTAAACATCAAAAAAAAATTTCTGCTAGGCCTATTTCCATTGCATCATACTGATGTTGTAGTATCACCATGATAAATTGGTACAACCATTTATAATTTATTCTAAATGATTATCACTTCAGGCACCATCCATGACCAATGGTCATCCACAGGTAGCTACTCCACAAGGCAGCAGTTTCATTACACCCACTCCTTTATCATGGTCTGTGTGTAAATACCCCAAATACTTTTACAAACTGCCTTATTCTACCAGAGACCAGCATGTCTTACCATGTCAGGGTATATTGCAATGTTTGTGGCTCTATTTAACTTTAATTATAAGAAAACTCTCTGCTTCCAGATACATGACTCTAAAATGATTTTCTTCATGAAATTTTATTTTAACCTGAACAAGAGAAATAGAAATCTCTGAACTATCTTTTAATTAGCTATAGTGCCTTTAAAAACCATGAACTTAAAAAGATCTTGAAGACTGGGTAATATAAGAAATGAGAACATATAATAACACATTTTGCATTAATTTTTGTTTTCTCTGATTTTTGTTTCAATTAATTAATCAATATATTATGTAAGCTATGCAAGTAAAATGCAGAAAAACTAGAAAATATAGGTGTAAAACTTCCCGTGACAAGATAGCCATTAGGTTAACCTTCTGGGATGCATGCTTCCAGAATTTCTTACTTTGGCATTCAGATATGTTTATCTTCTGTTCATTCTTATGTCAGTAAAGAATAACACCATAAACTCAGTGGATGAAGCCAAAAGCCTGAGTCATCTTTGAGTCTCTTCTTTTTTGTTAATGCTTGCTTCCATGCTATCAGAAAACTCAAAATACCTGTAACAGAGGCCAAAATAGTCATTTTGTTTCCACTAATACTACTCTAGTTTTTGCCACCTTCCCTGCCGTAGGTGGTAGGTATGTACAATAATCACTTAACTAGTCTCCCTATAGCTGCTATTGAATCTTCCATTTCATTCTCCAAAGTAGAGAGAGTAATATTTTACAATTCAAGATCATATGTCATCTCCTGCCTAATATGCTGCAATGGGTTTCCATTGCATTTCCAAGTGAAACACCTTGGCTGATGGGATCTACTTTTTGCCTTCAGTCCCCAATCTCTCCAACATCATTCCCTACCCCTTTCCCACCAAAGTCTGGGTACCACTGGCTATCCTTTTATTCTTAGAATAATGAAAATACATCCTACCTACAGGTCTTTTACTTGCTCTACCTTTGGGATATAACATTCCTGCCACACATTTACCCAACTGCCTCACTGCTGTCACTCTGATATCATTTCAAATGCAGCTCCCTCAAAGAGACCTTCCCTGATCAATCTATTTAGCCAGGCCCTTGGTCCTTCCTCTTCTACCCCCTCCCCTGTCTCACTAACTCAAGAATTTTCTCTTTCTTGGCCTGGCTTACTTTCTCCTGAGCACTTAGCACCATCTCAAATTATTTTGTTTGCTTTATTATAGTATAGAGGTTATAGCACAGACTCTAGAGCCCAACTACCAGTATTCTAATCCCAATTACACTAGATTTGTGACTTGGGGAAAGATTCAACCATTTTGCACCTCAGTTTCCTCATCTGTAAAGTCATATTAATGATAGCACCTAAATCCTAAATTGCTATAATGAATAAACAAGTTAATATTTGTTACATAAGTAAATCTATGCTTAGCACATGGTAAATGCAATGTTACTGTCCAGTATAAATAAAAAAGATATGAAGGGAATTCACTATCACTAGACCAGCCTCACAAAATATCCTCAAGGGAGTTCTAAACATGGAAATGAAAGAATGATAACTGTCACCACCAAAAACAAGCAAACAAACAAACAAACAAAAACTTAGGTACATAGCCAACAGACCATATAAAACAATGTAAACTACAAAGCAACTAACAATTTAACAATAAAATAAAAACCTCACAGGTAAATATTAACCTTGAATGTAAATGGCCTAAATGTTTCCACTTAAAAAGTACAGCATGGTAAGTCAGATTAAAAAAATCAAGATCTATTTGTCTGCTGTCTTTAAGATACCTATCTCATGTGTAGTGACAATAAAAGACTCAAAGTAAAGCATTATAGAAAGATTTACCATGTGAACAGAAAACAAAAAACAGGAGGGGTCACTATTAGTAGATGACTAAAAGAGAGGCAGACTTCAACAAAAAACAGTAAAAAACGGAAAAAGAAGGGTATTATATAATGGTAAATGTTTTAATTCAGGAAGACTTAACTATCCCAAACATATACACATCTTAAGTTAAACACCAAGATTCATAAAACAAGTACTTCTAGTCCTACAAAAAGATTTAGGCAGTGATGTAATTATAGAGGAGTTCACAGCCCACAGACAGTATTAGACAAATAATCAAGGTTGAAAACTAACAACAAAATTCTGGACTTACATTCAATACTTAACAAATTGGACATGAAAGACATCTACAGAATACTCCACACAACAAGCACAGAATATTCATTCTTATATGCACATGGAACATACTCAAAAGATTGACCACATGCTTAACTGTAATGCAAGTCTGAATAAATTCAGAATAATTGAATCATCCCAACCATGCTCTCAGACTACAGTGGAACAAAAATAAAAATAATACCAAGAAAATATCTCAAAACCGCACAATTACATGGAAATTTAAAAATGTGTTTCTTAATAACTTTTGTATAACAATTAAATTAAGGCAGATATCAAAAACATTCTTTGAAGTAAGTGAAAAAGGAGGCACAGCATACCAAAGTATTTGGAATGCAAAAAAAGTAGTGTTAAGAGTAAAGTTTATAGCTCCAAATACCTAAGACAAGAAGTTAGAAAGAACTCAAATTAACTGTCTAACATTATACTTTGAAGAACTACCAAAATAATAACAAACTAACCCTAAAACTAGCAGAAGAAAAGAAATAACTAAAATCACAGCAGAAATTAATGATATTGAGACACCAAAATCAACACAATAAGTTAATGAAACCAAACATTTGCTTGGAAAGTATAAACAAGATTGATAGACCACTAGCTAGATTGCCAGAGAAAAAAAATCCAAATAAGCACAACCAGAAATGACAAATGTGACATTTCCACTGATCCCACAGAAATACAAAAGATCCTCAGAGATCATTATGAACATTTCTATGCAAACAAACTAAATCATCTACAAAAAATAGATAAATTCCTGGAAATGCACAAACTCACAAGATTAAATCAGGAAGAAATGGAAACCCTGAACACACTAACATTGAGCTCCAAAATGAAATCAGTCATAAAATCTTAACAATTAAAAAAAGTCCTGGACCAGATGGATTCACACCTGAATTCTATAAGACAGACAGAGAGGAGTTGATACCATTTCTACTGAAAATATTCAAGAAAAATCCAGGAGGAGGCAAAAACACAAGGATAAAAGAAAACTACAGGCCAATATTTCTGGTGAACATAGATGCAAAAATTATCAACAAACTCCTAGCAAACTGCAATGAGTAGCACATTAAAACTGTTTATTCACCACAATCAAGTAGTAGGCTTTATTGCTGGAATGCAAAGTTGGTTCAACATACACAAATCAGTAAATGTGATTCACCACATAAATAGAATTAAGAGCAAAAGCCATATGATCATCTTAAAATATATAGAAAACGCTTTTGATAAAATCCAACAGCCTTTCATGAAAAAAAACCTCACAATAAACTAGGAATAGAAGCAACAATACTCAAAATAATGAGTAGTGTCTAAGACAAATCCATAGCCAATATACTGAACAGTCAAAAGCAGAAAACATTGCCCTTAAGAATAGAGACAAGACAATGATGTTTACTCTCACCACTCCTGTTCGACAGTGTACTGGAAGTCCAAGCAAGAACAATCAAGAGAAGAGAAAGAAATTAAATGTATCCAAATAGAAAAAGAGAATGTCAAATTCTCTCTCTTTACTGACAATATGATTTTGTGTCTTAAAAATCCTAACAATTTTGCCAAAAGTCTTCTAGGCCTGAAAAACAACTTCAGTAAGTTTTAGTATACAAAATCGATGTCCAAAATCAGTAGCATTTCCATGCATCTATAATGTTCAAACAGTGCCAAATAAAGAAGGAAATCCCATTTACAATAGCCAAAAATAAAATAAAATAACTAGAAATACATCTAACTTTCACATGCAAAGACAGAATTAAGTGGTTGTGAGATTATATGTCCCCAAGTTGAAAATATTTACTTTCTTGTCCACCATATCAAAACCTGGCCACTCACAATCTACATCATAATTTTAAAGGATGAATGAAACTGGATTTTATGGAAATAACTAATATAGGTAAATATATTAGTATATAGTGTTTTTTTATGTTGGGCAGAGGTTGTTTATATTTTTTATTTGAAAACAGGATAGAGATTAATATGCCAGGAGATAATTATTTGTGCATTTCTAAGATAGTTACTTTGGTCTAAATTCCCAGCAGTTGAGAGGTAGAAGAATATGGATTCTTTTAAAGCTATAGATACATAGTGCCAAATAGTTCTCAAAATATATCATTTCCCTTTACATTCCCATTATCACTTTTTGAGTGTATGGTTTATCACACCAAAAATGCACATCAATAGTCTTTTAAATTTTTTCCAATATAAAGTTGAATGTATTTTATATTGTATTCTGCACATAATTATGTTTTTGTCAACAAATTACCTGTTTATGGTTTTGATGATTCTTCATAGGTTAAAGATCATAGCATAGTTTAACTCTTCCTTCAACTTTATTTAATCTTTAGCTAAATCTATTCTACTGTCTTTAATGTCATAATGAGAAAACATTTTCTCCATCCAAGATTATATAAATATTCATCTGTATATTATTCTAGCAAATGCAAAATCACTCCAGATTAATTTATCCCCAATTGACTACTCCAGTATCAATTTGTTAAATTATTTAAACATTCCCTCCTTAGTATTATACTAAATAATACTTAGTCATGTAGTATATTTTCACAGAATTTTCTTAGAATTTTCTCTCAATCTCATTGACATAGTTCTAATAACGTGTATTTTAAAATCCTGTAGCAAAATGGAAGCATATCAAATGTCCTTCAACAGGTAAACAGACAATTTAAGTGTGGTATATCTATACAATTCAATAAGATATTAGGCTAAGTGAAACTAGGCATAAAAAAATCTCAGAAAAAGACATATTCTATTATTCTATTTATATAAAATGCTTAAAAATCAATGAATCTATTGACACACAAAGCAGATTAATGGTTGCCAGAGATAGGTGAGGAGGGAAACAAGGAGTGATTGCTTGATGGGCGTGGGGTTTTATTTTGTAATAATAAGTGTTTGAAGACTAGTTATAACTGGTAGTTGTGGAACATTAAGAATGTACTGTATACCCCTGAATAGTATATTTTAAAATGTTTAATTTTATGTTGTATTAATTGCACCTTAATTGAAAAAACCCTGTAATACAGTTATAAACATGTATTACAACCCATATATAGTTGGGCAAGTTTGTGGTTTATTGTCTATATTTGAAAAGTAACTGAATGTAAAAAGTGTTCTGTTTTTATTAAATCTTAAGTAAAGTGGTAACAATAATGTTTCCTACAATATTGTCTTCATTGGGTTCTGATTTTCTGTCTCTCAAAATGTTTTTTAATTTCTTCAGAGGTTTTACACATTTATTTATATACATATTATGAGATACTTTTTTGATTTGTATATTTTGAATTATTTTTTCTTTTATATTTTGTAAAATGTTTAATTTTATGGGTACATAGCAGGTGTATATATTTCTGGGGTACATGAAATATTTTTATACAGGTATAGATGCATAATCATCACAACAAGATAAGTGGAATATCTGTCACCCCAAGCATTTACCATTTCTTTCTGTTAAAAAAATTCCTATTGTACCCTTTTAATTATGTTTAAATGTATAATAAATTGTTTACTGTAATCACCTTGTTATGGTACAAAATACTAGCTCTTATTTATTTTCCCTAACTCAATTTGTGTACCCATTACTCATTCTCACCCTTCTGTGACCCACCATACTTCACTTCCCAGCTTCTGCTAACCCTCATTCTATTCTCTTATCTCCATGAGTTCAATTGTTTGAATTTTGAGCTTTCACAAATGAGTACCTGCAAATTTTGTCTTTTTGGCCCGGCTTGTTTCACTTAAGGTTGTCCAGTTACATCCATATTATTGTGAATGACAGGAACTCACTCTTTCTTATGACTGAATAGTACTCCATTGTGTATATGCGCCACATTGTCTTTCTTCATCCATCTGTTGATGGACACTTATGTTGCTTTCAAAGCTTGACTATTATGAATAGTGTTGCAGTAAACATGGGAGTGCATATATCTCTATGATATACTGATTTCCTTTGTTTTGTATATATACCTATCAGTGGATGGCTGAATTATATGGTAGTTTTATTTTTAGTTTATTGAAGAAACTCCATAATGTTCTCCATAGTAGCAGTACTAATTTGTGCTATCACCAACAGTGTATGAGGATTTACTCTTCTCTATATCTTTATCAGCATTCATTATTGCCAGTGTTTTGGATAAAAGCCATTTTAACAGGGGTGAGATGATATCTCAATGTAGTTTTGATTTCATTTCTCTGACAATTAATGATATTGAACATCTTGCCGTATACCAGTTTGTCATTCATATATCTTCTTTACAGAAATGTATATTTAGATATTTTGCTCATTTTTCAAATCAGAATATTAGATCTTTTTCTTTCCTATTGAGAAATAAAAAGATGCATTTTTATTTCTCAATTAAATATTGAGAGGGGAGGGACCTTGTGAGAGGTAATTAGGTCATGGAGGCCATTCTCCCATGCTGTACTCATGAAAATGAATGAGTTATTACATGATCTGATGGATTTATAAGAGGCTGATTCACCATTTACTCTGCACTTCTCTCTCCTGCCACTATGTGAAGAAGGATATGTTTGCTTCCCCTTCCACCATGATTGTAAGTTTCCTGAGGCCTCCTCAGCCATGCAGAAAGGTGAATCCATTAAACTCCTTTCCTCTATAAATTACCCAGTCTTGGGAAGTTCTTTATAGCAGTGTAAGAACAGACTAATACAGTAAATTGGTAGCAGAAGTGGGTTGCTGCTAAAAAGGTACCTGAACATGTAGAAACGACTTTGGAACTAGGTACCAGTAAGAGGTTGGAACAGTTTGGAGCGCTCAGAAAAAGACACAAAAATGTGGGAAAGTTTGGAACTTCCTAGGGACTTAGAAGGCTCAGAAGCCAGGAACTTTCTAGAGACTTGTTGAATGGCTTTGACCAAAATGCTCACAGTGTTATGTAGAATGTAATCTGGGCTGAGGTTGTCTCATGGAGATTAGAACTTGTTGGGTACTGGAGCAATGATAACCCTTGCTATGCTTTACTAAAGAGATTGGCAGCATTTTGCCTTGCCCTAAAGATCTATGAAACTTCAATCTTGAAAGAGATAATTTAGGGTATCTGTCAGAATAAATTTCTAAGTGGCAAAGCATTCAGAGGAAGCAGAGCATAAACGTTTGGAAAATTTGCAGCCTGATGATATGATAAAAAACAAAAACCCATTTACTGGGGAGAAATTCAAACCAGCTGCAGAAATTTGCATAAGTAATGAGGAGCTGGATGTTAATCACCAAGACAATGGGGACAATTTTCCCAGGGCATGTCAGAGATCTTCATAGCAACCCTTCCCATCATAGGCCCAGAGGACTAGGAGGGAAAAATGGTTTCATGGGCTGGGCTCAGCCCCATCCTGTTCTGTATAGACCTAGGACATGAAGTCCTGCATCCCAGCTGCTTCATTTCCAGCTGTGGCTAAAATGAGTCAAGGTTCAGCTTGGGCCATTGCTTCAGAGGGTGCAAGCCCCAAGCCCTGGCAGCTTCCACGTGGTGCTGGTCCTGCAGGTGCACCGAAGATAAGAATTGAGGTTTGGAAACCTCTGTCTAGATTTTAGAGGATGTATGAAAATACCTAGATGTTCAGGCAGAAGTTTGCTGCAGGATTGGGGCCCCCATGGAGAACCTCTGATAAGACAGTGCAGAAGGAAATGTGAGTTCAGAGTCCCCACACCGAGTCCCCACTAGGGTATAGCATAGTGAAGCTGTGAGAAGAGGGTCATCATTCTCCAGACCGTAAAATTGTAGGTGTTCTGACAGCTTTCACTATGTGCCTAGAAAAGCCACAGATTTCTATTACCAGTGAGTTTTATACCTTTACATGGTTGTCTGTTGCATGTTAACGTCTTTGTTTTTATTTTTTGTTTTTAACACATTGACGAACTCCCTTTAACATTTCTTGTGGGACGGTTCTGGTAGTAATCAAATCCCTAACATTTTATTTCTCTGGAAATGTCTTCATTTCCTACTTATGTTTGAAGGATATTTTTGCTGGATATACTTTTCTAGGATAAAATTTATTTTTATGTCCCTTCAACACTTTAAATATTTCAAGCATTCTCTCTGCTGGCCTATACAGTTTCCACCAGGAAGTCTGCTGACAGATTTACTGGAGCTCTTTTGTATGTTTTTTTTTTTTTTCCCTTACTTCTTTTAGGATCTTTTCTTTACTTTTGACCTCTGGGAGTTTGATTATTAAATGATTTCAGGTAGACTTATTTGGGCAAAATCTGCTTGGTGTCCTATAATCTTCTTGTACTTGAATATTGATATCCTTCAATAGGTTTGGGAATTTCTTTGCTATTATCCGTTTGAGTAAACTGTCTACCCCCATCTCACCACCTCCTCTCAAGGCCAATGACTCTTAGGTTTGCTTTTCTCAGGCTGTTTTCTAAATCTTGTCAGTGTGTTTCATTCTTTTTTATTCTTTTTTCTTTTGTCTTCTCTTACTGTGTATTTTCAAGTAGCTTGTATTCAAGATCCAGTTCTTCTGCTTTAATTCTACTGTTAAGAGACTCTGATGCATCTTTAGTATATACATTACATTTTTCAGCTCTAGAATTTTAGCTTGAATTTTTTTAATTATTCTAATCTTTTTGTTACATTTATTTTATGTGCTTCTGAATGCCTTCTCTGTGTTATGTTGAATTTTATTATGCCCCTTGAAAACAGCTATTTTGAATTCTCTGCTTGAAAGGTAACACACCTCTGTCACTTCATGTATCAGTTCATTTCTGCACTGCTATAAAGAAACATTTAAAGAGCATAATTTATAAAGAAAAGGGTTTAATTGCCTCACAGTTCTGTAGTCTCTATAGGAAGCATAGCTGGGGAGGCCTAAGGAAACTTACAATTATGACAGAAGGTGAAGGGTAAGCAGGCACATCTTACATGGCTGGAGAAGGAGAAAGAGAGAGGAGAGAGGTGCTAAACACTTTTAAACAATCATAACTTGTGATAACCCACTCACAATCATGAGAGTGGCTCCAAATGAGAAAACTGCTCCCATTATCTGAACACTTCCCACCAAGCCCCACCTCCGACACTGGAAATTACAACTTGACATGAGATTTGGTGGCGACACAGAACTAAACCATATCACTTTGCAGCTGGTCACTGTGCCTTTTTTGTTTGTTTGGTGAAGTCATGCTGTCCCGGATGGTCTTGCTGCTGGTAGATATTTGTCAGTATCTGAGCATTGAAGAGTTGGCTGTTGAATGTGTTAATAGTTTCTACCTATCCCTCATGGGAAGGCTTTCTGGTAATTCAGATGGAATTGAGTGTTGTGATCTAAGGCTTTGGTCACTGCAGCCATATCTGCATTAGAGGGTACCCAAAGACAACAAATGTTATAAATCTTGAAGAACTCATAGAGGTACTGCCTTAGTGATCTTGAGTAAGATCAAAGAGAATTCCCTTATAACAGGCAGAAATTCTTTTTCTCTTCCCTTATGTTCCCCTAAACAAATGGAGTTTCTCTCTTCTTGGGCTTCCTGGAGCAGGGAAGAGTGTCACGAGCACCCCTGTGGCCACCACCACTGGGACGACATTGGGTCAGACTCAAGCCAGCATAGCACTGTGTCTCAACCAGGACCTGCAGTGACCAATGCCTAGCTACCACTAGTGTTTACTCAAGGCCCAAGGACTCTTCAGTCAGTAATTTGAGAATACGCCCAGACTTTCTTCCTTCCCTTCAAGGCAGTAAGATCCCTCCCCAGCCAAAGTTGAATCCCAAAATGCTATCTGGGACCCAGAGCCTGGAGTGAGGAACATTAATAATCTATTTAGTGTTCTATTCTACTATGGCGGAGCTGGCACACAAGCTGAAAGACAAAGTCATTCCCACTTTCCTCTTTTTTCCTCAAGCAGGAGTCTTTCCCTGTGGCCATCACTACCCTGACCTACAGCAAGTACTGCCTGGCTGCAGATGCTGTTAATTCAAGGACCAAGGGCTCCTTAATCAACAGAAGATGAATCATGTCAGGGCTGTGTTAGGCCCTTCCATTCAAGGCAATGGGTTTCCTTCTGTCCCACAGTTTTCCTAGAAATGTTATTCATGAGCAAGGGCCTAGAATCATGTCCTCAGAACTCAGTCCAGTGCCCTATTCTACTGCAGTTGAGATGGTATTCAAGTTGTAAGACAAAGTTCTCCCCACTCCTTCTCCTCTCCTCAAATGGAAGGAAAGAGGTTCTCCCCAAAGTGCAAGCTGCAGTGCCTGGGGTTGGAAGAGGGGTGACACAAGCACTCCCTTTACCACACCAGCTTGTGTCTCACTAGGTTGTTCCCTTTTATGTTCCCCAAAACAAATGGAGTTTCTCTCTTCTTGAGCTGCCTTACTGCACTGCAAGTCTGAGCCCAGTACAGAGCCAGGACTTGCCAAGGTATTACAGCCCTTGTGGCATAGACTGCCTTTCTAGTTTACTTAAGACCCCAGAATGCTTTAGCCCATGGTGGCTGGGCTAGCTGGAATTAAGTTCTGATTGCTGGAATTAAGTTCTGACTGCTGGAATGGATAAATTGCCTCTGGCTAGGGGTGGTATAAATGTGCCCTCCATGGGCTCTGGCTCAATGATATCCCATGTTGCTTTTGGCTGTGACAGGCAGCATTAAATTCCAATGCAAAGTCCCACAGTCACTGTGTTTTCCCTCCCAAGAGCACAAGAATTCTCTGTGCACACAGACACTGCCAGGAGGTGGAAAAGGAGTGGCACTGGCAATTCAAGATTGTCTCTTCTACCCTTTTCACTGCCTCTTTCTTTAATGTGATGCTAGAACCAGGTACTGTGATCACTCACATAATTTTTGATTCTTACGAAGGTGGTTTTTTACTTGGATAGTTGTTCAATTTGCTGTTCCTGTTGGGCAGCAGTGGGGATGATCACTGAAAAGTTATATTCAGCCATCTTGCTCTGCCTCCTGCCCTATTTATATCTCTTAATAGTTATTCTTGTAGAGTTCACAAAAATCTTATTAGATTGTCACTATATGTACCATGATTTGCTCAGTACAGTCTAGGAGACAGACCAGATGGGATGGATTAAAATATAAGCTATACTAGCCAGATATCACCCCCTTGTAGAGGCATTTGGAAGGAACCCAAAACAAATGAACATCTAAGTTCCCACAATATATGTATACATGCAACTTAAAACTAAAAACAAAAATGTGTGTGTATACATATGTGTATATATATATATATATATATATATATATATATATATATACACACACACACATACACACATACATAAATATATCTATATGTATGGAGAGAGAGTTTTTTAAATGGCCATAATATTACAGATTACTATCTTTCCTTATTTTTGAGCCAAGCCTTGGGCCCTGTTAATATGCAAAGATTTGTGACATTAAATAACGCTTACCTGAAATTTAAATCTCCAGGAACAAAAGCATCGTATCATCTCAAAAGTGTGAATTTACAAGGGTATCAGTAGGAAGTCTCAAAAGAGTTTGGTGTGCAAGCTTCAACAATGAGAGGAGATAGGAGGCAAAACAAACCTAACAAAATAAAGCAGAGACTGGGCTAGACCAAACATAATCTATATTTTAGGATACAGATAGGGAACGGGTAGTGAGGTTACTCAAGCAAATCAACTTCTCATACCTCCTTCTTTGGCAAAGACTGACTTACACATCTGATTCAAGAAAATATCTCCCTTTTCAACAAAATACTACATTAGACTTGTTTTTATTCATGTTAGCATCTACTATAACAAGGCAATGGACACAAAAAAGAAAAATGAACCAGTGACAATTCTGTTGTACCTTAGAAAGTGCCTATTTCATACCATCAAGTTCTTTAAAATCTTTACAAACCATGGCTATCACACAAGGTGCTCTAAATTAATATAATGAAATGGATTATGTACGAGAACTCAACAGTGTTTTGAATCAGCTCTCTCTAATTTGTTAGAAGAATGTGGTTGAGGGGTTCATTCGATCTGAAACTGTAACAGAAATAAAGAAATGATTCACATTTGCTAACTGATTAAGCTACAGTTATATCCTCATGAAAGGTTATCACCAACCTGTGTGTACTGCAAGACATGACAAACTGAGCCATGCAACATGATTGTCACATTTCTCCACATGCCACACCATTAGCCTGTGTCAGCAAGAATTCCTGAGCAGTAGCGAGTAGCTTTCCATGGCTTGCTCCTGCCCACCTCCACAAAACTGCAGAAAAAGTAGCCAACTCCAGGAACAATCTCTTGGAAAATGTCCTCCTATGCTATAGAGAAGTCTGACAATGACAGTGATTCATGGCCATTGGTTTAATCACTATACATTTTTGAGTACCTTACTGGTGACATACAGAAAAAAATTGAATTAAAAAAAAGTATGACGAATAGATAAAATGGCAGTACACTACTTATCTCTAAGGGCCTTCTCCTTCCAAAAATAGACATGTTTCTGCAAATCCTTCCAACTCTTACTCCAAGGAAGATTGTTGTTTCAGTGTGCAACCGCATCAGTGTAGCAGAAGACAGAACCACAATACTCTTCCCCGATGCCTCACATTAAAATACAGCAGTAGACCAAAACCAGGCCTTTTATTACACATTGAAAAGGTGAGCTTGAAGATTTTTCACTAATCTGATGCTTAATGAAAATATAACTTGTTTTTCTTTTACATGAAAATAATAAGTGTGTCTGTAGAAACTGGTCAGTTTCCTCTGTTGATAAAGAGACCCAGGACCATATTTTCTTTTTAGCTATGCATGTGTAACCAATTTCAACATTTATTTCTATACCCAGCTTTAAAACCAGAAAAGTTGAGGTTGCAGGTGAGGCTCTCTCAAGCTCAACCTCTTCACATATAAAATTAAAAATTTATTAAGTGGCTTGCTCAAGGTGAAACAGCTAATAACAAGCTTTGGCAATGTTTCAGGCTGTGCACCAAGTTATTCCCATGCATGTTCTTATTTAACCCTCCCAAAGTATGATGCTATTATATTTAACATTGCAATTTTAAAGATAGTGATGCAAGCTTCATTATGTGGCACAAACTGCCCATGGACGTGCAAGTAGCAGATGGCAAGGCCTAAAATTCAAAGCAAGGTTGATTGGAATTTAGATCAGGTGCTACAAATACTCTATGTTCTCTGCTATAGCTCCTATTCATGGCAGATTCCGAACTAAAACTAAACATAATCATAAACATAATAATAACCAAGTTGGTTATGAGTTTGGATATGCTCCATGTCATAAAATATTCCATCATGTCTTGATTATCTGTGCCTCTTCAAAAAGAAGATCATACTTTTGGAGGCCAACATGAGTGGATTGATTAGGGTCAGGAGTTCAAGACCAGAAACCCTGTCTCCACAAAAGGAAAAAAAAATACAAAACTTAGCGAAGTGTGGTGGCACGTGATTATGGTCTCAGCTGCACAAGCAGCTGAGGTAGAAGGATCACTCGAGCTCAAGAAGCAGAGGCTGCAGTGAGCCAAGATTGCACCACTACACTTCAGGCTGGGTAACAGAATGAGACCCCATCTCAAAAAAATTTTAAAGAAAGGAAATTTATTCCATGGATAATCCCAAATGATGAATAATCTAAAAGTAACTTAACCTTAAAATATACTACTATATATAATGTTGAGCATGAGTATATGTTATGTTCTAGTGAAACTATTTTGCAAAAAAATTATTCCTGAATAAGTGAGTAGTTTAGGATTTTGCAGTTGTCAGCAAACTTTTTTGATCAAGAACCAAATAGAAAATATTTTCAACTTTGTGAGCCCTATGGTCTCTTTTGCAACTGCTCAGTTCTCCCTTTTTCAGCACGAAGAGCAGCAGTGATAGAGAATACAGAAATGAATGAGTGTGGTTGTTTTACACTAAAATTTTATGGATACTGATATTTCAATTTTATAAAAGTACTCAATATCAGTAAATGTATATATTTTTTAAAATTTCAACCATTCAGGAGTATTTTTTTTTAATTCTTATTTTATAAGTTATACAAAAACAGGCAGTGAACTAAATTTGACCTGGGACACATAATTTGCTGACTCAGCTCTACTGTGTCACAAATTATTTTCTATTTTGTCTGAATCTGGGGAACAAAAAAAGAAGGGACAGAGTCACTTGTCAGATAAAATGCCAGGGACTGATCAAAACCAAATTTTTCCTTTTTCTTTCAGTTTTTGTTTAAATTCTGTACTTCACCTAATTACCTTTTTTTTCTATTTTTAACTCTCAGTGCATATATGTTTTCTAGTTCTCAACTTTCAAGAAAGATAATTCTATTGGCTAGAAGTTAGTCTAATTGTTTTAGGGAAGTTGGCTGATCAGAAAGGGGAAAAATTATAAAGATTATATCAACATGATATCATGATGATATTTTGTTCATGATATTAACAAGGAATTGATAAATAGAATATATGATTGCAGGAAACTTTGGACAATAAGCAGAATTCCAGATCATCTCACTCTTATTTCATTACTGGTGTAATAGGCTACAGGTACAATGTGGATATGTTAGGTTGGTGCAAAAGTAACAGGTTTTTGCCATTAAAAGTAATGACAAAATCCGTAATTATGTTTGCACCAACCTAAAACTTATTCATTCAAATATGTACTGAATACCTCCCATGTACTGAGAACTAGGTTAGGCTTTAAAGTTATAATATTAAGCCAAACTTAAGATGGCATTTGATGTCAAATGGCCTTAGGGTATCTTGGATTGAAAAATTTTAATCACATAACCACCTAAATTATCACTGAAGTAAAATGTGTGAAGACAGAGTAAGCAGTGTGAGAACACTTAACAGGGATATACAACCTAATCAGAGAACTCACAGTAGTCTTTACTGAAGTAGCATTTGATCTGAGATCTGAAGAAATACTTAGGAATAGATGGGCAGAAGAGGGGGTAAGAGGTCATTTCAACAAGGCAAACCTTGAAGTCATGTTTGAGGAACTGAAAGCAACCAGGAGGGCTTAAGTATAGACACTAAAGGGTAGAGCAGTATGAGATAAGTTTAAAGAATTACATAGGGACCAAAGTAAGCAGCCTTGGACATTCTGTTAAGACTCATGCATTTTGAGGAAAGAACAACCAAGACTGGTATTTGGGTTTGGGTAACTGATATTTGTGGAGGGTGGATGTATTAAGAGTGTAATGGTTAGTTTGATTAAGGGAGTGCCCAGATATGTAGTCAAACATTATTCTGAGTTTATCAATGAGAGTGTTTCTGGATGATGATAACATTTTAATAATAGACTGAGTAAAATGGATTGCCCTCCTTAGTGTAGGGAACCTTACCCAATAAATTAAAGACCTGAATAAAATAAAACTTCAGAGGAAGAGTGAACTTCACCTGCCTGGCTGTATAAGCTGGAATATCAGAAGTCTCTATGCTTAGACAAGAACTTAAACTATTAGTTCTCCTGTTTCTCAAGCCTTCAGACTCAGACTAGAACTACATCACAGGATCACTGGCTCTCCTTGATCTCCAACTTGCAAATTAAAGATGAGAATTTCTCAGCCTCCATAACTGTGTGCACCAATTCTCCATATATATATATATATATATATATATATATATATATATATATATATGGAAGATACATATATATGTGTGTAAAACATAGCATATGTATGTATATTCCTCAGATAGTATACATATGTATATATATTGTACTTATACATATTTATATATATCTACATTATACATATTATATATAAATATGTATATATATTCCTCATAGAGTGTAATAGTTTTATATATATATGGAAGATATTTACATATATATTATAAAGGAAGATATATATATATATATATTACATATATGTAAATTATGTCCACTGTCTTCCATATAAATTGAAAATACATAAGTTAGTGTTACTTGGACATATTTAAAAGAGAAAAGTAAGATTCAATTAAGAGAGAGAGACTGAATGATATTGATGAGATAGATATTGATGATCAGTAGTTACTAAGACTGCAATTTCTTTCTGTGATCCTGAATTTTATTACATAGTTTGTGGAGTAAGTGATTACATGAATGAGTTTTGGTGCCAGCCAAATGGAACTTGATAAATAATTTTGGGTTCCAGATTTTGACAGTTGAACTGGAAGGATGAAAAATTAGCAGGGTCACAAAAATGTTATGGGAGAACCAATCTGATGTCAGTTTCTATTTTATTGTATAGTCCCTGAATGCAAACCTCCTACTCATCCCTAGTATTTTTAAACTTTTTACATCTTCCTTTTTCTAGAGCCTTACAGATCCATAAGACCATTTCATCCAAGGTCTTCTAGGGATCTAGCCTATTAAATTCACTATTTGCAAAACACTGGTTACTAATATATTAATTCAAACAGAAAAACACAAATGAAACCCACAAACAAATCAACAAAACCTTTCTCAGAGATCCTTTGGTCCTTAATTTGCCTGCCTTAAATCATATCATCTATTTCTTCAGTCAATGAGGGCATTTAAATTATTTAAAACCTTAAATCAGGAACCTTATTTCTCCAGGACCTAATTACCATGCACATAGCAGGAGGAGAGGACCCCCAAGTCATCCTTCGAACAGTTAATACATAAACCCAAAGAATCCCAAAGACTCAGAGTCATTGATAAGGTCAACCATTGGTAGGACATAAAATTTTTAAAGCCAGTTACTCAATAGAACATAGCTCTGTGGAGGCAAGAATCCCATGTAATATATTTCCGGCTCCAGAGTACCCTAGCATAGCAATGGAGTACAAAAGACACCCAGGAAATGTTTTCTGAAAAAGCAGTGATTGATGCCTGCTCTCTCAGCTTAGACTTGCATTTCACAGGAGATATATTCTGCAGCATAAACTTCCAACAACGTCACTGCATTGAAGCAACTTCCAATGTCATTCTCCAGATGTCATCATCAGCACATAATGCATCCCACTCTCAGAGGCCTCAGATGTAAAGCATGTAAGGTTTCAGATGTATAAAATAACAAAAGTATCTTGTCAAGAAACGTTTTATCTTTCAGGCAACCAACGTTTCTGACTTTAACTTCTTGACCTAGAATGTAACACACAGAGGACTGCTGTCTGTCAGTGGTTTTCAACAGGTGTGCTACTGCCATTTAGGACAGGAAAATGTTTCTTTGTTTGGAACTGCTCTGCAAATTGCAAGATGTTTAGCATCCTTTAACCCTGCTTTCTAATGTCCATAGAACCTCCTGTCCTAGTCACTGTAAGCAACAAAAATATGTCCTTGAAATCAAAAACAAATTTATAGCAGAAGACAACAGCCTGCTGAAAACGAAATAGTAAAAATAAAAATAATAATAAGCTCAAAGTTTGCTTTGATATAGCTATATAACTTGGGAAGTAGGTGGATAATGAAAGAAGTGACTAACCAAAACACAAAACAAAACAAAAACAAAAACAAATAAACCAGACACAATTCCTTTTCTTTGGAAAGAGCACAGGAGCTTTTGTAGTTGTATTAACAACAGCAGTAGATTCACTGAGCAATGTACTAATTTTTCTAGTAAGATGAATGTTCAGCCATGAGTACTCATGGAAAGCCACAAAGGCAAGTATAAGAGTCAAAATGTAATAAGGATAATATAACATAGGCTATCCACAAGCTGCCATCCTAATTCCTAAACTTTTGTTAGCCAGAAGGGAAAACGTATAGGAACTGACACAAAGACTGTTATTTGAACTGTTTCCTAGTCTCATGATGGGAGGAAACCCATTTTTTTTTCACTGTAAAATATCCAAAAGATTCATTCTCAACAGAAAGCAGGTAGAAAAAATAAGTGACAGATAGATGTAGTATTGACGATTTGGCATGGGGAAAGGGGAAAGGTTTCAAGAACAGTTCTTGGAAGAGAGAGTAAGAGAGTGAAAGTGACAAAAGAAAGAGTATGAAATTTGCTCGTTTTGTCACCCAAGCAAAGGATGCTACTATGTTTAAAAGAAGGGCAAGTACTTTTGTGGAATGTCACTTTTGCTCTCCAGTCATGACAAAGTTCACAAGGAAACCAAGAAAAAACCCTGACAGAAAGAAACGGAGGTAAAGCTAAAATCTAGGCTGGCATTTACATTGAACTGTATATTCCTTTATCCATTGGTTCTGATAGTTACAATAAAGAAATGTTGATTTTTAAAATCAGTTTCTAAGTAATATTTGTGAAAATGTTTTGAAAATGCATTGCTTAGGATGCTTCATATTAAATATTAGCAAAGTTAACAGTTTGCATTCAGAGGATGTTTTAATTGACCAGTTTAACTTTTGAGGTGATTTGTCAACCCTTGAAAGACAACAGCTTTGAAAATATATCCAAATACCAAAGGATCTTTTGTGTATAGAGAAAATACCAGTCTCAACTCCACCAGTCCACATTGCAGGTTTATTGAGGCAGGGTACTAGAATATAGGTTTCAAAGACTTTTGAAATCCCTAGCGGCCTGATATGGGAAGCTAAAGTGGATTTTGCTACACAATGGAAATTAAGCTACCAAAATGCTGCATAGTAAATGCAATTAAACACTAGGTTTACCAAATAGGTGAGTCATTTTTAATTAGCAAAGCAATGGATTATGTAAAGGAGCATTTTAAGAGTGCTAAAGGTTCTTGAACATTATTTATAACCTTAAGGGATGTATTAGTTTGGTAGGGCTGCCATAACAAAAGTCCACAGACTAAACGTTTCAAATAATCCAGTTCTGGAGGCTGGAAGTCCAAGATCAGAGTTCCAGCAGGGTTCATTTTCTCTAAGTGCCATAGGGGAAGAATCTGTTCCAGGCTTCTCCTTGGCTTGCAAATGCTGGTACCCTTGCTTCCTCTTCACATGACCTTCCCTTTAGGCACTTTGCATGCCTGTTGTTTTTCTATGTATCCTAATTCCTTCTTATCAGGAAACCAGTCAGATTGACTCAGGTCCCCACAATGGCCTCCTTTTAACTTTATCACATCTCTAAAGGCCCTATTGCTGAATACAGTCACATTCTGAAATACTGAGGTTTCAAGCTGAAACACATAAATTGGGGAAGAGGGGCAATTTAGCCCACAACAAACAATTCAAAGATGTTTCCTCAAACCTTGGTTTTGTTTTGCCTTATTGCTGCCAAATACAGCATTCTGAAATTGGCATGCCAGTTTCTCTAAAGCAGAATCTCAGCCATTGTCTCAATGTACTATGGATATTTGGATTGAAAGATTTCTCGTTGTCAGGAGCTCTTATGTGTATTATTAGACATTTAGCAGCACTCCTGGCCTCTGCCCTCCAGATACTAGTAGCACAGCCCCTGCATCTATGAAAACTTAATGTATCTTCAGGCATTGCCAAATGTCTGATGGGATGCAAAATCTCCTGTCCTGCGCTAAAGTAAAAGAAATAAAAAATAGAAGAGCAGTAAGGAGGCACTTAACAATGGAGCTTATTATGACTTTTCTTCAGATATCTACCCCTCACCTTTAGCACTGGACTTCCCAGTGTTTGCATCCTGGTTGTAATGATTGCTAGCTATGTAGTTTGAGGCAAATTTCTCTACCTCTCTGTGAACTAGTTTTATTATCTGTAAACTAGTGATAGTAATAGTACTCTCTTCCTAGAGGTTTTGCAATAGTTAATATGCAAAAGAGCTCATCACCTTGCCTGACATTTAACTGAAGTCTTTTGTATTAGTGGTAGAAGCAGTATTGGTAGTAATACTACTAGTGGTACTTCAAACAGTAGTAGAATCCTAAAACTGTTAATATTGTCCCTGATTCTAAAATGTACAGTGACCGTGAACTGAGCTAAACTTTATCATGCAAACTGAATAGATAAAATAGTTGACAACATTTGAGAATAGAGCTTCTCAATTTAAGATCTATGAATGAATGTCAGACTGGCAAGTAAAGTCCCTGAAAACGTGTGCAGCATGTTAAGCTTCTGTGAGCATGCAGATTTTCCTAAAGAAAGGACCATAGTTGTTAATTACATTTACCAAGGGACTTATAAACCACAAAAATGTAAACAAGTGCTGCTTCACCAATATTGATGAATATGAAAACATACTCATATAAAATTCAAAAGCTGGTCCTTTGGGGAAAAAATGTGAGCATGATTAATCATTAGCTAACTTAGTAAAAATAATAATAATAATAAGTAAAGGCTGGGTGCAGTGGCTCATGCCTGTAATCCTAGCACTTTGGGAGGCCAAGGCTGGTGGATCACCAGAAGTCAGGAGTTCGAGACCATCCTGGCCAATATGATGAATCCTATCTCTACCAAAAACTAAAAAAAAAAAATTGCTGGGTGTTGTGGCAGGTGCCTGTAATCCCAGCTATTCAGGAGGCTGAGACAGGAGAATTACTTGAACCCAGGAGCCAGAGGTTGCAGGAAGCCGAGATGGTGCCATTCCACTCCAGCCTGGACAAGAAGAGAGAAACTCTGTCTCAAATAAATTAAAAAAATAAATAATAAAATAAGTAAAAAAAATGAATGAAAAAATTAAAATGGGTAAATTAACATAAAACTATCGGAAATTAAAAATGACTCTTAAGATACTGCTTTAACATATATGCTAATAAAGGAATAATTAGAAATAATGATATTATTATTGGTCACCACAGGGAGTGAGAAGCATAAGCACTGGTCCCTGGCTCTCCTTTTCTGCATCCTCTTTCAGAGTGTAGGATTTGTGAAAGCTAGCTGGCTGATTAGTCTTAGGCTGCTGCCTGAACTTCCTCAACAGGACGGTGGACATAACCCTCTCTCTACACTGGAGAAGTGTGAGCCCCAGCTCTGGGGCCTAAATAGTTCCTAAGAGGTCATTCCTGAGGAGCAATTAATCTGAGCTATTCTTAGTAAATGTCTATATTATTTTATATAAACACTGTATTTTCCTAAAGAAAGGACCATAGTTTTTAATTACATTATGGCAATTAAATCTTCACGAAGATTTAATTACCTATGAAGATTTTCTACCTTCTTAAACACAAATAGAGTTGTATATTAATTTTGGCATCATGCTTAGTGAAACATACCAGAAGCATCTCCATGAAAGTATTAGAGTCAGGATAGCCCGCATGTCCTTTATCACCAATGGTGATGAAATATTAGTGAACAGAATTAAAGAACAATACATAAACTATAAAAGTTAAAAAGAGATATGTAAATGATCACTTTTTATAAATAAAATGATTATGTGGAAACCCCATGAAAATCAACTGAAAAACTCTTGCAAACCATAATTCAGTAGTATTTTTTCAATGAATAAGCAGAATGTGTATGTGTAAATATATATACATATATATAGTGTGTATATATAGTGAATATATATGCATATATATAGTGTATATATATATATAGCGAATATATATATTGTGTACAACGTGTGTGTGTGTGTGTATATATATTGTGTACAACGTGCGTGTGTAAAAAGACAAAAAACACTTTTTTGTCTTTTTAATAATAGTCATTCTAACTCAGGTAAGATAATAGTTCATTGTGGTTTCAATTTGCATTTCTCTAATGATTAATGATAAGAATTTTTTCATATACTCGTTGGTCATTTGTACATCTTTTTTGGAGAATTTTCTATACAGGTTTTTGGTCCATTTTAATATATACTACCATAACAATAAAAATATATAAAGAATATGGCCCATTTTAGAATAACCAATGGGAAAAAACACTTAAAAATTAAATCAAAATAAAATTATGTAGCATTCTAGAAAAATACAGTTTAAAAATGCCTTTGTGGTTGCTATGAGCCTGTATCGTACCAATGCACTCCAGCCTGGGAAACAGAGCAAGACTCTGGCTCAAAACAAAAAAATGCCTCTGTGAACTGAGTAACTCCGAATATGAAAATGAGACTTTCATTTTACACCACTCTGTAATGTTGAATTTTATAACATGAGCATATGTTGGCTTTTCATGTATTGTTTGTTTGTTTGTTTGTTTTACTAAACATTTTACATATGTAGGTACATGCATTTCTTTACATAAATGAATTGTCAGTAATGAAGTCAGGGTATTTGGGGGTATTCATCACCTTGAGTATTTATCATTTGAATGTGTTCAAGTTCTCTCTTATACTTTGAAACATACAGCATATTGTTTCTAACTATAGTCACCCTAATCTGCTATGAAACATTAGAACGAATTTCTTCTCTTTGTCTGTAAGTTTGTACCAATTCACCAACCTCTCTACATTTCCCCCTCCCATCATCACACTCTTTGGAGCCTCTGGTATCTATAATATTATTCTGTTCCCTATCACCATGAAATCAAGTCTTTTAGTTCCTGCATAAGAATGAGAATTTCTGGTCCTTTTCTTTCTGAGCCTGATTTATTTCACTCAGCATAATGACCTCCAGTTATATAATGTTACTGCCAATGAAATAATTCCATCTCTCTTATGGCTAAATAGTATTCCACTGTGTATATATGCCACATTTTCTTTATACATTTATCCATTGATACTTAGGTTGATTCCATATGTTGGCTATTGTGAATAGCGCTACAATAATCATGCAAGTCCATTATTCTTTGACATACCAATTTATTCCTTTGGATAAATACCTGTTAGTGGAATTGCTGGATTGTATGGTAGTTTTATTTTAGTTTTTCAAAAAATCTCCATTCTGATTTTTATAGAAGGTGTACTAATTTACAGTCCCACCAACAGTGTATGAGTTTCTTTCTTTCCACACCTTTACAAGCATCTGTTATTTTTGTTTATTTATTTTTTCAATAATGGCCATTGTGACTCAGGTAAGATGATATCTCATTGTGGTTTTAACTTGCATTTCTCTAATGACTCATGGTAAGATTTTTTAAATATACCTGTTGGTCATTTATATGTCTTTTTTTGAGGATTGTCCATTTAGATTACTTGTCCACTTTTTAGTGCAATTATTTGTTTATATATTGTTGCATTCTTTGAGCTCCTTGTATATGCTGCATATTATTAGCTCCTTGTTGAATTAATAGTTTGCAAATATTTTCTTCCATTCTGTAAATTGTCTCTTCATTCTGTTGATTGTTTCCTTTGCTATGCAGAATCTTCTTAATAGAATCCCATTTGTCTATTTTTGTTTTAGTTATCTGTACTTTTGAAGTCTTAGCATAAAATTTTTGCCTAAACCTCTTTTCCAAAGAAGACATTTATGCAGCCAACAAACATGGATAAAAAGCTCATCATCACTGGTCATTAGAGAAATGCAAATTAAAACCACATTGAGATACCATCTCACGCCAGTTAGGATGGCGATCATTAAAACATCAGGAGACAACAGATGCTGGAGATGATGTGGAGAAATAGGAACACTTTTACACTGTTGGTGGGAGTGTAAATTAGTGAAAATTCAACTTCTGTGGAAGACAGTGTGGCGATTCCTCAAGGATCGAGAAATAGAAATATCATTTGACCAGCAATTCCATTATTGAGTATATACACAAAGGATTATAAAACATTCTATTATAAAGACATGTGCACACGTATGTTTATTGCAGCACTGTTTACAATATCAAAGACTTGGAACCAACCCAAATGCCCATCAGTGATAGACTAGATAAAGAATATACACCATGGAATACTATGCAGCCATTAAAAAGCATGAGTTCATGTCCTTTGCAGGGACATGGATGAAGCTGGAAACCATTATTCTCAGCAAACTTACACAAGAACAGAAAACCAAACACTGCATGTTCTCACTCATAAGTGTGTGTTGAACAATGAAAACATATGGACATAGGGAGGGGAACCTCACACATCGGGGCCTGTCAAGGGTGAGGGGGTGAGGGAGGCATAGCAGGGTGTGGGAGGAATGGGAAGGGATAACATTAGGGAAAATATCTAATGTAGGTGACAGAAGGATGCAGCAAACCACCGTGGCAAGTGTATACCTATGTAACAAACCTGCACTATCTGCACATGTACCCCAGAAATTAAAGTATAATAATAATAATAAATTTGGCCTAAACCAGTGTCTTGAAGTGTTTTCACTATATTTGCTTCAAATAGCTTTATAGTTTAGAGTTTTAACATTAAGTCTTCTCAATCAGTCTTGAGTTGACTTTTGTATATGGTGAGAAATAGAAGCCTAGTTTCCTTTTTCTGTACATGGACATCCAATTTCTCCATCACCATTTATTGAAGAGGGTGTCTTTTCTCCAGTGTATGCTCTTGATGTATTTGTCAAAAGTCTATTGGCTATAAATATATTGATTTATCTCTGGGGTCTCTGTTCCATTGCTCTGTATAATTTTTACCAATAAAATCCTGTTTTTGTTACTATAGGCTAGGAATATATTTTGAAGTCAGATAGCGGGTTACCTTTAGTTTTGTAGTTTTTGCTTGAGATTGATTTGGCTATTTAGGCTCCTTTTTGGTCCCATGCATATTTTTGAATGGATTTTTTTCTAGTTTTGTGGAAAATGACACTGGTATTTTGATAAGGACTGCAGTGAATCTATATATTGCATTGAGCAGTATGATCACTGTGATCGTATTAATTCTTCCATTTCATGAGTGCAGGATGTATTTTCATGTTTTGTTTCCTTTACAATTTCTTACATCAGTGTTTTGTAGTTTCCTTTGTATAGATTATTCACCTTCTTGGTTAAATGTATTCCTTGGTGTTTCTTTTTTTATCTGTTGTAAATATGATAGTCTTCTTCTTCTTCTTTTTTTTTTTTTTTTTTAGCTATTTCATTATTAGTGTATACAAACACTATTGACTTGTATATTGAATTGGATCCAACAACATTTCTGATTTTCCTTATCAGGTAAGGGTTTTTCAGTGGAGTCTTTTGGTTTTTCTAAATATAAGATTATAGCAGCAGCAGGAGGCAATTTGACTTTCTCTTTTCCAATTTGGATGTTCTCTGTTTCTCTCTCTAGCTGGATTTCTTTGCCTAGGACTTCAAGTATTATGTTGAATCAGAGTGCTAAAAGTGGTCATTCTTGTCTTGTTCCAGTTCTTAGAGATGAGGCTTCCAACCTTTCCCCCTTCATTATGATGTTAGCTATAGGTTTGCCATATATAGCCTTTATTATTTAAAAGTGTGTTCCTTCTATGTATAGTTTGTTTAAGGTTTTTTTTTTTTTTTAATAAAGGGATGTTGAATTTGTCACTTGTTTTTTTCTGCATCTACTTATACAATCAATTAGTTTTGTCCTTCATTCTATTGATGTGTATCACATATATTGATTGGCATATGTTAAACCATTTATAAACCACAGTGAAAATATCACTTGATGATGGTGTATTACCTTTTTGATGTGTTGTAAATTTGGTTAATTAGTATTTTGTTGACAGTTTTTACATCCATGTTCAGCAGGGGTATTGGTCTATAGTTTTATTTTTATTTTGTGTCCTTGTCTAGTTTTGGTATGAGGGTAATGCTGGCTTTATAGAATGAGTTATGAAGAATTCTCTCTGATGATTTTTTGTATTTCTGTTATATCAGTTGTGATGTCTCCTTGATATCAGTTGTGTTGTTTCATTTCTGGTTTTGTTTGAGTCTTCTCTCTTTGTGGTTACTCTAGCTAGTGATTAACTTTTGTTTATCTGTTTGAAGAACCAACTTTCTATTTCATTGATCCTTATTTTTTTAGTCTTTTTAATTCCGCTCTAATCATTATTATTTTCTTCTTTTCCTAATTTTGGCTTAGGATTGTTCTTATCTAATTGACTGAGGTTCATCATTTAATTTTTTATTTGACATCTTTGTAATATTTGATGTAGACATTTATTACTATAAACTTTCCTCTTATTACTCTTTTTTTTTGTATCTCATAGGTTTTGGTACATTCTGTTTTCATGTTCACTTGTTTCAATTTTTTAATTTCCATCTTAATCTCTTTGTTGACCCATTGGTTTTTCAGGAACATGTTGTTGAATTTCTGTGTATTTGTATCATTTCCAAAATTCCTCTTGGTATTAATCTACTTTTATTCCATTGTGGTATGAAAAGATACTTTATATGATTTTGTTTAGAATAAATGTTAAATTTGTTTTGTGGTCTGGTCTATCTTAGAGACTTGTCCATGTACTGACGAGAAGAATATATATTCCGCAGTAATTGAATAAAATGTTCTGTAAATAAATGTTAAGTTCATTTGGTCTAAATTCCAATTTAAATCTCGTGCTTATTTTTGATATCCTTTCTAAATAATCTATCTAATGTTGAATCTCCCACTATCATGTATTGCAGTCTATCTCTCTTTAGATGTAGTACTATTTGCTTTATTTATCTGGGTGCTCTGGAGTTAGATACATATATACTTAAGGTTTTTATATCTTCTTGATAGAATTATCCCTTTATAATTATATAATGATCTGTCTTTGTCTTTTGCCACAGTTTGATTACTTAATGTCTGGTATATCCAATATATGTTTAGCTATTCTTTTTGACATTTTATTTTCATTTGCCTGGAATATCTTTTTCCATCCCTTTACTTTCAGTCTATATGTGTCTTTATAGGTAAAGTATGTTTTTAGTAGGCAGCATATAGTTGGATTATGTTTTTTATCCTTTTGACAGTGTATGTCTTTTAAATGGAGAGTTTAATCAATTTACATTCATAGTTATTATTAATATGTGAGGTTTTGTTCCTAACATATTGTTAATTGTTTTTTCGTTCTTTTTTTATTTTCTTTATTCATTTCTTTTTACTTTATTGTTTGTCATTGAGGTTTGGTGGTTTTCTGTAGTGGTACATTTGAGCCCTTTCTCTTCCTTATTTGTGTGTTTGCTTTACAAGATAGTTTTATACTTTCTGGAGTTTTCATGATGGTAAATGTCCTTTTGCTTTAAGATTTTTTTTTACACGCTTGAGGCTTTCTTGCAGAGCTAGTCAAGTGGAGATGAATTCCCTGAGCTTTTGCTTGTCAAAGACAGACTATTTTTCCTTTATTTCTGAAGCATAATTTTGCTAAATATAGTGTGCTCAACTGACAGTTTTTAATTTTCTTTCAACATTTTAAATATATTATCCTATTCTCTCCTGACCTGCAAGGTTTCTCCTGAGAAAAGTGCTGCTATTCTTTTATGAGTAGATTATAAATGGGGGTTCTTTTATAGGTCACTAGGTGATTTCTCTTGTGGATTTTAAAAATCTCTCTCTTTCACTTTAAACAGTTTGACTATATTATATCATAATGAAGACATTTTGTATTTTATTTGTTTAAGGATCTCAAAACCTCCTGTTATGGATGTCTAATGCTCTTGTTAGACTTGGGAAGTTTTTATCTATTCTATTTTTGTTAACTAGGTTTTATAACACTTTCATTCTCTCTTTGCCTCTTGGGACTCTGATAATTTGAATATTTGGTCACTTTATGATGTTTTATATGTCACAAACACTACTCTTTTTTTCTTTCTTTTCAAGTGAGTAATTTCAAAAGATCTGTCTTCAAATTCTGAGTTTCTTTATTCTGCTTTAGTTTACTGTTGAAGCTTTATCACAGATTTTGTTTTTCATTCAGTGAGTTCTTTATTTCCAGTATTTCTGTTTGCTTCGTTTTTATGATATCTAGCTCTTTAGTTAATTTCTCATTCATATCCTGAATTATTTTTAGATTTTTGGTATTGCTTTTAAGAATTATTTTGTATCTCACTGGCTTTTTTAAAATAAACAATTTGCATTCTCTTTTCTGAAATCTTGTAAATTTCTTTTTGATTGTGCTCTGTTTATGGAGAATTCTTGCGTTCCTTTGGAGGCGTCATCCTATTTTCTTTCTTCCTAATGTTTGAGGTGTCTTTATGCTGATATCTACACATCTAGTGTCATAGTGACTTTTTTCTAACTTTTAAATTAGCTTTTCATGGGGCAGGCTTTTTACTAAAGATCAATCTATGGTTTTGGTTGGGTAGTTCATGTTTGCTTTGATTCTGGGTATCTGCCATAGTGTATCCTCTGTATTTGGCTATATACAGCATCAGTGGTATCTATGATTTTCTGATTAGATTAGCATGCACTTATGAGTGGAGGCTATGGCAAAGTTTTCCTGGGAAGTGGTACTCCAGGTAGACTGATCTTTGGGCCCCCATGGTGGCAACAATGGGTTGAGCATGCCTGTCTTTGGCCCTGGAACAGTGTATGCTGACATCAGTGTTATTAGTAAAAGCAGGATGATTCATGGGCACCAGCTGACTTATTCAGATGTCAATAATAGCTGCAGAGGGCCAGGCTGATGGGAAGGCTCTCAGGATCCTAGGCAGCTGTTGTGGTATGGGTGATGAGAGTGGCAGGGACAGGATGACCCTCTGGCTCCTGAGCAGTACATATTAGCATTGGTCATAACGATGGTGAATTGATTGGGCCAGTGTCCAGGCCCACAGGTGGGACATGCAGATAGACACCATTTGTGATATAGCAGCCAGGTAGACAGGCCCAATCTTAGGTAGAGTGTTTAGTCCCTCAAGAGGAGTGTTCGGGTGCCCGTAGTGATGGACTAGGTAGAGCAATTCCCAGGTCCTGATTGCATAGCCTGGGATGGAGCATACAAAATTTGGTCAGTTAGGCTTTTACTTGGATCCTCTGGTGGTGAGTGGGAACACCAGCCATGGGAGAAAAGGGTAGGATGATCTTCAAGCCACCAACAGAATGCTCAGGTTAGAGAAAACAATGGCTGTTTTTCAAACAAAACTGCCCTGCCAAGAAGGGAGGCAATGCTGCCTTAAGTGGAAGCAGCCTAGGCAGGTAAATAAAAAATGTGTAGTATATTCACAGCTCTGCCCTCATAGCACTAGAGCCTCAGACCCTGGGCTCAAGCCTAGCCTCAGCCCTAAAGCAGCAGCTTGTGTTTCTCTTGCTTCTCTGAGCCACAGTGTTGCTAGTTTCCAGGAGAGTAAACTGTGTTGGGGTGAGATCTAAAACAACATCTTGGTATAGCTGTTCATGTCTTATGTAGACACCAGGGTGAAATCCTTTTCTGAAGCAGTGCCATTGCACAGTCTTCTGACAGCTCCCAGTGTTAGTTTTAGAGCCTGTAAGGGTTGAACCTCTCATGAGTACATGGCGGAAACGTGGATGGCTAATGGTCTCTCACTTAGCCTTTACCTGTGTTGGGGACTCTCTTTCAGCTCCCAGCCAACCCTGACTGATCAGGCTGCTTTGTTTCCTGCTCATTCATTACTTTAGTGTTTCCTGTCATTTTCTGTTGAATTCCAGTGTTCTCTCTTGGATGAGCTATTTGAAGTAGAATTATCTACTCACTACTTTGGTTCTTTTTAGTGGAGGAGGCAAGTACAAAATGCACCTGATCATCCATTTTGAAGCCTTACCCATATATTGACTTTTTAAACAGAATAACTCAAATATATTTTAAAAGAACTGACACAAAAACAGAAAATCAGACCCCACGTGTTCTCACTCATAGGCAGGTACTGAACAGTGAGAACACATGGACACAGGGAGGGGAACATCACACACTAGGGTCTGTTGGGGGGCCAAGGGAGGGGCAGCAGGAGTCTGGGGAGGTCAGGGAGGGATAACATGGGGAGAAATGCCAGATGTAGGTGAGAGGGGGATGGAGGCAGCAAACCATATTGCCGTGTGTATACCTATTCAACAATCCTGCATGATCTGCACATGTGCCCCAGAATCTAAAGTACATTTTTTAAAAATTATTTTTTAATTCATAATGCCAGACTCATAAATTTCCAAATTAAATTTTCCTTCCAGAAACAACAATAGGTTTAATTGAGAATGATTCAGTTTCACACAACTCAATAAGAGCCACATATTATTTAAATGGGGTTAATACTAGCTAAATTATATATAATAATAAATAACATTCATTGCATTTATAATGTAAACATAAATTTTCTTCCTAGTAAAATACTGTGGAAAACTTTCAGCAAAAATATATTCAGATATACTCTTTTGTAGGCTAAATTATTCCCTTCTATATAGTTCAAATTATCATCTGCCATATGTCCCACCCAGAAGTTGTTTTATGCTAATTCAGTCCTTATTTAAATCATGGCCCTTATTACTATGCTTTAAACAATTATCAATTTATTTTAAGATTCACTTTAAGTCAAAATGTCTATCAAAACTTCTCATAGTATAATCATACCAATATACTTTGAAATATACCTTCCAAAATATATATATATTTTAATTTCTCTCCATTGTCTGTCATTCTCTGTTTTGAAAACCACTCAATCCCCATTTTTGAGTAAGAAGGTCTGCTGTTTCTCAGTTTTCCCCTACTCTATGGGAAGAACAGATAGTTCACCTCTTTTAGAAAAAAAATTTATTTTCTCAGTGGAAGCATAGGCTGAAAAAGAATAATCTGCAGTGTGTAAATATGAGCATAATAATGCTTTCTGTGTATCACCATTAAACTTTTATCAGGACCATAACAACCTAGGAGTTTTATTGCTTATGCATTCCATGTGCAATATGGTGATGGCTACAGTAATACTTCACCATTTGCATAGTGATTTTATGTTTATTATTTTATGCAATGCCTTAATTTAAACAAACTCTGAGGTGGATATTATTCTCACCGTTTTATGAGAAAACAAAGGCTTTGAGCAGCTATGCCTGTGTTTATATGTTACTCTAGTTGGTAATCAATACACGTCTATCTATTCTAAGTCATTTTCCGCATTAAGAAAACAAGTCAACTTAAACCCTTTGAAAAAATATTGTAGACAATACAGCCAAATAGTTAAGAACATGGACTTGGCTGTCAAATCATCTTGGATTTGTAGCATAGCATTGCCATTGATATGACCTTGAAAAGTGATTAAACATTTTCCTCCTCAGTGTCCTCATAATAAGAAATGTTCATCTCAGAAACATTTTTGAGGGTCACTAATGTGTCAAGCAGTATAGGATACAATGGTAAGTAAAATCAGAGAGAATGGCTTCTCTCACTCAAAGGCCAGTTGACACAGAAGATAATTGTGTGCATGATAACATTACTGTGTAAATTTGAGACCACTACAATTACAATGAAGTAGAATTCTGCTTGGGGTGCTTCAAACACACTATCTTATCTTTAGTTGATCACATTTACTGTTGCTTCTGCCTGGAAAGCTCTTGCCTTAAATATCTCCAGGAATTACTCTCTCTTCTCCAATCTTATCTCTTTTCAAGTGTCACCCTTTTACAGAAGCATTTTTTGACTTATCTGTCTAAAAAGACTCCCACACTTGTCTCTCCTCTCTTATCTAGCTTTATTTTTCATTATAATACTTGCTCCATCTGACACACTAAATATTTATGTGTCATATATCTCCCATCATGAGGAAATAAACTTCATGAAAGTCAGAACATTGTCCTTTGTGTTCCCTTCTATATCCTTAGTATACAGAAACAGAACTCCCGGAACAAGGTGAACATAAAAGAAATGTATGTACATAAGATTCTAAATAAATAATTAAACAGTTAATTAATTGGCAGAGATTTGGGGTTAACACAGGCTTTCTTAAGAAAATGTTGCTTTAGAGAGGCAGAAGGGAAAAGATAAATTACAGTGCAAAGCTGTGTTGGGTGAGCATTCCAGATAGAAGACAGAATATACCCAAACTTGGAAAAAAAGAGCACATTGATCAAGTAACAGGTCCACAGCAAAGCTAGCACAGGGAGTAAAGAAGAAAACAGGGGAAAATTAGAGATTGAGGAGCTAGACCTTTCTGGACCTTGAAGGTCATATTTTCACACCAAAACAAGGAGTCTTAAAAAAGATTTGTAGGGAAGAAAGAATTGTGACAGGCAAAAGATGTGGTCAGATTTTTAATTTAAAAGTCTCACTTTCACTAGACTAGAGGGCTAAGTTAGACCCTTAAGTGTAGACCCTAAGTAGACCCTTAAATGTCTACTTCTTAATTCCCAGAACCTGTGAATATGTCGGTTCACATGAAGGAAGCCACAAGCCAAGGAATGTTGGTGGCCTCTATTAGCTGGAATAGGCAAGGAAAGAGATTCTCCCCTGCATTTTCAGAAATGAATGCATCTCTGCTTACATCTTTATTTTAGCCCAGAGAGATCCATTTTAGACCTCTGACCTCCAGAACTGTCCTATAATAAATTCGTGTCATTTTAAACCAATAGCATATGATAATTTGTTACCACAGCTATAAAAAACTAATACAGAGGGAAGCATAAAATAAATAGTTTTAAGAACTACATGAGATTACATACCTAACACACTTAGCAAAGTGCCTGGTCCGCTGCATTTATTAAATGCAAACTTTCATTATTGATAACATTTTTAAGATTGATTTGACTAAGAAATCCATGTTTATTGAATACCAAGGAATATTCCTGATGTACCTTTTTAATGCTAAAAATGACATTCATACAATTTTTTTTATCTTTACAAGTTCTCACCAAAGAATCTAATGGGACTGAATCATCATTAAATATCTTGACCTTTTCTACCTTTCCCAAATTGTAGATTCAGATAAGCAGCACAGAACGTTAAGTTACATTTCCATTTTGCATTTCCTCTTTTATGGTACTGGTATGATATGTATGCCACTGTTCCCTACTGGTGACAGGCAGGAGTTAATGGAGAAAAGAGCAGCCTACTCTGTATTCACACATTATATAAATCCATAATTATGATGTTTTTTATATGATCTCATTACAAAGAGGCTTAAAAACAAATGGTGATCACAGAATGTATACCAATGTAGCACAAATTAGTGAGCAGAATACCATAGTAAAGTAGAACAGAAAATGACAGATCCCAAGTACTAGATTATTAAAATTCTAAATGAATAAACAACTTTACTTTTGCTTTACTTTGATAACATAACCATCAGCTGCAAAGATAATTACACACATGTAATGACAAATGATCATTTTCTTAGTTTCTCTGGAGCACTTGAACTCTGCAATCTATTAGGAATGCCATTTACTTGCTATTAATTCTCTCTTTTTGATGACATTAGCTAACATCTGTAATCATTATTTAACAGACACAGGTGCAAAATGCAATTGAATGAAGAGTCATTGGTAGCATTAGACAAAGGAAGCTACCTTTATTACTTAGGAAACCAAGCCTTAATTAGGAAGTTGTAATGAATCAAAAGAAGGAATAAATAATAATTTAAGGCATCCTATCTGTCGTGTTTTGTATCCCTCTGGAAACAAGAACTAATCCTGTTCTCAAATGCAAAAGTCTCTTTTGTGTCTACCTCTACTAAATGCTATCCATTTTTAAAAATCGCAATGATGCCTCAAAGACATCTTTGAAAACCACTCAGTATAGAGGCAATTTTGATGTGATTTCAATGCTAGAAAGATACATTATTATGGAAACAGGATTTTGGCTGATTTGAATTTCATCTGCTCCTGCTGCTTATTCTGTCCTTGTGAAGTGATAATGCCCCTTTATGGCAATGTTAGATTTTTTTCTGTTATTTTTTTTAAAGTATTGTTAGAAATAAAATATGGTGATTCTATCTATGAGTAACAAGAGCAGATGAAATCCTAAACTACAAAAATTCTATGTTCTTTGATGAGAAGAGCTTTCTTTATTCCAGTTGAAATTCTATCTTTGGCTATCGTGAATACTATTAAAACCAATGTTTATAATGAAGAGAGTAAATTATTTTTATAGATGCCTGATTCAGTAATCAATGGAGATTTTAAGAGGATGATAATCAGATCATTCTAAACTGTGATTAAATAACAATAGATTGTTATTTGATGATCAGAATTTTATTGAAAAATCTTTACCACGAGGCAAAAGTAAAATTTTGGTTTTTTTGAAGAACATAAAATATTGTTAAGTTTACAAGGCAATATTTGCTCTGTGCCAAATATAAAGTCATGAATCGATGAGTAGTGCTATAAGAAGGTGACTGCTAATTTTATATAAATGGAAAAGTTAGGGAGGCATGTGTCTAATGTACCATCAGAAATGGACTGTACACAAAGAACATTGAAAGTTAGGGCTTAGATCCAGTTTGGATTTATGCTAAGGTCTTGCATTATGGGGGAGTTGGCCCAAGTAAAATGCTGCTGTTCAGGCATCCAGTGGATTTCTAAGGGTAATACTGTGAAATTGAAGACTTTTTCACACACACACACACACACACACACACACACACACACAGAGGCAATTATGTGTGGTGACAGATATGTCAAATAGTTTGATTATGGTAATCATTTCACAATGTATATCAAAACATCACATTGTACCTGAAAGTACATTCAATTATTGACAATTTTTTTTCTTTTTCTTCTTTTTTTTATTGCATTTGGGGGTACATGTGAAGAACATGCAAGATTGTTGCATAGGTACACACATGGCAGTGTGGTTTGCTGCCTTCCGTCCCCTCACCTGTATCTGTCATTTCTCCCCATGCTATCTCTTCCTACCTCCCCACCCCTCCCGTCCCTCCCCCATTTCCCCCCAACGGACCCCAGTGTGTAGTGCTCCCCTTCCTGTGTCCATGTGTTCTCATTGTTCAACACCCGCCTATGAGTGAGAACATGCAGTGTTTGATTTTCTGCTCTTTTGTCGTTTGCTGAGAATGATGGTTTCCAGGGTTCATCCATGTCCCTACAAACGATGTGAACTCATCGTTTTTGATGGCTGCGTAATATTCCATGGTGTATATGTAATATTGGCCCCCAATCTCTTCTGGCTTGTAGGGTTTCTGCTGAGAGATCTGCTGTGAGTCTAATGGGCTTCCCTTTGTGGGTAACCTGACCTTTCTCTCTGGCTGCCCTTAGCATTTTCTCTTTCATTTCAACCCTGGTGAATCTGACGATTATGTGCCTTGGGGTTGCTCTTCTTAAGGAATATCTTTGTGGTGTTCTCTGTATTTCCTGTATTTGAATATTGGCCTGCCTTGCTAGGTTGGGGAAGTTTTCCTGGATAATATCTTGAAGAGTATTTTCCAGCTTGGATTCATTCTCTTCATCACATTCAGGTACACCTATCAAACGTAGACTAGACAATTTTATCTCATTAAAGCTGAAGAAAAAGAAGTACTGCACTGGGTAGAGCGAGATGGAGACTATTTTATTCAGGCATTAAGAAGAAAGGTGAAAGTTATAATGTAGGCCGGCTGCGGTGGCTCATGCCTGTAATCCCAGCACTTCAGGAGGTCAAGGCAGCCTGATCACCTGAGGTTGTGAGTTCAAGATCAGCGTAACCAACATGAAGAAATGCCATCTCTATTAAAAATATAAAACTAGCTAGGTGTGGTGGTGCATACCTGTAATCCTAACTACTCTGGAGGCTGAGGCAGGAGAATCACTTGAACCCAGGAGACAGAGGTTGAGGTGAGCTGAGATTATGCCATTGCACTCCAGCCTGCACAACAAGAGTGAAACTCCGTGTGTGTGTGTGTGTGTGTGTGTGTGTGTGTGTGAGAGAGAGAGAGAGAGAGAGAGAGAGAGAGAGAGAAAAGAAAGAAGAAGGAAGGAAGGAAGGAAATTAAAAGTGTAATGCAAAGGGAAAGAAAGGATTCAAAAGATTAGTAACAGAAGTTTCTGACTGTGATGATCTTAAGAAAAATGTCTATCAATTCAATGCCTAGGGAAGTATCCATTCTGTATATGTGAAGATAAACTTGTCTTCATTTTAAAAGACTTTGGTAGAGCCCAAGTTCTGTGTCTACAAATGATGTCTCTTGGCTCTATTATAGACTATATTGTATATAATTGTATATATGAAGTGCATATAGTTGACTTTTTTTTCCTGAACTTTTTCCTGTAAACTTTTCAATTTAAACTTTGGCTGCAAAGTGAATGATCTATACCCTGCATTAGTCTGTGTCCTCAAGAGAGACATTAGCAATAGAAGAGAGATAGGTAAATAGAAAGAGATAGAAATATATGAGAGGGGATTTATTTGGAGAATTGGTCATGTGATTATGGAGGCTGAGAAGTCCCACAAAAGGCCATCTGCAAACTGAAAATGGGAGGGCAGTATTGTGGTTTAAAACAAGGCTGAAAGCCTCAGAAAGAGAAAAGCTAGGTCTTATGTTTAAGTCTTTAATACATCTTGAGTTAAGTTTTGTATAAGGTGTAAGGCAGGGATCAAGTTTCAGTTTTTTTGTATATGGTTAGCCAGTTTTGCCAACACTATTTACTAAACAGGGAATCCTTTCCCTATTGATTGTTTTTTTTCAGGTTTCTCAAAGATCAGATGGTTGTAAATGTGAGGCATTATATCTGAAGCCTCCTTTCTGTTCCATCAGTCTATATATCTATTTTGGTACCAGTATCATGCAGTTTTTGTTACTGTAGCCTTGTAGTATAGTTTCAAGTCAGGTAGCATGATGCTTCCAGCTTTGTTCTTTTTGCTTAGGATTGTCTTGGCTATACAGGTTCTTTTTTGGTTCCCTATGAAATTTAAAGTAGTTTCTGATTCTGTGTAGAAAGTCAATGGTAGCTCGATGGGGATAGCATTGAATCTATAAATTACGTGGAGCAGTATGGCCATTTTTACAACATTGATTCTTCCTATCCATGAGCATGGAATGTTTTTTCCCTTTGTTTGTATCCTCTCTTATTTCCTTGAGCAGTGGTTTGTAGTTATCTTCGAAGAAGTTTTTCACATCCCTTGTAAGTTGTATTCCTAGGTATTTTATTCTCTTTGTAGCGATTGTGAATAGGAGTTTACCCATGATTTGGCCTTCTGTTTGTTTATTATTGGTGTATAGGTATCCTTGTGACTTTTGCACATTTATTTTGTATCCAGAGACTTTGCTAAAGTTGTATATCAGCTTAAGGCGATTTTAGGCTGAGATGATGGGGTTTTCTAAATATACAATCATGCCATCTGCAAATAGAGACCATTTCACTTTCTCTCTTTCTATTTGAGTACGCTTTACTTATTTCTCTTGCCTTATCATCATCATTGGTCATTAGAGAAATGCAAATCAAAACTACATTGAGATACCATCTCACGCCAATTAGAATGGCAATCATTAAAAATCAGGAGACAACAGATGCTGGAGAGGATGTGGAGAAATAGGAACGTTTTTACATTGTCAGTGGGAGTTCAACCATTGTGGAAAACAGTGTGGCGATTCCCCAGGGACCTAGAACTAGAAATACCATTTGACCAAGCAATCCAATTACTGTGTATATACCCAAAGGTTTATAAATCATTTTACTATAAAGACACATGCACATGTATGTTTATTGCTGCACTGTTTACAATAGCGAAGACTTGGAACCAACCCAAATGCCCATCAATGATAGACTGAATAAAGAAAATCTGGCACATATACACCATGGAATATTAAGTAGCCATAAAAAAGAATGAGCTCATATCCTTTGCAGGGACATGGATGAAGCTGGAAAACATCATTCTCAGCAAATTCACACAGGAACTAAAAACCAAACACCACATAGGCTCACTCATAAGTGGGTGTTGAATAATGAGAACATATGGACACAGGGAGGGGAACATCACATACCAGGACCTGTCAGAGGGAAAGCATGGGCCTCTTTTTACTACCTAAAGTGATAATAGTACCTGTTCCCCAGGTAACAGTATGTCTCCAAACCCACCTATTCTGACTTACTTTTCTCAAAATGTAAGGATCCTGTTTCTCCTTGTAAACCCCAAGCAGACTGGGTTTTTCCACTTGCTGAATGATTTTGTATGCATTTTGGGATCTTAGGGTCACAATGAATGAGTAAAGGACATTTGAAAGGGCCAGGTAGCAACTTCCCTGTAACTAAGTCCCTATTAGGACAGATCTATTTTTAAAAAGTTGCTACTATATTAGTGGGCAAGGCCAATGCCTAGTGTTAGAACTGAGACTTATAAAGTCTGGTATAAAGGACTTGGGCTTCATACTTTCTGTCTGAGATATAAGAGTCTTGTTTTTAACTTTTAGCCTCATGAATGAGAAGAGACAGTACATGATTCAGGAAACTCATAATAAATCATCTAAACCCAAATATCTCTTTGAGTAGAAGTGTGGGCTAAGTGGGTTCAATCTGAGTTCCAAATCAATTTTTAACATTAAAAAAATTGACATATTTAACAAATATGTTTTTATAGTTTTGAGGATAGTATAAAGGTATATGGCAAATACTCCTTAATAAAATAATCTGTGCTTGTAACTGGTTTTGGAGGCAGGCAGACATACATTCTAACCTTTGTGATGGTAGTTATGAGGTGTGGATCCTTAGAGCAAGTAGTTATGTCAGGATCCTCATCTTTAAAATAGAAACCGAAGTATTTAGCATATTGTAAAAAAGAGTTAAATGGGTTAAGAATGTCTTAACCTAATAAATTGTCAACAAATGGTTAAAATATTTTACAAATAAAGACAGTAGAGCTGGACAAAGTAGTGAGTACTTTGCATAACTCATTTAACATTCAATATAACCTTAGCAGTTGGGGTTCTTAATGTGCCCTTTATACTGTTATATCGTTAACGTTAAAGAAATTAAGTAACCAATTAGTTTTTGAAACTCCAAAGTCAAGTGAAAGTGATAATAAAGATGAAAGTAATGATTGTGATAGTGATGGTAGTGATGTGGACTGAGACTGCCTAGAATAGAGATCACACTATTTCCTTCATTATTTGTGATCTCTTTCTCCTAGCATGCTTTCTATGGATGTCTAATCTCCCATAGAGTCTTGGCTCAGCATGTAAAAGGAGCAAACTCAGTAACAACTGCTTGAATTTACACTTAGTGTCACTTGAACTTCTGGAAGAAAGACGCTGAATTAGAAAAGCAAATACCAGAAAATGAACTAGAGAGACCATCATTCAGAGAGAAAATCACGGCTTAAACCACTGAGGTTTTTGGCAGAGGTTTGCATGTTGGACGCCAATATTTACTTTTTGGGAGAGCTTTCATTCCAATTATTGTACCTCCTTGAGTAAGCTAAAATTTGAGTTAGCTGGAAAATTATTTCTTTTCTCTTGGCAATGTGAGGACCATACATTATTTTTCTGATAACAATTGCACAAACTGTCCAATATTTTTGACCTTAGGTAACCTTTACCCAGAGTTTAACTATAAGAACTTTAAAAAATAATTAACAGAAGGAACGCCATTACAGAAACTTCTATTGAAAATAAGCATTTAAGCTTTTTTTGCATATTACTGCTTTATCTTCCATGCTAAGGAGGTGGTTTCTAGAATAGAAGATTGTTTTCTTGATTTTTGAAAGAACTTTTTGAAAATGACCAGTGCAAACAACTAACAATATTTACTGTTGTGTTGTAGTTGTCAGAAGAAGACTCCATTTGTAGAGTAATGAAGCACCTTTCATTAATAAATTAAGAAATAAAGAAAGAAGCTGTTTACTTTTGTTAACTGTGGCCCACCAATGAGTTGTCATTTTCTTCCCCATCTGTTTCTGATTATATCTATGATTTTTTTGTTTCCAAGGCTGTTCTATTAATAGCACATTATAGTGGCAGAGATTTTGTTGTTTGTATTCAATTTGAACCAATATATTTTCCAAATAGAAAGTAGATAAAAGGAAATGCTTTGAAGGCAAGGAGGTAAAGAAATAATAATGTCATAATGAGAGAGTACTAGGCAATTCTTGCATTGCTATAAAGGAATACCTGAAACTGGGTACTTTATAAAGAAATGAAATTTAATTGGCTTATGGTTCTGCAGGCTGTACAAACATGGTACCAGCAGCATCTGCTTAGCTTCTGGGGAGACCTCAGAGAGCATTGTCTTATGGCAGAAGGTGAAGCAGGAACAGTCATGTCACATGGCCAGAGCAGGAGCAAGGGACGGTGTGTGGAGGAGGTACCACACACTTTTAAACAACCAGATCTTGTGAGAACTCACTCACTAGCGTAAGATGAGAGGTCTCGTCACACCATGAGAGATCCACCCACACGACACAAACACCTCCTACCAGGCCTTACATCCAACACAGGGGATCACATTTCAACAAGAGATTTGTCAGGGACACGGATCCCAACAATATCAGGAAGGAAAATATAAGTGTGATATTAAGCAGAAAATGTGAGATTCACTTTAGGTTGAGACTGTGAGAAATCTAAATTAAGGCACTCAGAGTGACAGTCACCCTCAATTGTCCATAGGCAATACACGTGCTTTTAATAATTCATAGCCTCAGTCGGATTAATTTTATCTTTCAAATGTTATAATAAAGTTCAAAGTTAAATGATAAAATCTGATTGAGGCTCTGTGATAAACAAAAGAGATGTTGTGTTGGACCAAACATTAGGATAACCAGGTTCTTGCCTATTTTAAGATTGATTTTCTGGATGAATTTATTCAAGTCATCTATTAAGTTTTAGTTTATTTATGATATGATGAAAGCTGGTTTATAGGCCTTACACAGTCTCTTCTACCTTAAAACCTTTAACCTGTATCTCTATGGAAATATATTCCCTATTTCTATCTTATCAAAGAAAATATTAAGATACCATTTATATGCATAGTATTTGGGGCTCTATATGGTTAAATAACAGAAAAAAAATAGTGGTTGGGACACCTTTGATTTTGAGGAATTCATAGGTCCTACAGGTGGTCAAATTCCTTAATATTTGAAGTTATTTTCAGCATCTCTATATACTTTCCATTTATTTTCACAGTATAGTAGGAACTTGTTAAAGAATAGTAAGTATAAAAATGATATGATCCCACTATTATAAAAAACATGGGTTTCTCTACTATGGATGACATATGTGAAGGCATAATTCTAAAAGGATTGTGTGGTTAGAAGGGATCTTCCGAGAAAGTGATATTTTAAATGTCCATAAGTGAAACCAATGAATTTTCAGTGTGTGAGGGGAGGAAGTTATGACATGTAAGAAAGAACATCTCCTGTCCTTCAGCGTTGATCAGAGATCAGGCAAATATTGGGTGACAGCTGGAACACAGGATTTTGAGTACAGGCATTGGGGAATGATCTTTCCTGCATATTGGGCTTTGTAAGGCAAGATCATAAAGAGACACCATGGAGATCAAGCAATATCAGGACCTGAATGAAGCTGACGTGATGACTAGTAGGAAAGAAAAGGAGTCAAAAGGGTCTGGATTGAAGTATTTTTAGAAGAAATTTGAGAAGGAATAAAAATATATCACACAAGTTAGTTCTGTCTTGCCATCAGATACCAGCAATGTAGATTCTTCAGTGTCATTCATCATGCTCGGTACTTTTATTTCGACCTAATGGCTGTAAAATATTAATAATGGCATTAGACATTGCAACATGTCCTAGTTTGCATCAAAATATACTAATTTAGACTAAAATATGCCAAGAATAATTATTTTGGAACCCACTGAACACATGCTTCTATAATTATTTATTTATATATTTTTATTTTAATTTTTAATTTTAGATTTAGGGGGTAAATGTGCAGATTTATTATACAGGTATATTGCATGATGCTGAGGTTTAACCTTCTATTGATCCTGTCACCCAGATAGTGAAGAGAATATTCAACAGAAAAATTTTCATTATTTTCCCCCCCATCCCTCCATTTGGGGTCCCCAGAATCTATTTTTTCCATCTTTATGTTCACCCCACCATCCCTCCATTTGGGGTCCCTAGAATCTATTTGTTCCATCTTTATGTTGATGTGTACCCAAGAATTAGCTCCCATGTTTAAGTAGGAACATGCAATATCTGGTTTTCTGCTAATATGTTAATTCATTTAATATAATGGCCTCCAGCTGCATCCGTGTAGCAGAAAATGACAAGATTTCATTCATTTTTATATGACTGTGTAGTATTTCATGGTGTATATGCACAGTTTTATTATCCAATCCACCCTGATGTGCACCTAGGTTTATTCTATGACTCTGCTGTTGGGAATAGTATAGCGATGAACATACAAGTGCATGTGTCTTTTTGATAAAATGATTTCTTTTATTTTGGTATATACCCAGTAATGGGGTTTCTGGGTCAAGTGGTAGTTCAATTTTTAATTCTTTGACAAACCTCCAAACTGCTTTCTACAGGGGCTAAACTGATTTACATTTTCCACCAACAACGTATAGCCACTTCTTTTTCCACAACCTTCCCGACATCAGTTGTTTTTTGACTTTTTATTGATAGCCATGCTGGCTGTTGTGAGATGGTGCCTCATAGAGGTTTTGATTTATATTTCACTTATGATTTGTGATGTTGATTATTTTTCATGTTTTTTGGCTGTTTTTTTGTTTTTGTTTTGAGACAGAGTGTCACTCTGTCACCCAGGCTAAAGGACAATCTTGGCCTGCTGCAACCTCTGGCTCCTGGGTTCAAGCAATTATCCTGCCTCAGCCTCCCCAGTAGCTGGAGCTCATTTTTATCTCACTTGGCTTATTTTTGGATTTTTAGTAGAAATGGGGATTTGCCATGTTGGCCAGGCTGATCTCAAACTCCTGACCTCAGGTAATCTGCCCACCAGAGCCTCCTAAAATTCTGGGATTACAGGCATGAGTCATCACACCAAGACTTAAATGTCTTCTTTTGAGAACATCTGTTCATGTTTTTTGCCTGCTTTTAATAGGGTTATTAAGTTTTTTCTTGTTGCTTTGTTAAGTGCCCTATAGGTTCTGGATACCAATCCTCTGTTGAATGCCATAGTTTGTGAATATTTTCTCCCATTTTATATGCTGTCTGTTTGGTCTGTTGATAGTTTTTTCACTGTGCAGAAGCTCTTTAATTTAATTAGGTTCCAATTTTTGTTATATTTGTTTTTGAGAACCTAGTCATGAATTCTTTGCTCAGGATGATGTTCCAAAGAGTATGTCCTAGGTTTTCTTCTAAGATTTTTATAGTGTGAAGTCTTACATTTAAGTATTTAATTCATCTTGACTTAATTTTTATATATGGTGAAAAGTCGTTCTTTTTCATTTTTAAGCATATGGCTAGCCAGTTTTTCCAATATAATTTATTAATAGGAACTCCTTTCTCTATTGCTTATTTTTGTCAACTTTGTTGAAGATCAGTTGGTTGCAGGTATGTGGCTTTATTTCTGGGTTCCGTATTCTGTTCCATTGTTCTAAGTGTCTAATTTTATAACCTGTATCATACTGTTTTAGTTACTGGAGCCTTTTAGTATAGTTTGAAGTATGGTAAAAGTAATGGCTTTGTATTTGTTCTTTTTGTTTAGAACTCCATTGGCTACTTGGGTTCTTTTTTGAATTTTAGAGTAGTAATTTTCTACTTCTGTGAAAAATGATGTTGGCTGTTTGACAGGAATAGAGCTGAATCTATAGATATTTTTGGGAAGTATAGATATTTTAATGACATTGATTCTTCCAATCCATGAGCATTAAATGTTTTTTTAAATTGTTTGTGTCAACTATGATTTCTTTCAGCAGTATTTTTTCATCTCGTTCTCCTTGTAGAGATGTTTTTCCTTCCTGGTTAGATATATTTCTAGTTAATTTTTTGTGGCTACTATAAATGGGATTGCTTGCTTTCTTTGGCTCTTGCTTGAATATTATTGATGTACAGAAATTCTACTGATATTTGTACATTGAATTTTATACTGAAACTTTACCTAAGTTATTTATGAGGTCTACGATCCTTTTGGCAGAGTTTTTAGGGTTTTTAAAGTACAGAATGATATAATCACTAAAGATAATTTGACTTTATTTTTTTTTTTCTGATGGGGGGCGGGGTCTGATTGCTCTTGCTTGGATTTTCAATACCATGTTGAATAGGAGCACAGATTTTTAGGAGGAATGTTTCCAGCTTTTTCCCATTCAATATGATGTTGGCTGTGGGATTTGCATAGATGCCTCTTGTTATTTAGAAATATGTTCCTTCAATGCTTAGTTTGTTGAGGGTTTTTTTTTTTATCATGAAAAGATGTTGGATTTTACAGAAATCTTTCCTGTATCTATTGAAATGATCATATTTTTTTCTATGTTGAACAAATCTTGCTTCTCAGGAATGAAGGTTACTTGATTGTGGCCAATTAGATTTTGATGTGCTCCAGGATTCAGTTTGCTAGTAGCTGAGAATTTTTGCCTCTATGATCCTCATGGATATTGAGGATTTTCTGGTTTCCTTGTGTCTTTCCCAGATTTTGGTGTCAGCATGACACTGGTTTCACAGAAAAGTTAAAGCAGCATCCATCCTCCCTGATTTTTTGGGAATAGTTTCAGTAGAACTGACACCAGCTCTCATTGGTACATCCAGTAGAACTGGACTATGAATCTACATGATCTAGGATTTTTTTTTTGGGGGGGGGGGGTTGGTAGGTTTTTAAATTACTGATTCAGTTTCAGAACTCACTATTGATATTTTCAGGCTTTCAGTTTCTTCCTGATTTCATTTTAGGAAGTTTTGTGTTTCTAGGAATTTATTCATTTCCTCTATATTTTCTTATTTGTGTGGATATAGAAGTGTTCCTTTTAATCTCTGAGGACCTTTTGTATTTCTGTGGGATTTGTCACAATGTCACTTTTGTCATTTTGTTCCTACAATACAGACTAAGCTCTTGGCTCACACATAAGTAGAAATTAACACAAGGCCAAACAGAAATTTTTCTAAGGCAAGATGTAATAGGCTTGCAGCTCAAGCAATTCAAGGGAGCAGCATACAGAAAAGAGATTCTGATGCTAGGTTCCTAAAGGGCTTTCCTACTTCAAATTTAAAATGCTGAGATGAGAAAAGGGGTGATGTGTAGGCATGTACAGGCAGGAAAATTTTAGCAGCTGTGCAGTTTGATAACATGTTTCTTCATGCATTGTATGTCTCATTACCATGTTAAATCTCCACCCAAGGTATGATTTTTAATATTACAATAAAATTATTGTGAAGAAAATCTCAGTGAAAAATCAATGCTGGATTTGCCCTTGTCTTCAGCTGACTGGATCTTACCCAGTTCTATGGAGAATGCCAAGGTCTCACGTCAGTAAACTTGGAAGATAGTCAGGTTCTTAGCAGGAATGCTAGAGTCCTGCTCTAGCAACCTTGGGAGGGATCACTCAAGGAGATGAGCAGTTAGGGTCTTCCTTTCTGGTTAGGAATTTAGCCTTGTCAGCTAACTTAGCACAGGGTAGTATTGGCTGCATGACTTGGGTCAGCTTGTTAGGGGAGGCCAGAAAGTAAGTCAGGGAATCTTCCTGGACATGGGAGGTTCATGGGTGTTGGTTATCATATCCCTCATCTGGCAGGACTGAATCTCTTCTCTATACCTTTCCAATTTCAGATTGTGCTTGTCTTTTCTCACTTTTTTCTGTGCAAATTCAGCTAACAGTCTCTCAAACCAAGTTTTGTTTTGTTGGTTCTCTGCATGATTTGGGGAGGGGGGTCTCAATTTCATTTAAATCTAATCAGATTTTGGTTATTTATTTTCTTCTTGTTAGTTTTTGTTTCTTAGTACCTTTAGGTGTGATGTTAGATTATTAATTTGAGATCTTTCTGTGGTGTCAATGTAGATATTTAGTGTTATAAATTTTCCTCTTCATATGGCTTTTGCCACATCCCAGGGATTTTGGTATGTAGTGATTCTGTTTTCATTTATTTCCAATAATTTTTTTTTAATTTCTACTTTAATTTTGTTGTTTACACGGACATCTTTCAGGATCAAATTGTTTAGATTTCGTACAGTCATGTGGTTTTGAGAGTTCCTCTTGGTTTTATTTCTATTTTTATTTCACTGTGGTTAAATAGTATGCTTGGTATAATTTGAATTTTTTGAATTTATTTAGATTTGCTTTATACCCAAGAACATGATTGATCTTAGAGTATATTCTGTGTGCCAATGAAAAGAATGCATATTCTGTGGATGTTGGATGGAATATTCTGCCAATGTCTATTTGATCCAGTTGGTCAAGTGTCAAATGGAGTCAAGAATCTTGTTGATAGTTTTCTTTCTCAGTGATCTGCCTAATGCTGTCAGTGGGGTTTTGAAGTGCATCACTATTATTGTGTAGCTAAGTATTTTTGTAGGTCTAGAATTACTTGTCTTATGAGCCTGGGTGCTCCAATATTAGTTGTATGTATATTTAGGATAGTTAAGCCTTCTTATTGAATTGAACCCTTTATCATTATGTAGTGTCCTTCTTCGTCCTTTTTTTTCTTCAACTGTTGTTGGTTTAACATCTGTTTATGTTTTTTTTCCTGATACAAGAATATCAGCCCCTGCTTTTTTTTTTTTTTTTTTAATTTTCCCTTTGCATGATAGATATGTATCCATCTCTTCACTTTGAGCCTATGGGTATCATTACATGAGAAATGGATCTCTTGAAGACAGCAGAAGGTTGAGTCCTGTTTTTTAATCCTATTAGCCACTCTTTGTCTTTTATGTGTGTGTTTATACTATTTGCATTCATGGTTAAAATTGATATGTGAAGTTTTTCTCCTGTCATGATGGTGTTAGCAGGTTGATTTGTAGTCTCCATTGCATAGCTGCTTTATAGAGTCTGTGGGTAATGTACTTATGTATGTTTTTGTGATAGGAGGTGCAATTTTTTCCTTTCTATGTTTAGAACTCCCTTAAGCATCTCTTATAAGGCCAGTATGGTGGTAAAGAATTTCCTTGGCAATTGTTTGTCTGCAAACGATTTTATTTCTCTTTTGCTGATAAAGCCTGGTTTGTCAGGATATACAATTTTTGGTTGAAATTTATTTTCTCTAAGAATGCCAAAAATAGGCCCCTAATCTCTCTGACTTGTAAGGTTTCAGCTGAGAAATATTCTGTTAGCCTAATGTGGTTTTCTTTACAGGTAAATGATGCTTTTCTCTAGCTGCCTTTTAGAGTTTTTGTTGTTGTTGTTGTTTTTGCATTAATATTAGAAAGTCTGATGACTGTGTGTCTTGGGGATGATTGTCTTGTATAGTATCTTGCAGAGGTTATCTGAACTCCTTGTATTTTCCTGTCGGCCTCTCTAGTGAGATGTTGGAAATTTTTATGGATTATATCCTCAAATATGCTTTCCAAGTTGGTTATTCTCTCTTCTTCTCTCTCAGAAATGCCAATGAGCCATAGGTTTGGTCACTCTACATAATCCCATATTTCTTAGAGGCTTTTCTCGTTTTAAAAAATTTATTTTTTTCTTTATTTTTGTCTGACTGCGTTGATTTGAAGGACTAATCTTTGAGATCTAAAATTATTTCTCCTACTCGGTCTCATCTGTTGTTAAGGCTTCCAACTGTATTTTGAAAATCCTGTAGTGAATGTTTAAATTCCAGAAGTTCAGTTTGGGTTCTTTCTTAATATAGCTATGCCAGCTTTTAAATCTTGGATATTTTTTCTGGCTTCCCTAAATTGGATGTCAGCTTTGATTCTGAATTCTGTCTGTCATTTCAGACATTTCCATCTGGTTAGGATCCATCGCTAGGGAGTTAGTGTGATCCTTTGGAGGTAACAAAACACTCTTTTTGAATTTCTAGAGTTCTTTTATTGAGCTCTTCCCATCTGAAGGAGCTTGAGTTTTTTGTTGTTGTTGTTGTTGTTTCTTTTTAAATTTTGTCATTCAGAAGGGGCTCCTTGTTTTTATATTCTTAGTTTCTTCCGTCGAGTGTTGACTGTAGTATACGTTGTGTAAGGTGATTGTCTTTGTTTCTGGGTGCTGTCAGGGGGCCAAGGCTCCATGCCAGTTTCTTGTTTGCAGACAGGTTTCTGCAGTGGGTATCACAGCATTGCATTTTGAAGCAGCGCGGTTTTATTTGTTGGTGTAATTCAGGCCGTCGTCCAGTAGATGGTGCGTAAGAGTAAAGGCTGGCAAATGGGTGCTTAACCACATTAACCTCTAGTCTTTCAATGCTTATACAGCAGTGCTCTGGGGTGGAGAGCTGAGGAGTTAGAGATGGCTCCCACCCCAAGTCCATAAAACTGTTTTTTTTTTTTTTAATTTCAAAAGCAATATATGTCTATAATTACCAAATAGTACAAAATGAACAAAATTAAAATTAATAAAAATATATCCCTTCCCATACATACATATGAGGCATGCTTCCTAGAAATAGCCACTGCTAGCAATCTTTAAATATATTTGTCTGTGATTTTTTTTGCGGATGTAAAAGCATAAATACAAAATCTAAGCAGGGTTCCCTCCTTTATTCCACTATTCTCCTCTGAGAACTCAGTTTGAACAATGATGTGATCATTGCTTCCATCTTTCTTTGTTTTCTTGTCCTATATTGCTGATGATCAGAAGTGATCTTCTTTAATGGTATTGGATATCTGCCCAACCAGGCTTCATATGTAGCTACAATAAGAAAGTGACAGTAAATGAATCTGTTTGATTACTTGGCAAAAGTTAGGTAATATCAGCTGCTCTTGAATCTCACCTGTCTTAGTTCAAAGTGCTATAACAAATTACCATAGACTGGATGGCTTAAAGAACAAACATTTATTGCTCACAGTTCTGGAGGCTGCAAAGTCTCAGATCAAGGTGATGGCAGATTTGTTGTCTGGGGTATCATCTGCTTCCCAGTTTGCAATGGCTGTGTTATTGTCATATCCCCACATGGCAGAGGGCAGAAATCGAAAACAAGCTCTCTCAAGTTTCTTCTAATGAGTCTCCTAATTTCATCAAAAGTGCTCTACCCCCTGATCTAATTATCTCCCAAAGACCTTATCTTCAAATTCCCTCACATTGGGATTATGATTTTATATTAATTTGGAAAGGATACAAGCATTCAATCCATAGTATTGACTCAGTGAATGATGTTCTGATGAATTTCTGAATCATGCCCTAATGATCTCTATGGAAGACAGCATTCTGTGACTTGTTTACTAATAGTAAGTACAGAAAGAAATGAATTCCTGTTCTGGAGGACCTCATTCTTCTCTTCCTATAATTAATAGATTCACCTCCTATGGTAAGGATCTCATTTAGACAACAGGAACTACAGATAAAAATTACTTTATTTAAGCAAAAATAAATCCCCCTGGTATCATTTGAAATCTCACCTCTGAAAATGTGATTATACTCTTTACTTATGGACAGCACCTATACATCATGCTATAAAACACAAATATTTTATTATATGAATTAAACAGAAGGCTTATCTTTAATGACAAAGTGATTCTTTGGGGGGAAAATGGAAAGAGTCTAATTCTATATTGTTCTGAGACCTCTATCAACTGACACAAGATTATCACTTTCTTTACCTTCAACAAAGGTCATGAGCAAATTTCAGCTACCTGGAAGATGAAGGTGAGGTGGTACCTGGCCTCGAGGGCCATGTCCTCTGTCCCTTGTCTGAATCACCTGGTTTATATAATTTCTATGATTCATTTGGTCCCTTGGGCATCCTCTTGAACTGCTATCTTTTTATGAACCTATGTCTCTTAAGGAACTTGAAGGCAAAGATCAAGTCTATTAATTTTTCAAATAAATGATGACTATACAAGAGGAATCAGGCCTGAACTATTTTAGTTTTGTCATTTTTTGATCTCCTTGATGGTTTTGGAAAACCACAGAAATCCAGTCTTTTCTGATAGTTTGAACAGAGTTTCCTGAAAATGAAATAAAAGAAAGATGCCTTTATTTGAAAGCACCAAATGGAGGTATCTTTATAAAACCAGAAGAATGAAGAGAGCCTGAGCTTTGTAATTCATATATGTGATCTTTCATGAAATTGGGAAATGAAATAGCTCTACAACTAATGAGAGAGGAGGATTAAAGACAAAGAATGGGAGACGGGAAGAAGGAGCATGAGTCCCGGGAGAATGGTTCCCAGGACTAAGTAGGGTAGATGAGGGACAGGCAAGGCGGACACTAGAAAGGGCACAACTGAAATTGGAAGTGGAGATTCACCAAAGACAAACTACCCACCTCCCAATTTGCCTAAGAATCTCCAAAATTAAATCAAATTAATTTTTTTAATTAAACGAAGCAAGTTGTCTAGTTTTCAGAAAGAAATTTCGATTCAGACTGTAATCTGAATACAATTTCACTAGCCAGTTTGAATAGGACTGTCTTCATTGTGTCAGGGAAATATTTTAAAGGCCACAGAATATCCACAAAGCTCCACCACTGACACCAATAATTGTGTTTTAAAGAGTGATAATGGATCCCAAATGACAATGTACAAATATAATTTCTTACTCCAATGTTCCTTATAATTTTCTCTGGGAAGATAGGGAGCAATATTAAAACATGGCCGTTTGCATAGACAAACATAATTTTGCTCATTGTAATTACTGCAGCCAGTCTTGGTATATCCTCAGTAGCAGAATTTTTATCATCCCAAAGAAGCTTTGCTTTCCTCAGTAATATTCAGGACAGATGGAATTGGATTTCTCATTCTGTGTCTCTTTGGGATATTACAGATGTCACATTAAAGTAATTAGCTATGACTCCAAGATCTAAGGGCAATAAAAGTTTACTTGAAAAAATAGTAGATTTTTTACGGTCACTTTTCTATCTTTAATCCCCTTTTTTAGTTGACTTTCACTATTAGCTGGTAGTGAACAATTGATCTTTGTCGCTTTCTCTTAGAAGACTAGAATTAAAAATATTTATGTTTTGCAGGAATGCATTCACTACTATGGCAAAATCTTGCCAATTGGTGTTTTTCTCCTCTTTTTCAAAAGATGATTACATGTTCACAATTTACAAGGTATTGTACACATTTCAGCAGGAAATTGTAAGCCTTTATCTTTTGACAGCAAGAAGGAATTACTGCCCTTTTTAAAATAGCTTCTCTATTTTGTCCAAATAAATGATTCATGCTAGAGACTTCATGATTTCTTTGTTGGTTTCCATGAATTTCAGCAAGGGCAGTCAAAAGAGAAGTAATGCATTTATGAAAATTTCAGAAAATTATAGGTTTTATATGAGAAGGAGGATGCATTCAAATATCTTTAGTCCTGGTTTCTTCTCCCTTCTATGCTTTATTAATGCAAAGCTTAGAGCAAGGAAAAGAAAATAAATGAGAGAGTAGGCAATGAATCTTTCTTTATCTCTGCAGTGACTGCTCAGTGCCCAGTTTCCTTATCCTGACAGGAATAAAAGAAAGTAGGAGATACCTGTATTCCTGTTGACTAACACCTGCCACCAACTCAGAAAACTCTTTTTTATTTACAAATAGTAGCATGCTTTTGTGAGTACTTGCTTATTCCAGAAATTTCTGTATCTTTTATGTTAAATAATAAAAAAATAGTTGATTAATATATTTATTTAGTAACATTACTGTTGGTGCTATTTTACTTGTAGTTTACTTAGACTCTTGCTTCTCTTGGAAATACATAATTGGTAGGTGCCCTAAATGTCCTCTAGTCTTGGTAATGGTTATACCTATGTGTAGAGCAAATTCCTTTAGAGCCTTAGCTGATCTGAAGCTGGTTAAAAGTTTGCAATTCTAGGCCGGGCGCGGTGGCTCAAGCCTGTAATCCCAGCACTTTGGGAGGCCGAGGCGGGTGGATCACGAGGTCAAGAGATCGAGACCATCCTGGTCAACATAGTGAAACCCCGTCTCTACTAAAAGTGCAAAAAATTAGCTGGGCATGGTGGCACGTGCCTGTAATCCCAGCTACTCAGGAGGCTGAGGCAGGAGAATTGCCTGAGCCCAGGAGGCGGAGGTTGCGGTGAGCCGAGATCGCGCCATTGCACTCCAGCCTGGGTAACAAGGGCGAAACTCCGTCTCAAAAAAAAAAAAAAAAAAAAAAAAAAAAAAAAAAAAAAGTTTGCAATTCTATTATTAAAGTTAAATCCTGGAACATTGCTTCTATCTCTTGTTTCCCCGTACCTCAGGGTTTCTCAAGCTCAGCACTATTGTCACTTGGAGATGGATAATTTTTGTTTTGGAAGGCTGTCCTATGCATTGCAAAATGTTTAGCTGTACCCCTGGCTTCGACACACTAGATACCTGTAGTACCGCCTTTCCTTAGTTATAACACATGTCTTCAGACATTGTGAAATGATCCTCCCTGGGGGGGGGGGGGGAATTACTCATGACTGACAGCCACTGCCCTGTATTATGCAGGCATACCAATTTATCTGAAATTCTTCAGAAATGATGACATAGGCAACCACCATGTGTTTGATGGCTCTAAGGAATAACGGCAATTGTAAAGGCATGGATATGTTTACAGATCCTCTTTTGTCTAATCTCAACATTCATTGATGGTTGTTGTACGCTTAAGACATATACATACATGCACATGTGTCTCTGTATGTTTAAGTCTTAATGTCTGTTTCATGCCGGTTACAGAAAACACAGTAATTTTGATGTATACTACCAGATTTTGGAGCCACCTTTGCATTTTCAGAAATATAGAATGTATGTTCATACTTTACAAACTTGGAAGCCAGGGGTTTTCATAGGATTAGATGATATGTTTAGACAGAATTTGATTGAATATTCCCTCTGCTATTTAGCTGTTTGTTCCTGATCTACCTCTACTATTTAGCTGTTTGTTCCTCATCTACAAAACTGAGTCAATAACAGTATAATAATAATAATCTGCTCAGGTGGTTAAGAAGACACACAGGGTAAACCTGGGAAAATCTACAGCACAGTGACTGGTACCTAATCTGTACTCAAGAAAAGAACAAACTCCACATTAGTTTTAACCCTCTAAAACAGGAAGAGTAGTTTATGGCTAACTAGGAACATTAGTACCAAAAAGAAAGTGTAATTTCTACACTCTTCAAAACTCTTGGGGAGGGGTAACATGGGGAGAAATGTCAGATATAGGTGATGGGGTTGGAGACAGCAAACCACATTGCCATGTATGTACCTATGCATCCTGCATGTTCTCCACACATACCCCAGAACCTAAAATGCAATTATATCAATTATATGTATAGATATATACATATATATATATACACATACATACATACACACATATACACTCAGACACACACACACACAGACACTCACACAGACACACACACACAGACACACAAAAACACACACACATATACATATATATATATATACATATATATATATACATATATATATATATATATATATATATATATATATATGAGTCTTTGGTGTAGAATGTAAAAAGGCATGAAGCTCTGGGACTTCAAAAATCTTTGGACTCACTTCTAGTTCTGATTATTTGGTGTAAAAATCTCCAAGATTGTTAACACCTTACAGCCTTCATTTTCTTGAAAAAGAAAAAAAAATACACATACATTTCAAAATACCTAAACATCCCAAAGCACATTGCAGATGCATGGTCCTGTTCTTTTACGATTAGCAAACCATTCAGAAAGACAAATAAGCAGAAGAATTTATCCTCACAGAATATCCCATGCCTAAGAATTCCAAGCAATTTATAAAGGTTGTAAGCCCATGGAGGACCACAGAGGACCTGGTGATGCCTATAATAAAAATACAGAGCCTGTGAATGAGTTGGAATCTTCCAGGGTCAGAACAAAACTGCTAAAAGGGTCAGCCCTGCAGAAAAAGGGCAAGATAATGGTTCCTTTCTCAGTATGATTGGCAGCAGCCTTCAAGTGTGAGCAGCTCAGAGTCCCTGCATCACCGCTGGTAGACACTACCAAGCTTCAGAATCCTCATTCTTATTCTAATGATCACCTCCCTGAAACCCTGTGAAATGCAGCTCCCCACCAACATCTGTCACTCTCCTTTCTGGCTTTCTAGGCCCACAGAGGATCATTCCCTTTAGAATAATAAGGCTAATGGGTTTGGCAAATTTGCAGAAAGATATGAGCAGAGGAGGGATGATTTTTCGATATGGTTTTAAGGCAGTTATAAAATGAGGTATTAAGATTTTCAGGAATCTATGACTTCTTAGATACAGCATATTACTGCTTTTCTTTGTATGCTGACTTTAACGTCTCTGTGAGAGGAGGAACGATGTCATACGTGCTGCTCTTGACATTGCTCCAACTTCCCTTCAGCACATAGCAAATACTTGCTATGACCTCCTGCCCAGAGACCCAGTAGTGAAGCGAGTATTTTTGGTTATTTTGCTGTTGCTGTTGTTGTTATGGAAGCTGCAATAAGAATTACCAGTGTGAAAAATTTATTTATTGATTACCAATCCCGATATGAAACTGATAACAAATATTTTTTTTTAAAAATTGTTACTTTTAACGCCAAGCAGGTAGAATATTTATAACATGTATAAACTATGAAGAATACTAGGACTACAAAACTCATGTATCTACCTTGCATAAAGATCCATGCCTGTACTTCTCCAATGTAGAGAATTGCTATTGTAAATTTTGTTTATCACTTATTATTTTAGGTATTACTGCATATATTTGAATGGCATTTGAATTTCCTGCATGTTTTACAATTTATATCAATAGAATCATACATTATGATTTTTTCTAGGCCTTGTTTTTTTTCTGTTGAGACACTGTCTTGCTCTGTCGCCCATGCTGGAGTACAGTGGTGCAATTTTGGATCACTGCAACCTCTGCCTCCCGTGTTCAAGTCATTCTCCTGCCTCAGCCTCCTGAGTAGCAGAGACTACAGGCACCCACCATCCTTGATGTGCTAATTTTTATATTTTTACTAAAGACAGGGTTCCATCATGTTGGTCAGGCTGCTCTCAAACTCATGACCTCAAGCGATCCTCCTGCCTCAGCCTCTAAAGTGCTGGGATTATAGGCATGAGCTACCAGGACCGGCCCTAGTCCTTGTTCTTTTTAATTCAATAGAAGGTTCCTGAAATACACGTATTATTCTGCAACTCATTTTTCATTGTCATATAGTATCCCATTCTACTCTTGAAGGATATGTGGCGTGTTCGATTCTTGCTACTACAAATTGCACTTACGAACATTCTTGTCAGTGATACCCAGTGAGCGTGCACAAGGATTTTCTAGAATATGGTCTTAGGAATACAAGTGCTGCATCCTGTGGTAGGTAGGTGCACATTCAATATTTCTAGGCAATACCAAATGCCTTTCCAAAAAAGTGGTACTATTTTTCACTCCCAACCACTGTGACGATTGTGGCTGCACTATACACTTGCCAACATTTGGTTTCATTTGACTTTTTATATCATTTGAGGGTTTGCTGAATTGAAATGGCACTTTATTGTCCTTACGAATTAGAATTCCCTGATTACTGAGTGAAAACTATTTTCTAAGGTTTCTATTTGGTTTTTATTTGTGAAGGACCTATTTATCATCTTTGCCCACTTTTCTACTTAAAGTTTCCTTCATATTCAATTGTAGAACTCTTTATTTATTTTGGTAAGTAGACTACGAGTAGCATATATATCTTGTCCCAGCTCATTCTTTAACTGTGTCTTGATATTTTTGCTAAATAGGCAATCTAGATTTTATTACAGGTGAAGTTATTCATTTTCTCTTTTATGTTTGTGATCTGTATGTCTGCGAGTGTGTTGTTAATACAGTTACCTGCCCGTGGCCAGCAGGTATTCTCTTAGTGTCCTCTAAACAGTTTGAAGGACTGCTTTTCAAATGTCAGTCTCTAATCCACTTGAAATTGATTTTGTGTATAGTGGAAGGTAGTGGTAGCATATCATTATTTCCATATAAATAACCAATTTTCCCAGTAATTTCTATCAAAAAGTCTAACATTCGCCATGAGAAAAATATCAGGTTTGTCGTAATAAACCAAGTGTTCTTATATGCATGTGTCAGTTTTTGGCATCTCTGTTCTACTTCATGAGTAGATGTTGATATTCCTTTACTGGTACCACACCTTCTTATTCACTGTTTTTATAATAATATTAAGATTCTCAGCCTCCCAACACTACACATTTGTTCTTTTGAGGAAGTGTTGGTCATTCTTGACTATTTGCTCTTCTACAGATACTCGAGGATCAGCGGGGCAAGTTTCATACGATGAAACAGCAATACAGAAGATATTCATCGAATAGCTTTTTCTTTGTAACTAACAAATGCGAACAATCGAGTTGCAACCATTTACTTAGCTCATAACCTGTGTGGTTGGCCAAATCAGACTAGAGTCGGTTGAATGGTCCTCTTGGGCCAAGCCATGCTGGGAGATAATTAAGAAATACTAGCAATATTGTGACCAGAAATGGGGCTAAATTTGTGGTAGATATTTATTGCTGTGCTAAAAAGCCACCCTAAAACTTAAAGGCTTAAAATAATGATAAACATTTACTTTCTTATATAATATCATGATAAGAAATTTTGAAATGATGTGGTTGTTCTGGCTGAGGACTCTCCACTATGTTGAAATGAAGGTGTTGCCAGGGTGCAGTCATCTGGTGTCGGGGACCGTCCGGGACGGGTAGGCATGTCTGCTGGGGGTCTCTCGACCTGCAAGAGGGTCCCAATACCTGGAAGAGAGTGTGCGCTTGGAAAAATATGAAAGAGACAGAGAGAAAGCAAGGTGTCTGGAGGGCTGAATAGGCTGTGCCTAAACAGCAAATTTTATTTTTCAAAGGCCAGGAATAAATACACTTTCTTTGCTCTGGTTTACGTTATAGCAAGAAGAAATGCAAATCTATACCTTACATGGCCTATAGAGAAATCAGATATGCAATCAGTGGTTGTAACAGAATTTCCTGTGATCACAAAGCTTGTTTACATCCAAACATTATTCCTCCTGGCTGCAGTATTTCTGGTTTTCCTCATCAGAATATCTTTTAACCGGATTCTCCTTTGTCTGCTCCTGACTCAACTTATCTCAACTTCCCCATTCAGGAGTCTCTGAGTCAGGAATCAAGGCCATCCCTTATGGTGGCATTTGCTTTGCAAGTATCCCGACAGTTAAACCATTATCTAAGGTACAAGGCAGTCAGGTAAGTAAAGAAAAGGTTAAAGCTTATTCTTAAAGAAAGAGTCATAAAAAAGTTAAAAGCAGGAACCGGTTGCTGGCAGGGGGTCACTCGGTCTAGCAGCACTGCATAGTTTTAGGCCCAAACAATATTGTGGTTGATATTAGAAACTGATCATCCATCTTTAAGTTACTTTTTTCCCCGTTAGCTCGACTGCCTCCAGTAGGAAACTGTGTTTGGGATCAAACTCACTCTATAGTGAGACTCATGCCTTTTGGGGGTCTCACACGGGAATGTTCCCCACAATCTGGATGCTTGGCTGTGGCTTGACTGAGCCTTCCCATGAGCCTCATTTGTGTGGCTGGCAAGGTGGCGCTGGCTGTTGGTCACTTGAGTTCTGTATCACGTGGACATTTTCAAAGGGCTACATGGCTGTCCTCACAGTAGGCATCTGGCCTCCCCCAAAGCAATTATTCTAAGAGTGCAAGGTGAAAGTTTCAATGTGACTTGTGAGTGAGCTATGAGACTGTATTCTGTAATTCCCACAATATCCTATTGGTTACATAGATTAGCCCTATTCTACAGAGATGGGAATTGAAGAAGGGTGTACATACTGGGTGGTGGAAATCACTGACCGCAGTTTTGGAGACTGTCTTCTACAGTCTTTTTGTTTGGGTTGAAACATAAGTTACAGCAATTCTATATTTCATGATAAACAGAAAGCTTTTGAATTTGAAAATACAGATATAAAGCCAGATTTACATCAGAGAGAAGAAGAAACCAGAAAACTACTTTGTATTTTTAAATGTCTTACTCAGACTGTCATTTTAAAAGACTCTATTATAGACTGACTTCTCTGTAAATAATTATTGGTTTGACCCAGCAATCCCATTACTGGGTATATATCCAAAGGATTATAAATTGTCCTATTATAAAGACACATGCACATGTGTGTTCATTACAGCACTGTTTACAATAGCAAAGACTTCGAACCAACCCAAATGGCCATCGATGATAGACTGGACAGGGAAAATGTGGCACATATACACCATCGTATACTATGCAGCCATAAAAAATGATGAGTTTGTGTCCTTTGTAGGGACATGGATGAACCTGGAAACCATCATTCTCAGCAAACTGACACAAAAACAGAAAATCAAACACCTCGTGTTCTCCCTCATAGTGGGGTGTTGAACAATGAGAACATATGGACACAGGGAAGGGAGCATCACACACTGGGGTCTGTGGTGGGGGGACTAGGGAAGGGACAGTGGTGGGTAGGGAGTTGGGGAGGGATAACATGGGGAGAAATGCCAGATATAGGTGATGGGGAGAGAGCAAACCACATTGCCATGTATGTACCTATGCAACAATTCTGCATGTTCTTCACATGTACCCCAGAACCTAAAGTACAATTAAATATATATATAAATATATATATATATTTATATATATATATATATATATATATATATATATATATATATATATAGAACTATTGACATGCATATTTCAACTCTCATAACTACCCTTTTAAGTGAATATTCATAATCTCATTTTAAAGTTGAAGAAACAACTAAGGGTGCTTTTGCCACTTGTTCAAATATTTAACCAGGTAGCAGTAGTGAGCTTCTAATCCTGATGTATTAGTCTACATATCTCCTGAATTTTCCAGGTAACAGACTGCCCATGAGTATATGAGAGGAATTTCTTGGCATCCCCAGATAAAAGTGTTAGGAATATATTTCTAAGTACAAATTTTCTAAAGGCCATGCTTACTCGTTCTGTCCAAATTTCAAATAAATAGTAGAACTTCAAATATTGCTTAAGAGTCATCTAGTTAAGAACTTATTCTGCCCTCAACAATTCCAGAAGGAATTAGATTAGATCAGAAATGTGTGTGAAATAATGACCAAAAACAGTGGCTCATGCCTATAATCCCAGCACTTTGGGAGGCCAAGGTGGGTAGATCACCTGAGCTCATGAGTTCAAGACCAGCCAGGCCAACATAGAGAAATTTAATCTTCACCAAAAAAAATACAATAATTAGCCAGGCGTTGTGACATGTGCCTGCAGTCCCAGCTACTCAGGAGACTGAGGCAGGAGAATCACTTGAACCCAAGAGGCTGAACTTGGAGTGAACCAAAATTGCGCCCCCGCACTCCAGCCTGGGTGACGGTGAGAGTCCATCTCAAAAAAAAAAAATGTATAAAAAATAATAATCTATTGAAATAAATTTAAATTTGGGATAGAATGCTTTTTTATTTATTAATCTTATTCTCAAATATATCAAATACTTGCAATATCTATTATTCTGATGCAAACTAGAATCTGTTTGTAAAGGTTTTTCAAGGTGGTCCTGAGACAGTATCTTAGTCTTACTCTGCTTATACCTTTTTCTTTACAATTACCTTTGCATTTATCACACTACCTTGGTAAATTTTTATATTAATGCCAATATATGAATTACATATGTGGTCATTCTTATAAATATTGTCCATTTGTAAGTTTTTCTGGAAATAGCTTTTTATGAAAATTGTATTTCTGCTGCCACAGAAGGTGTTTATAGTTGGTCCTGGGTATTAGCAGAAAAATAATCTCTTTTTAATTTAATTTAACGCTTACTATATTAGTTCATTCTCACATTGCTATGAAGAAATAACTGAGACTGGGAAATTTATAAGGGAAAGAGGTTTAAGTGAATCACAGTTCCTCACGACTGGGGAGGCCTCAGGAAACCTACAATCATAGTGGAACAGGAATGCAAACATGTCCTTCGTCACGTGGTGGCAGGAAGGAGAAGTGCCCAGCAAAAGGGGAAAAAGCCCTTTATAAAACCATCAGATCTTGTGAGAACTCATTCACTATCACAAGAACAGCAGAATGGCAGTAACTGTCCCCATGATTCAATTACCTTCTACCAGGTCTCTCCCATGACACATGGTGATCTCTTTGTGAAGGTTTTAAGTAGTCCTGAGACAGTATCTTAGTCTTGCTCTCCTTGTTACTCCTTCTCTATAATTACTTTTGCATTTTTCACGGTGTCTTGGTAAATTTTTGTATTAATATATTAATTACATGGGTCAGCATTCTTGTAAATATTGTCTATTTGTAAGTTTTTCTAGAAATTTTGCTTTTTATAAAAATTGTATTTTTGCTCTCGTGAACTACAATTCAAGATCAAATTTTGGGTGGGGACACAGCCAAACCATATTACTTGCCTTTTAAAAAAAATATTTTGTAGCATGTAGGTTTAACTTTTAATTCTTTTAAGCTTCCTACATATAGGTTAGCTATGGAATGTGATGGCTATGGGACCTTGGGGAAATCCAGTAAGTGAAAATTAAAGTGTTTTAAGTAAAAAATCAAAGTGTCATTTGAATCAAAATGAAAATACAATGTATTCAAGAAAATAATGTTCGCAACTGAGAAAATATTTACATTGGTTTGATACACATGCCTTTTCAAAGGATGCCTGTTACATAAACCAAGACAAATGCAGAACATCTGTCAATGATATTGTGAAAAACTTTAATTAAGCCAGTAGCTTCATCAAACCTCCTTCGAAATTCCTTTGTAATTTCAAGTGACAATTTATCCTTCTCTTTAGCCCTCCTGAGTTATTAGATGTGGTTACTTTGTACAATTACCACATTACTCTGCAAGGAAGTTTGCATTTTAGTTTAAGGGCTTTAACTTTTATTGCAAATGTTAATGCAACATTAAAATTCAGCATTTAAGTTCCCAGGAGAAAGGAAATGCAAAGGGCAAGTTTCTGATGTCCTGATGTGATTAATTTGTTATTCTATCTTAGGCTTCTCATTAGGACATGCATTTATGTTTCCAACTTATAAATTAAAAAAACATTAAACCCAGTTCTTTCTTTCATCATTTTCCTCAAAGGGGAGAGCATCCTCTGCTACTATCCATGGTACAAATTTTTTTTTTCTAACTCTGAATCTACAAACTATGTTTCTTTTCCATTCACAGATTTATCTGGTTCTTTATTCAGGTCTTGTCTACTATCAAATAACCTAGTACCAAAGTAATATCAATTAAACTACTTTTATATACATAACACATAAATATAATCTTATATTTTCTGTTTACAAAAAGTCTGCATATGTATCATAAATGGTGACTGTTGCCTGTATAAAATAGTCTCTCTAACATAACCTGAATTATTTCTAATAACCATTTTGTACATTTTTAAATACTATACTAAAATAAGGTCATGGACTTGGGTATTATAAAATCTCAGGTTGCAACTTAAGATCAACTGAATAGCTAATTTGAGACCTTGAGCAAGTTACTTTATCTTGGCTTTCTCATCAGTATAGTGAGATTACTGTGGAATCTACCACATTGGATTGTAATGAGGATTGAATCACATTGTGTGTGTATGTGTGTGTGTATGTATGGATGTGTGTGCAAAGGCATGTAATTGTTTCTAAATATACATTAACTTTTACATTAGTATTCTGGATTCCTGTTACATTTAAAATTAATATCAAATTTTTGGAATTATTTTCTTTTTAACATGTTTTCTCTTCAATTGTATTACATTCTAATTCAGTATTTACAGAAAGAATTAGACACATTTCAGCCATTAAAATAATGTAGTTTCCAGAGGGAAAGTGTGCATAATATTTTTCATATATTTCATAATATTTTTCATCATTTATCATAATAAATGATGTTGTTAAAAGCTAATATTTATTGAGCATTTACAATGTATCAGGTACTAGCCTAAGCACTTGACATATATTACTTTATTTAATCCTGATCATAACCCCATGATACAGAAATTATTGTGAACACAATTTTTAGTTGAGGAAACTGAGGTCCAGAGAGATTATTGCCTAAGGTTATTCCATCAAAAACTATCAGGGTTAGTTTTCCAGGTTTCTGTCTCTTCACCACTGCACTCTGTAATCACTACAGTCTATGCAGAATTATCTAATGTACTGGACTAAACCTACCCTGGTTGGAGAGGAGGTGTCAGGCAGACCATTTCAGTGTGACTATTTAAATGACTAAATGAATGGAGGAGTCAAAATTGAGTGAGATGTTGTGAGCTGGACTAAGAATGTCTTTCTCCATTTCTTTGTAAATTTTTGTTTTGCACGTCTCTCATTGAACATCTCAAATACAAAAATATAAATACAGTAGTACCTTAGAATCCACAGATGATTATTTCCAGGAAACTCAGCCTCCTCTGATATGAAAATGAAGCGATGCTCAAATCCCTTATATAAGGTAATGTATTTGCATATAACCTATGCATATGTATTCATAGACATTAAACCATATGTATATTACTTATAATAACTAATACAACATAAATACTCTGTAAATAGTTGTTATACTGTATTTTTTATTTATATTTTTTGTAGTTATATTGTTACATTTTGCTGTCCTCCTCTCTGCCTACCCTGTAATATTTTCTTTTTTTCTGATATTTTCAATATTAGAAATATTAGAATGATTGGTTGAATCTGAGAATGCAAAACCAGTGACTACGGAAGGTAATCATAACTGAGCATTTACATATCAAATATATCTTTTATGCAATTATTATTTTAATGACATAATCTTTTTATTAAAATGGTAAGATTAATTACTAACACATACAATGTCAATATAGCAAACATATAGAAAAGGTAACTATCACCATTATAGGATGATTAGGGATCTTATATGCTGATTCTTAACTGTTATCAACTACTGCTTAACTTAGGCTCAGCTCATTTCCAGGCTTGAGTAAAACAAATATTCTAAGTCATCATAGCTAGTAGAAATTGCTTTTGCCTTGCTTCACTGTTAAATTGGAGTTTTCCTTAAATAAAATATTTTGTCTCCTAATTAACTAAATACTGTAATTATCTCAATCATTCTCCAAATGTGTAAGGCTGGAAAGCTCTCTCTCTCTGTCTTTTGACATAGGGTCTCACTCTGTAACCTAGGCTGGAGTTCAGCGCTGCCATCACAGCTCACTGCAGCCTCAACTTCCAGGGCTCAAGTGACTTCTCTATACTGCACCTCCTGGGTAGCTAGAACTACAGGTGCCCATTACCACATTCAGATAATTTTTTATGTTTTTTGTAGAGACGTAGTTTTGCCAATGTAAGTTCTGAACACACGTTACATTTTCTTTTTTATGTAGATAGAAAAATTTCACAGCGACTTGACTATTTCTTTGAATTTAGACTTTACCATAAAAGTTAGGTGAGGGTTTTGCAATTATAGTGCTATTACATTTGGGATCTGATGATCATTTTTTTGTGAGGGCCTGTCTTGTGCATTGTAGGGTTTTTAGCACCATACCGGACCACTTACCTACTGGGTACCTATAACACCTTCCCCTTATATTACAACCAAAAATATCTCTAGACACTGCCTAATGTCTCCTGGGGTATAAAATTGCCCCCTATTAAAAAATACTGTTAAACTTTTCTGTTAATATTTCTAATTTCTGTATTTCTTAAATTTATTCATATTTTAAACCTAGCATATTCTCTGAAATTATAGATATGGAATCCTAGCTTGTGATATTGACTATGTGTCCAATAATTTCCTAAGGTATAAATCACTTAATTTTATGACATTTTAAAATTCTTTTTACACAGGAGATGAAGGAGTGGGGTCCAAAAATAATGAGTTCGATGTTGAACAAGTTTCCTATGGAGGGCATCAAAGTGAAAATGCTCAGTAGGCAGTTATAGATGAGAAGGTAAATTTAGAAAATAGCTCAGAGATGGAGTAGCAGGTTGACGGATAGTCTTGATGGTGATATTGGTTGAAGATGTGAGAGTACTCATGGTGACTGGAGGAAACTATGTAATCAGAAAAGAGCAGAAATCAGCGTGGCCAAGACAAAATTGTTCTCATAAGAACAGGGAAATATGGACATCATCTTGTTAGTGACCTCTCATCAATGTTGTTCTAATCTTGACTTGTTCTACTTTTAATGGAAAGGACATTTTTTACATAATTTGTGTAATTAAAAAAACAAATATTAGCAATTTTAAAGATAAAGCAATAAAAGAGAAAGTAGAAAGATAAAAGCAAGGAAAGAAGCAAAAGAGAGAGGTGGCAAACTTAGTTGAGAAGTTAGTTAAAGGTTTAAAAGTTTGGTAAGACATACTTTTTTTCGTAAAATCTCTAGACTGATTATTTAGTAAATTAATTGATCTACTGGAAGCTAATTAAAGTGCTCTGTTGTTATGGTGCTAGATAGAAGCAACCATATTTTATATTATATTGTATCAGAATATTCAGGAAACCAGAGAGACCAATGGGTGAAACAGGAGGATTTTATTAAGGTGGCTACCGACTCAGAGGATTAGCATCTCAAATCTAAGCCCCGGTGAAAGAACATTGGGTACTTTTATACATCCGGGATGATGTAGCAGCTAACAGGTTTACAGAAGTCAGAAGAAAAAAACAGTTAATTAATTAGCAACATGTCTTGTGATCTTACATTTGAAAAATAGCATTTTGAGAAACGTGTCGTACATTCTTTGGGTGCGTTTCTTGCCCTGTGACCTTGCAGCTGGTCAGCAAGAAAAACAGGAGTCTTGAGATACCTGGGAACTTTGCTGAGGATGTGGGGAGAATAGATAAGGTAGGTTTTACAGGGAGTTCATTAATTTTAAGCAGAGCTGGGTGTTAGGTTTTATATTAAACAGCACACAACACAGAAATATTTACTTTATTATACAGCAACTACAAATTATAAGGTTTTGTTTTTACTATTATTGCTATTATTTAATTCCCTTCTTCAATATTACATTTTTGTCTGATACTCTTGCTTGATAAACAGTAAAAATACCATATATATGTATGTTTACTTACATAACTCTTAACAGTTTTCAAAATTCCCAAATGCACAGATATGACATCACTTAATAATTTTATGTATGACTATTGAAACAGAATAAATTTTCTAAAAGATTTGAGTGTATTATATTTACTAAGTATTTAAAATGTAACTATTATACAGTTGTATATCTTGCCTAGCATCCTTTAAGAAATTTACTATTTCTAATTATAGAATAGTTACCTCGCAAACTCAAAACATCTATCACATTCTCCAGAAGAGATAAACTAGAAAAAAAAAATTCTTATTGAAAAGTACAAGGCCGGGCGTGGTGGCTCAAGCCTGTAATCCCAGCACTTTGGGAGGCCGAGGCGGGTGGATCACGAGGTCGAGAGATCGAGACCATCCTGGTCAACATGGTGAAACCCCGTCTCTACTAAAAATACAAAAAATTAGCTGGGCGTGGTGGCGCGTGCCTGTAATCCCAGCTACTCAGGAGGCTGAGGCAGGAGAATTGCCTGAGCCCAGGAGGCGGAGGTTGCGGTGAGCCGAGATCGCGCCATTGCACTCCAGCCTGGGTAACAAGAGCGAAACTCCGTCTCAAAAAAAAAAAAAAAAAAAAAAAGAAAAGTACAGTGATTTTTAAATTTTTGTTTGACTCATCTAAATAACAAATGATTAAATGGAATGACTCTATTATGCAGACTTTGTAATACTAGATAATTTTAGATTGAAGGATTTTTCATAGTGATTACACTAATTCCACATTTCCAGGAGAATAAACTTTCTTGAAAAGAACAATAAAATCTTCATGTTTCATATATATGCATGTATATATATATATATTTCATGTATATGAATATATATGCATGCAAATGTATATAAATATATATACATTAAATATATATATATTTCATGTATGTAAATATATATGCATACAAATGTATATATATACATTAAATATATATATGAAAACATATTCCTATGATAAATATAAAAGCCCATCTCAAAATGGATCATTTACATGGCATGCAAATGCCTACATGTTTGCAATCACTTAGGTACAGACTCTTCAGACTTCCAGGACAAACAAAAATATAAATTTTTTTTTCCACCTTCATTGGATGGGCTGCAAATACTCTATTCCATATTTTTCATGTTGCTAAACATTAGTATCTATTGAGCAAATAAAAGAAGGTAGTGCATCTTTGGATCCCTTTTGAGTATTTCTTTTACATGGTGTGTCACATTAATGCTGCCCTACAGGGAAATAATCAAAGAACTTTAATATAATACTGTGGTTCAGAAAGGAAACATGACAGCAGTGCATTACTGCAAATTGAATTTAATGAGCTTCTTAGCACTGTGAGAGTGACTCTTTGAAACAGAAGCTGTTCAATTGAGATCATTTTGATTATAATTAAATCTTTTACATTTACCACAGGGACAAGTTTAATCTTAATTAGACATTTTTATGGGAGGTGAAGCCATATGATTCATATTTTCTTGATCATATAGTGAAAGATTCATAATGTAAAGAATAAAAACAAAATGGTCACCCCTTCAAGAGAAAATAAAAATAGGTACTCTCAAGTTTCTTTGAGGGGAAAGAGTTGAAAAGAGCAAAGTCAGTAATTTGAGTTTGGCATGGATATATGCATATACATAAATGGATGAGTAAACAAATGTAGTATTTATTTTATCTCCTATTCTGTGGCTTTTTCTAAAACACAGAAATCATGTTTTGGGTAAAGGATTATCAAATTAACTGACAAAACTTTTTGTTAAAATTGCTCCAATACAGAGATCTTTGTTTTAGTGGAAAATGCATTTGAATGAGGTTACATGGTGTAATGGTGAGCACTCTGGAGTCTGAATCCGGGAAGTGCATTTGATTCAGATTCTCAAGACAATTCTTTGGCTAATTTTGTCCTTTGTTAGGTTTTTAATCTTGGGCAAGTAATTGAATCTCCTGCACCACATTCCATTCCTCCTAAAGAAGGACTAATGGCCCCCACTTAGAGTTCATGTGATAATTACTTGAAATAAGAATGTGAAATTACATTGCAAACTTTAAATTGATATACACATTTAACCTATTAACATTAACAGGAATACACTGTGATTGTGACATTTCCGTAATTTATGCCACAGGGTGCTAAGATTTTACCTTTTTAAGCATTCTTCTTTTATACGCCAAAATGCATATATGGAGGTATATGAATATTACAATAAATGAAAAAGAACAATAAAAACCTATGTGTGTTTCTATAATTGATGTTTTCCCAACCATAAAATATCCAAAGACTGTCTTATGTTTAAACAAAATGACATGACAGGAAAGTAGATGGCTCAAGGGATTTCTTGAGGATTAATCTGTTTGACATTAGACACAGCTGTAAGTTTTAGCTATCTTCAGTCATCTAAGACGTTCAATCATTTCCCAGAAATTGAAACATTCAAAAGTGTCCCTCCCCTTAACTTCACCTGGGAATGTCTGTTCAAAGGATGACATGGAGGGCATCCAATAGGAAAGATTGGATAGCGTTCTGAATTTTAAAGCATTATAACAAATTTTCTCCTCTACTGAGAAGCTGTGCAATTTAAAATTAAAAAAGACTTTTAAGCTAAGCTATTAAGAACTCTGTGTCTTTGTGCATATTTAATTGAAGACTATTTTTATTTTTAGTCATTAAATAAGATATATAAGAGTGATAGCTACGTTGTGAATATCCTACAGACTAAAGTATTTGGGCTCCTTACTAGACTGTCAATCATGCAACTAATATTAACTCCATCAATATTCCTTAGGGAAACTTGTATGTAAATAGAAATTATTATGTGTGTGTGTATTTCTTTGTTTTGTCACTGGCACCTAGCACATAGTTGCTGTTATTTCTTAAATAAACAAGTTAATTAAATGCTTTACTACTGTCATTAGATGAATACACTTGTAGAGATTCCATCAAATTTATCTTCATCTAAAGTCGAGGCAACACCACATTGGGAAAAATGCACCAAAATGGGTTGGATTATATGTGATTTTCAGCAAAATATAGCTCCTTTCTTAGTTTTCTCATTCTCATATTAAACATGTTAGACATGATAAACTGAATTATCCTTTAATATGAATGATAAAAAAAAAAAACACAGTAGACTTTCTATACCTACTAACGATGGGACTTTCTGTGCTGGGCTGAATCAATATCTGTTTAGCCATTTGGGGTGTACCAGAGTGTTTAATTACTCATTCATTTCAAAGAAATTTTGTAATAGATCTAAGACTATCAAGAGAATAAAGAAAATTCACAACATATTTCTTATAGTGTTTAATGTAAGATTCTCCTGCAAATACTTCAAGACTTTTCAAAATTTAGATGTTTGTTATGAATGGAGTTAGGTATAGTAGGAAATCCAAGGTGTCAGTTTTATCATCTGCAGTTATGCATGTGTGTGGTGGGGCAGGGGATGAGGGAGGGGTGAATGGCAGGAAATCCATCCATGGAAACCTCCTTTGGTATTTGATATGGTTTGGCTGTGTTCCCATCCAAATCTCGTCTTGAATTGTAACTCCCATAATTCCCACGTGTTCCGGGAGGGAAACAGTGGGAAATAATTGAATCATGGAGCAGTTTCCTCCATGTTGTTCTCCTGGTCCTGAGTAAGTTTCACGAATTCTGACCATTTTATAAAGGGTTTCCCCTTTTCAGTTGATTCTCATTTCTCTTTTGTCTGCCTCAAAGTAAGGCATGCCTTTATCTTCTGCCATGATTGTGAGGCCTCCCCAGCCACATGTAACTGTGAGTTTATTAAGCCTCTTTTTCTTTACAAATTACCCAGTCTTGGGTATGTCTTTATCAGCAGCGAGAAAATTGACTAATACAGTACTTTTTTACCCAATTTTCTTCTGGCTTTCTTATTTTCTTCCCCTTTCTTCTTTGCAGAAAATTTCTCTTTCTCTTCTTTTTCTTTTCTCTCTTTTTCCATTCCCCACTTGAAGATAATGTAGCAGGCGTCCCCAAACTTTTTACACAGGGGGCCAGTTCACTGTCCCTCAGACCGCTGGAGGGCCGCCACAGACTGTGCTTCTCTCAGTGACCACCAATGAAAGAGGTGCCCCTTCCTGAAGTGCGGCGGGGGGGCCGGATAAATGGCCTCAGGGGGCTGCATGCGGCCCGCGGGGCCGTAGTTTGAGGACGCCTGAGAGGAAGGACTATAGGTGAGGCAAGACTGATGAGGGTTGAGCAAGAAGAAGAATAAGAGGAAGAAATGCTCTTATTGAGTCCATCTTCACCAGAATTGGCTTCTTCTCCAAAATGCAATGATTGCTAGTATAGAGAAGAAATAAAAGTGAGTAATAAGTATATGAAGAAACCTCAACCTCAGTGTCAATATAAGAAATGTAAATTATCCTAATGAGATAACATTTTATAACTGTCAAAAGAGCAAAGATTTTAAAATAAGAATGTCAAGAAAGTAAGGCAAAAAGGTCATTCCTTGTACTATACTGCATAACCATATGGAAAAGCAATTTTTAAATATCCATTTATTTTCATATTCTTAAATATGCTATTATGATTATAACCGTATGTGGATAAAGATCTCTGTTCAGGAGTATTAATTCTATTTTTATAAATAATAGGAAATTTTGAACAAGCTAAGGTCAAAAATAGCAGAATGATAAAATGTAATTGTATATCCATACAACAGGTTATTATGTCATTGTTAAAATGGTGACACAATAATTTAGAGTTAGCTTACTCTCTTTATGTCTTCTTAACAAATACTTAAAGGGAGTAAGCTAACTCTACATTATTGAAAGAAAGTTACGTAGGTATGATCCATGGTTTGTAAAACAGATTTAAGAATCAGGAAATCAGATGAAATATGTAGTATCACTAACAGCCATCCTAAAGTGTTCAGATTTCCAGTGATTTTTTTCTGTCTTGCTTCTTTTAGTATTCTCAAAATTTTTTTGATTACTATGTTACTCCTTTTGTAAAAAGATAATAATGTATATCCAAAAGTGCTTTTAGTGTGAAAGGTACTACCACCTACATATATATATATTTTGATCCTCAAAATAGCCACTGTCCTTCCAGCCTCCTTGCACTTTGAATCTCCTGTTACTCCCTAAGATTCAGTTCAGGGTCACTCTTTCATGAGGCTTTTGGTGAACCAGCCAGTCACTCTTTTTTAGGTGTTTTACTCATCTCGGCTCTTTCAAAGCATCTGACACACATATATTCATTGAATAAAAGCATGAAGAGTGCCCTGAACAAAAACGTGTATGTGTGTTATAGCACGAGTACTATTGTCTTCATTTTATAGTTGAGAACTTGAGGCTAGAGGATATCAGCCTATTTCCCAAATGTTGGATTAATGAAAAGGAACTAAAAGAGAAACTTCTTGACTCCATGCTTAGTGCTTCTTTCACTATTCTAATATTGAGACCAATATTCAATAGGAAGTTAATGAAGCTTCGTGTCTTTCCAGATTTTTCTCAGTTTGGTAAATACATCGGTTCTTGAAGTTGCTGGTTAATTCATATAGACATCATACTCCATGTGCCTGTAGCAAAGAGTAGAATTTTGATCAATTTCTTAGAATGTTTGTTGCAAAGGCAATAATTTAAAATAGTGAATGAGTGTGTGTGAGTGTGTGTGTGTCAGGGGGTTGTGGTAGGGAAGATAATACCTCACCCCAGAGATGTCTACTTCCTAATCTCTGAAACCTGTGAATATATTACCTTATATATATATATAAAAAAACTATGGAGATGTGATTAAATTAGGAATATTGGGAAAGGGAGATTATTCTGGATTATCCAGGTGATCCCAATGAGGTCATTGTCTCCTTGTAAGTAAAAGAATGAGAAAGGAATGAGATGAGGAAGGAGGGTCAAAGAAGGACACATAATGATGGGGTCAGATTGATGCAATTGCTAGCTTTGAAGATGAAAGGGGGCTATGTTGGGAAGAATTATAGGCAGCCTTTAGGTACTGGAAGAGGCAAGGAAATAAATTCTCCCCCACAGCCTCCAACAAGGAACACAGCTGCTGCTGATATCCTGACTTTAGCCCCAGTGAGACCCAGTTCATACTTCTGACCTCCTAAACTGTAAGATTATAAATTTGTCTTGTGTTAAATTACTACGTCTTGGGAATTTGTTAGATAAGAATAGAAAATGCAAATAGAGATGTTCCTTTTCCACTCCGGCCATTTTTCTTTCCCCTACCCCAGATTTCAGAAACTAGTGCTGGTGACATATTAGCAATCAAAAGAGGTGAGGTCTTAGCCTTCCTGAAACTGAAGCTCTGGCAGAGAGAGATAATACACAAATAAAAATACACAAATATGTCAGAGGGATGAGTAAAAAAGTGAAAGTAAGCGATCAAACTAGGTTGAATATAATGATTGGATTATTAAATACACAGAGCCAACATACACAAAATTCCCTCCCTTGTATGGTGCCTCACCAGGATTTCCCTGATCCTCAAAAGCAGAATGGATTATTTCCTCCACAGAGTTCACTTAGCATTTTGTACAAGCTTCTTTATTGGACTATATTAGAGTTGGTCCATCAGTTATACAAATGGGGAGAAAACGTGTAATAATTTGTTATATACTCTGTAGTTAGCACACAGTATCTGCACAATAGATATTTAAGCAGAAAAAAAAATGACAGGATAAGAAGAGGTGAAAATAAAGTCAGGAAATACATATTTTTTAAAAATGACAAAAATGGCTGGAAAATAATGGAAGACAAAAAGGAAGAGGAGGGTGCTATGAGGATGAGAGGAGAAAGGAACTTACCCTATCTATTCCTACAAAAAGGCCAGCGTATATACATTTGTGCAGTGTGATGCTTGAGACAATTTTTCTGTGCTGCAGTGTATAGGTGCAACATTACCTATGTTTTATGGGCTGCTGGGAGTATGTTGTCTCCTTAAAACAGACTGTCCCCATTAGCTTAAGACACTTTGTTGCCTTGTGGCACTTGGACCTTGAGTTCTGTAATGTTTCTGTATAGCCGTGGGAGTCAATAAAAAGAAAAACAACAACAACACAACTCTCTGGCACTTCCAGGGTAATACATTATGAGCGTAGAAATACAAAAACAGCATTTAGCTGCTATTACCTCCAGCAAACAGGAATTCTGTTTCTCTGAATTATACTCATCGGTGGACCGTAATTGATTGCTGCTCTCAAATCATTTATTTCATAAAACTCAATAAAAGAAAGTGATGAAAATATGCCAAATGATTTCCACAGAGGGTAAGAATGAAATAGCCAGGAAAGAAAGCAGCCTTGATTTCTATTCACTGTTTTCTCCAATGCTATCCTAAATCTGGATGGAAGACTGTTCATTTCTCCTCAGCAGTTCCAAACCTAATGGGTAAAGCAAATTTCCCTGATGTTCTGTTTACCTCATTCTTGTTTTTATTTCTTTGGATAAAGACCTATTGGTATTAAAGATTCCAGGGGGTTTATTGTACACTGTGATTCCAGTTCAATTACTTCCAGCTACATCAGTACGTGGCAGAAAAGAGCTTCCGATGGTAACAGAGCTAGTATGCATTACCTTTCATCTCCCAGGTAGCAAATGCAATGGTTTTGTTTTTCACGGTCTCAATATGACTAGATATCAGCAGCTTACACCCCGCAGGGCAAATCAGGAGGCAGCAGAAAGTGTTTGGAATTGCAATGTTGGCATTGACAGTAGAACAGTAATAACAGTGTGTCTGGACACAATAGGACTTTTAGCGATGTCAGCTGCTCACTCCCTGATGCAGAACAGACTGTATCATTGTTTCATTCCAACTCACCTTTTATTTCCCCTCCTCTTTTTTTACCTGGTGAATTTTTTAAGATGAATTAACTCCTCCTTCCTTGCCGCAGACACTGTGATTCAATAGTTGGCTGTTTCACTGTATCTCTGGCGATGTGGCTCAAAATAACTCTTTTCAATAATCTCTCTTGCCAAGGGTTTTCTTGTTTATCTGGTTCACCTATCTGCTAAGTCATTAAAGTAACTTCATAAATGTATTTAGCTAGTAACAGTCTCACAGGTTGTATATCCTTAAGAGTAGAAGAGAAGAGAAATATAAAGAAAGTCTGCAGATTACTTACCCCCTACAGAGCCCAGTCCCCACCCCACACACAGGTAATTTGCTTCATTCAGATCTATTCAACAGTTGGCAAGGAAGCATACATTTCACTCAATCATCTTTTGCTAAAGGACGGCTGCCTTTAAAAACTCAATGTCTGTTATTGCCAAAGTTGTACAAATGAAATTGTATTCATTCTATATGGCTATCAAGTATTCCACCATTGTCTCTGCTCAACCCTCATTTCCAATGTGATGAATTTAGTCAGCCACTCAATTTTATTTTATTTTATTTTATCTCTCTCTCGCTTCTTTATGAACACTATCTGAAGTGGCAGACCAGCATTTCCAGTGCCATACATTAGACTTTTCTACTTTTCTTTTAACTGAGATTTTATGTATATAAGTGTGCAAAGGTGTGTGTGTGCCGGTGGGTAAAAAAACAGAATCACGACACATTGCATAAAAATCTGCTACAATATACTGCAGAGATGATATTCATCGGGTTCTTGGCTGTGATATTATGAGCAACTTCCAGTTTTACTTTCTGTATTAATCTCATCATTGTGCTGTGTATAGGACATTTGCTTCCATTTTAATTCTTCACGAAAAGCATATACCCATGACTGCACTATCTTTTTATATGTAGGGTTCATAGATACGGTTCTTCTCACACCATGAATACATTTGTGATGAATGGAAATACACAGTGTTATGGAATTCATGTCACCCTATACATACAGCCCAAATAGGAGCCCATGTTGTCCCATTAATTCATCTAAATATCTACAATCAGCAAAGAAGGAAAAGGTAATTTGGTACAGGAGACAGTTGCATTAAGTGATTATCTGCAAAAAATTCACTTAACTTCCTAAGAACTGATCAAGGTCATCTCATGAACCAGGATAGCTTTTCAAGGCTTTTTGTTTAGAATTGGATAGAAAAAAGAAAAAAGAAAAAAAAAAAAAAAAAGAGCTTTTCTTCCACCCCCTGTTCCTCTAGCAATTTGTGGATTCTCTCTAACTTCCTTGCTTGGTCTTCACTTCTGTATTGTTAAAATGTTCATATTTTAAGTTCTTTGAACTGTGCCCTGAACTTTTCAGAAAAGGAGAACTATGGAGGTCTAACTTTCAAAATAATATGACAGTCTGCCAGAAATTGCCCATATATGTGTTGAAAGAACTGGTGGAAAATTAAAGAAAGTGGAGAGATATTGCCCTTTATCTCCTTCCTTGTGTTTCTCCACCCATTCCCCACTACTGCACCCCTGCTTGGATATTGAACACCTCCACTGACATTGTCAACAAGGTTATTATTCCACTCATTGGTCAATACATGTTCATTTTCTGCTGAATGCCTGGAGAATTGATGCGTTGTATTCTGATCTCTCTCAGGTTCATTTTCTCAGAGACAATAATGCTTATATTATACACATTTCTGATTTATGAGAGGGGGAGGATTAAATTGTAACTCACCTGCATGGCAACTCAGATTTAAAGGAGCAAATAAAAATAATTGGTGTCTATTCTCTGAAAGAAAAGGGGCTGGTCACTTCAATCTTTTAAGAAAAGTAGATTTCTGGCTTATCTTCATGAAAAGCCTCTGTCTATCCATGGAGACAGTGATGAAACAAAAATAGTCAACTGCAACACATCCAAATCAGAAAGTTAACTATTCAAGGTACATAGTTCTCTAAAATGGGCATTTATCAGCCTCTGAGGGAAGAAACAAGTTTATTCAAAATATGTAAATATTTTGGGAAGAGTCTTTATAACATTTTGCTTGGAATTAAAATGCTTGATATTAACATATATTTAGATTAATTCTAGTTCTTAAAATGATTTATTCTTCTTCAGATTTGTAACCTGAGGCAAGCCCTACTTTACCAACTCCAGTCACTCTCTTTGAAGGCTTTCCTCTAAGCTCACCATTGTGGAGAAGTGATTAACCTCATTATAACTGATTGTTTCTTCCCTGAGTATTTCCTTTTGTACTCGGTATATAGTTATTTTTGTATTCTCTGCACAGTTGTTTTGCATCTTGTCTCTAGTTTCATGAATGCCTGAAGACATAATAATACCTAACTTACTGGGTTGCTGTGAGGCTTATGTGAAAGAACATATGTTGATTCCTACCTCCTGGTCCTGTCTCAGTTCTTGTGATGAAAAGGAAATTGAATACTTGGAAGACAGAAAAGCTGGGATAACCTGCTTAGCCCAGCAACTGTACAGGAGGTGCTCCCTAAGAGTCCCTGTGGGCATTCTGGAGTGTTTCTCCATGTACCAGTTTGTTACGGCAGTTAGAGGACCCTAGGAACCCCGTTAAGACATGGTTTCTTTGTTTTTTTTTATCAAGTTTTTAAAATGAATTTGGTTGGTTTTGATGTGCTTTTTTTTGTTGTTTATAAAATGGACTACTTGTTAGCATTTCAAAATCAAACACATTCATATAAAAATCTAAATCTCTTGCTGCACACCGTCGAGGGACCTGCATGGCTCAAGTTGAAGATTACAAGCGTGTTGTAGATGAATGCTGTGAACTTTAACACTTCCGGTTGTGTTAGCCTCCCACTTATTTCATTCATCAGTGCTTCTTGCTTGGCCTCTGGATCCACTTGACTTTGAGACTCCCTTCCGGAGTCCTCGCTTCTTTCCAGATTTTATCGTTTGAGATATCAGCATCCTTTGAACAAATCCAAAATACACGCTTGTCTTCTTTTTCCTTCAAACTATGTCTTACAACTTGGTGTGTGTGGTCTCCTCAGCTAAAATAGATGCACATTGAGGAGAGATTTCACTTCTGTTTTCATAAGCAAATAGTACAGTTTTGTAGATAATTATAGTAATTTCATATTGCCACATTTGGGGATTTATAAATTGCAAAAACATGTAAGGGTGTTTTAAAATGAAGAGTAGTATATAATTTAGAAAGTGAACTTTGAAGTAAAAATCCCTCAGTTCTAAGAGACTGAATATACCAGTGTAAAATGGCTATGTCAGCGTCTTCCAATCAAACGCTATCTGAGGCTTTCCATATTTTCCCCTATAAAACTTTCCAACTCTCTTGCCTGTCTTTGAGTCTTTGCTAACTGTAAGTGATGATGGCTGCACCCTAGCTACATCAAGCTCTGAATAAGTAGGTTTTACTTATTCTCATTTGGATGGCCTTCATTTATTTTCACAGTTAAATCATATCACTGTCACTTGTTTGCCATGTTTCTTAACCTCTTCCAGCCTTTAGTTTCCACATTGTAAAATGGAAATTCTGATAGTATCTACCAAATAGAATTAAATCAGATAATAAAGCACATAAAAAAACTCATAAAAATCTCTAGTTCACTGTAAACCCTTGATAGTCCTCAGTAATTATAATCGTAATTATTTTTAGATATGAGGCAACAAAGTAGAGTGGTTAAGGGAATTACTTGAAGTTCACAGAAAATAACTGTCTAAGCTGGGTACAAACTTTCTACTGGCTTCAAGTCCAGTGCCCTCTCTTGAACTTCAAGTAATCTTTACTTTGAATGCATCTCACAATCAGCAAATGTTTTCTAAATGAATGCATGAAAGAATAAGTAAATGACTAAATTGTTACATAAGTTGCAAATGCAGCTATGGGTAAGGCGAGAAATCATGCAATCAACCAAAAAATACATGTGTTCAGAACCATGTTAAAAATGGTAAGGCAATAAAATAATTTCAGAGATAGAACGTATATTAGTAATCATTTAGTCCAGTGGTTTTCAGACTTTGACAAACTCCACAATAACAAATTCAAAAGGGAAAAGTTTACACAGTCATATCTAAATAGCAGCAAAGTCAAGCTAAAATTAGCTGTATTTTTTTGTTATAAATGAAATACAGAAATTTTCAGTTTGTTCTTAATCTTGATTTTTCCTGTAAATATTTTGTGAGAAGAATCCTCTTCATCAACTCTTTCAAAAAATGGATAAATCAATTTAGAGCTCTCTGTAGAAAGAACTTCAAAACAGAGAAGTCATGGTTATTATTAATATTAATACTTATTCATAATATTAATACTGTTAATAATGATAAGCATAAGAACTCCTGTTTACAATGATTTACACATATCCCCTCATGTGCTCTTTATAATAAACTTGTGAATCATGTAGGGTAGACATTAAAATACCATTTTTTCATAGAGAACACAAAGACGAAAGAGACTGACAGTAATGTGATTCTTATAAGATAAGGTGGATCAGACAGAACTGAGTTCAAATCCCACATTCTTATCTGCTGAGCCTCTCTAAGCCTCCTCCACAAACGTGAACATTTGTAGTACAGATCCCATTGATGAGTATGAGATTTTAACAAGATAAAGCAGAAATTCCAGAAGCAAAACCACTGTTCTTTCTTCCTTTTCTCATTTATACATCTGAAGAGGAAGACACTATAATCTCTGCTGCAGTCCATAACACTGTCGTTTTTAAGCTAGGATTCTTTTTCCGTTTTAAATTAGAAAACAATAATAGCATTTACAAGAAAATTATCCTCATCCTCTATTTTCCAACTGGAACAATGTTAGGTGAAAAACTCCAAAGCTAAAATATCATTTTCTGTTCTTTTCTTATTTACACCACTGTAAAGTACATGCTATAACCTCTATTATGCCCCAGCCCTGAAAATGATGAAGTTCTTCCACCAACTGGTGTGCAAGTTCAAATTGCTTTTGATTATTTGGTTCTTTGTGGAAACACTTGAAAGCCATTGTGGTTCATTATGTGTGAAAGTGTAAATTGGTCTCCCACCAATCAAACACGTCTTCTAAGTATCTGTCCTGTGAGAACTGACCTTCTTTGTCATCTTTCCAGTCATTTCTTGTAAAAAGTTTTTCTGCGGGGTGCAGTCATTCACGCCTTTAATCCCAGAACTTTGGGAGGCCAAGGCAGAGAGATCACCTGAGGTCGGGAGTTTGAGACCAGCCTGACCAACATGGAGAAACCCTATCTCTACTAAAAATTAAAAAAAAAAATAGCTGGCATGGTGGCATGCACCTGTAATCCTAGCTACTCAGGAGGCTATGGTAGGAGAACCGCTTGAACCCAGGAGGTGGAGGTTGTGGCGAACTGAGATCGCGCCATTGTACTCCAGCCTGGGCAACAAGAGCAAAACTCTGCCTCAAAAAAAAAAAAATGTTTTCCGCAGCATTTAACCCCTCTGACATTTCCACTGAGATGGGGGCATTCAGTGTCCACATAGCATCCATCCTATGGCTGCAGCTGTCAGAATTCTCAGCTATCTCTATGACCTGTCATCTCCTTATCTGATGCTTTGCTCTGCTTGGGTATGAGAGCCCAAGGCTTTCAATATTTAATACCTATTTTCTGATTTCTCAATTCAGTAAGTAATTTTGGAATAAATGAGTAAATGGCTAAACAAGTAAAAGCTGCCAAATCTATAACAGTGATATAATGGGAAAAATGAGTCTTTTTCTTCTTCTTTAGAAGTTTGTTGTGTCCCTTACTATGCTTTTGACTAAATTCACAGGTAAAGCCAACAAGGGAGGATCTTGGAACAGTCCTGCTAAAATCAGCTACGTTTGCAAATGTTCAGGTTAGGCATTCAGGTCGACACACCCAACTTCTGTCTGGGCAGCTCTGTGTGATAACATCTACCCTTAGCAGCAGCTCATTTTTACCTTCTGCTCTGAGATTAAAAAACTAATTATGGGATAATGAATTTATAATGCTGCATAAGACAAATCTGTTGCTGAGTGACTGACAAAAAGAATTCAAATTATTTTCATAAGCTCCCATTCCATTCACTGCCAGGCATTATTATGGAACAATAGTGATTACAATATCCTCAGGAAAAAAAAAAATCTGTAAAGCAGGACTATGCTTATTTAAATAATGTTTATCCAGGTATTTATTATAATAAGATAATGATCTTGCTGTGAATTAGCTATTGAGTGAGATGTACTCATTGTTTGTAAAGTTTAATTCTCTGCCAGAAAATAATCTTCGGAAGTAGTCACTGTAACAGCTAATGAATAAATATGAAGCTTATTTTCAAGCCATTTACACATTAGGAAATTTGGGTTTTAGCCCTCATTATTTTATCACATTCAATATAAAATTATAGTCAGGTTTTTGTCTTGATAAGTGAAATAATTTGCATGTATCAATCATAGCAAGAAAGACAAAGTTTAACATTTCTCATACATTAATACTGATGTGCAATTTGAGGTTTAGCCTGAGAGTAAATATTTCTTTGATATAATTAGTGTATATATCATTGATTGACCAGCAATATGTATTTAAACACTTTATTAAGCAACAATATTTACTTATTACTGTGCTGAATGTCAGAGTGTAGGGGAATTAACATGTGATCATTACACTCTCATTGAAAAGATGACATATATATATATATAGATAGATAGATAGATAGATATGTAGATACACACACACACACACACACACACACACACACACATTCTTGCAAACATACACACTGAATAAATGTAGAAATCTGTTAACTGATATTTTTATTTGAACTTGAAGGTTTCCTGATTCTCAGAGCTTTATTTGGGAAGGTAGCATGGCATAATAGGTTTGGAGTCCTGGATTGAATCTCATCTTCATTATTTGCCAGTTGTGTGACTTTGGGCATTGTATATAAATTATCTAGCTCACAGATTCTCAAACTGTTGCATTTGAGAGAGCCTCTTAAAACCTCCAAAACATCAAATTTTTAAAAACAGATTTCAAAGTTATTTCAATGAGCATCCAAGCCTGAAAATGATTAATCTTGCTCAATATTTCTCAAACCATAATGTGGGTACCAATTGCCCTGTCAGCTAAAGAAAGTGTGGGTTCTCATTTAGGAAGTCTTGCGTGTGGCCTGAGATTTTTATTTCCAATAGATAATATCATTGCCATTGGACTGTGGCCTACACTTGAAGTGGCAAGATTTTAGCCTACAATTTTATCTTCTTCAAACTGAAGATGTCTCTTGGAGTGTTGAGATAAATACTAGTCTTCAGATACTCTACCAATCACAAGCAGATGTACCCTGTAATATGGTTATAATAGGGATTTCAGCTCAATTTTGCTCAAACTCTTAAGAAACACCGCTCATGTAAGATGAATGTAATCTGAATTTTAAAAAAATATATTTTGAACTCTTTCATTGTCCTTTTAATGAGGAAAAGGCTACTCATCATTCCAGCTCCTGAAGCTTGTCCAGCCACTTCAGCTCACACCCATTCTTCCCTAGCTCCACGGTTCTGGACTGTGGTTACATATTAGAAAATCACCTGGGAAATTTTCATAGCAAACCCAATGTCTGGGTCATTCCTAGAGAAGTTAGTGAGTATCTCTGTGGGTAAGAGGGGGACATCAGCACATTTTAAAACCTGTCCTAGTGATTCCAACATGTGCCCTTGGTTATACACCACAACTCCTCCTAATTCTCTACATTCCATTAACTTACACTTTTACTCAGCACACATTGAGCTTCCACTATGTGCCAGTGTTATGCTGGGCTGTGGAACTCATAAAATATGAGTGGTAAATAGCAAACATGTATCAAGGTAGTCACCATACTCTTTTTACAACAAAACAGTGGGGGTATATACCATTATTATTATCATCTGGATGAAGAACCTAAGACTCAGGATGGTCATGAAACATGTCCAGGATCCTAAGGGAGTGAGCGGGAATTCAAACCCCAAACTCTTAGTCACATGACACCCTTGCTTTCTGGAAGATTATTGTAGAATACGTGATGAGGTTGAAAAAACTGCTGTGGAGCCATAGAACTAGTTTATCTTGGGATATGTTCTTCACATTTCCTATCTTGAATTTCTTGCTCTTTTTTTTTTATGACTCTTAAGTTTATCCTCTCACATACAGTGTAAAATTCTAAGGGTTAAGGACCATTTTTATAATTGTATGATTGAATCTTTCAACCAAGGATAAGGTTGAACCCAAAGTAAATCTTCCCATTCTTCCTCTCTCTCTCCATGTTTATATATACATATATGTGTACACATTTATGTATATATATATATATATATATATATATATATATATAAGCTGTCTTTTATGTATTTATTTTCTTTATTGTACTTTAGGTTGTGGGGTACATGTGTAGGTCATGCAGGGTTGTTGCATAGGTACATACATGGCAAGGTGGTTTGCTACCTCCATCAACCCGTCACCTATATCTGGCATTTCTCCCCATGTTATCCCTCCTCAAACTCCCCACTCCTCTTTGTCCCTCCCTTAGCGCTCCCACAACAGACCCCAGTGTGTGATGCTCCCCTGCCTGTGTCCATGTATTCTCATTGTTCAACACCCACCTATGAGTGAGAACATGCAGTGTTTGGTTTTCTGTTCCTGTGTCAGTTTGCTGAGAATGATGGTTTCCAGCTTTATCCACGTCCCTGCAAAGAACATGAACTCATCATTTTTTATGGCTGCATAGCATTCCATGGTGTATATGTGCCACATTTTCCTTGTCTAGTCTATCATTGATGGGCATTTGGGTTGGTTCCAGGTCTTTGCTATTGTAAACAGTGCCACAACGAACATACATGTGCGTGTGTCTTTATAGTAGGATGATTTATAATACTTTGGATATATACCCAATAATGGGATTGCTGGGTCAAATGGAATTTCTATTTCTAGATCTTTGAGGAATTGTCAACACTGTCTTCCACAATGGTTGAACTAATTTACACTCCCACCAACAGTGTAAAAGTGTTCCTATTTCTTCACATCCTCTCCGCATAAGCTGTCTTTTAAATCTCATGTGTACAGAATTATTCTGCCAGTATTGGTTAACTTGTCTCTCTTCTCTAATTTACTTTTATTATTTTTCTATCTCAGCTTACTTCCTCATTTTTATCTCCATTACCCTCATTAACTATTCACTTTTGTACATTTAATGTGTTTCCTTTAATTCTACTTTCCTTGATACTGACACATTTCAAATCAATATATATTGTTAGTCTGTGTGTTTTATAGTTATGAAAATCGTATTTGACTTTAAATTTTGTTGTTTTTCTTAAATTTTCTATAAATGCTCTCTTTACATCTATTCAGCTTATCCAATTTAAATCTTATTTAACATTTCTGATTGTCACATTTTATTTTATGGTGTGCATTTATATATTTTACTTATCTATTGACTTTTTTATTAAAAAAATGAATTTGCTTTTATTTATTGTTTTCACTCACACCAAAAGACTGCTAATGCGTCTCATTATGACATATAATGAAAAAGTTTTATGAAGATACATAACATAGGCAGAAATTTTGGGGTCATATCCTTAAAATCTTTGAAATAATTTGACCTTCAAAGGAGAGGTGCCAGTTGCTTCTTTCGCTAATTCCAGGTATTCACATTCTGTCTTGTGTTTTATTTTTATAAAGGATTAATCTGATTGGTATCAAATGTTATTTCCCTGTTTTAGTTACATTTTTTCTTATTATTAGAAAGTGTGAACACAGTTTATTAAACATTTTGGTTTACTCTTTGTTAAGAAACGTATGTACATTGTTCATTTTTTTCTAATGGATGTATTAAATTTTTCTCACATAATACAGAAGTTTTTCACACAAATTATTTTCAGATTTTGAAAATATCTTCTTCCATTATATTGCAAATTATCTAACTTTGTCCAGCAAAATATTCTTTTTTTTATGAGAAATAATATAGAATTCTAGTTTGAGGTTACTTTAGCTCCTTATTTTCATTGTACTCTAGTCTTCATTGTCACTGGTTAGAATTTTGTTGTCAGACTAACTGTTCCTCATTTGCATATAATCTATTTTTTTCTCTCTGATTGTTTTTTAAAATACCTTTTTCTTTTAACATTTATTTGGTAAATTGCAAATATATACTGCAATGCTTTTGGAAATGTATTATTTCTACTTTTTTGCATTCCTTAATATGAAATTTTATAATCCTCTCAATTCTAGAATAAATATCCTTCAACTCTTTGTATATTACTTTGCCAATATTCTCAATACCCCCATTTATGAAATTATTTTAGATATATCTTAGGTATTCTCATTGAAAATCCAATTTTTCTTAACTTTTATTATCTTTTATGCATTTATCTCATTGTGATTGATTGTAAGTTACTCCCTCAGCTCTATCTTCCAGTTCACAAACATTACTTTTAGTAGTGTCTAGTTCAAAATTTAATGCATACAGTAACCTTTTGTTATCTCTGTGATTGTACTTTTAAAAATTCTGGTACTTCTATTTGATTCTTTTTTAAATGCTGCCTCTTCTTTATTTAAAAATTGAATTACTTTATTTCTTTTCATTAAATTATTTTATGTCTATAATATATGTAACATGCATTTTGTAAAGTCTTTAGTTTGATTTCTTCAATTTTAAAATATTTTTTTATTTTACCCCAACTATTTACTACATCTGAATTTTCATTCGAGGTGGAAATATGGTATAAGTATTTTTTAACATTGTAAAGTAAGCTTATTTTTACTGAGATTTTATTTGTGGGGGTAACTCCAGCATAGCTTTGTCAATGTTTATAAGAGTTATACCAGTGATATCATTAGAGTTGGCATAGATATATGCTAATTTGGGGTTCTAAGTTCCCATAGATGTCATCTATTTAAACTCAGTGTGCATAAGCAGCAAGCCTGTCATTTAGCAGAGTTTAAGTTTTCCATTTTCAAATCTCTGGTATGACATGCTGCCTCACTGGCCCTCTGTACTGGTGGGTAGGTTTTTGTGTTCTTCATTTTCATAAGAATATCAAGCCATAGTAGGGCTGCCGCTTTTTGCAGATTCCTGATACTGCCTCATGCAGAACCAAACCTTTTCTACAGTTTTTCTATAATCTTTAAATAAATACCTATCTACTTCCTCCCTCATCCCCATATCTCCACACTTACCTGAGACAGCTGCAGTATATATGATTCATTCTGTGTTTCTCTTTTTTCCCCTGTCACCTGGGAATTTCACTTTTTCTTTTGATGTCAGTTATTCATTTTTAAAGGACAATTTTAAAATTCTTCATTTCCAAGAACTTGTTGCAGAATTTTCAAGTTTTCTTTGTCAACAATTTTGCCATCTTTATAAGTAATTTGTCTCAATAATATAGTATGAATAGTATATTGGAAAAAGGTCTGTATTTTGATATTTTGACATAAATTCTAAATAATAGAAAGGTATGGTGTCTTATGCATATTGATGGTACAGTGTCATGTGGGTATGGGGGGTATGGGTGGGTATGGTGGGCATGGGTATGAATGCTAAAGGGATAAATAGCATACCTATACTTATTGGTATCCAGTGGCCCCCAACAAGAGGGCAGCATTGCCATAATTTTACCTCAGCAGCTTTGCATCAAGCCTTTGCTTCTTTCCTGCATTGAACTAGCATGAGACAAAAAATGTGGAGCAGAGAAAGAACATAGCTGGAAAGTTCTTCCTTGTATTCTCCTCATATGTCATCCCCTGACATTAGTCTAATCTTGGTCACTGTTCTTTCTCTCTTTTAGATCCAGCCATCTTTTATCTTCTGAGTTTCTCACAATTTCATAAACATATCTCTACCTTTGGACATGGGGACAGCAAGTAACCCAGCTAATTCTCCATCTATCCAGAATATCTCAAATAAATCTTTGTTAATCACTCAATTATCAGACAAGGGGTTCATGACTTTATCAGTAATTGGTTGTGAAAGAGTGTATAAACAAATATGTCTAAATTTAATTTAATTTAATTTATTTATTGCGGCAGAGTCTTCCTCTGTCACACAAGCTGAAGTGCAGGGGCAAGACCTCTGCTCACTGCAACCATTGCCTCCAGGGTTCAAGGGATTCTGATGCCTCAGCTTCTCAAGTAGCTGGGATTACAGGCATTGACAAACATGCCTGGTTAATTTTTGTATTTTTAGTAGAGATGGGTTTTCACCATGTGGCCAGGCTGGTCTCAAACTCCTAATCTCAGGTGATCTACCCATCTCAGCCTCCCAAAGTGCTAGGATTACAGGCATGAGCCACCATGCCTGGACAAGCAAAGATATCTTTAGATGAAAAGTATTACATGACTGAAAAGAAGTACTTAATGCCTACACTATTGGTATGAGGTACCCAGTAATAACCACATGCGACAAATTTTTATGAGGTGGTGTTTGAGTGGCAGATATTTATTCATTCATTCATCTATTTAGTAACTATCTATAGAATCCTTTATTTGCCCCTTTTCTAACACAGTGAGTTACTTTTACGCCTTTTTTTTCCTTTTTTAAAGTCATTATTTTTATTATTACTATTATACTTTAAGTTCTGGGGTACATGTGCAGATTTGTTACATAGGTATACACGTGCCATGACGGTTTGCTGCATCCATCATCCCATCATCTACATTAGATATTTCTCCTGATGCTATCCCTCCCCTATCCCACCCATCCCCTGCTATCCCTTCCCTAGCCCCCTAGACCCTGACAGGCCCCAGTGTGTGATGTTCCCCTCCCTGTGTTCATGTGTTCTCATTGTTCAGCACCCAATTTGAGTGAGAACATGTGGTGTTTGGCCTTCTGTCCTTGTGTCAGTTTGCTGAGAATGATGGTTTCCAACTTTATCCATGTCCCTACAAAGGGCATTAACTCATCTTTTTTTATGGATGTGTAGTATTCCATGGTGTATATGTGCCACATTTTCTTTATTTAGTCTATCATTGATGGGCATGTGAGTTGGTTCCAAGTCTTTGCTATTGTGAACAGTGCCACAATAAGGATATGTGTGCATGTGTCTTTATAATAGAATGATTTATATTCCTTTGGGTATGTACCCAGTAATGGGATTGCTGGGTCAAATGGTGTTTCCAGTCACTGCTCCTTCTTCTAATCCTCATACACAATGCAAAAATTTAAATGATTTTTTATAGACTCATAGGTCAATATCTGATTGTATTAGACCTGTGCTTTCCAAGAATGTAGCCACTAGCTCCATGTAGCTATTGATCACTTAAAATGTGACTTGTTCAAATTGAGATGTTCTATAAGTATAAAATACACATCCAATTTTAAAAACTTAAAATTCAAAATAACTCATTAATTCTTTCTGTAATGATTACGTGTTAAAGTTATATTATTTTCCATATGTTGTGTATAATAAAATATGTCATTCAAATTGATTACACCTGCGTATTAATTCGTTTTCATGCTGCTGATAAAGACATGCCTGAGATTGGGCAATTTGTAAAAGAAAGAGGTTTATTGAACTTACAGTCTCACATGGCTGGGGAGGCCTCACAATCATGGCGGAACACAAGGAGGAGCAAGTCACATCTTACGTGAATGACAGCAGGCAAAAACAAAACAAAAAAAACAAAAAACAAAAAAAAACAAGAGCTTGTTCAGAGAAAATCCCCTTTTTAACACCATCATAACTCACAAGACCCATTCAGTATCATAAGAACAGCATGTGAAAGACACACCTCCATGATTTAATCATCTCCCACGGGGTCCCTTGCACAACATGTGGGAATATGGGAGGTACAAGATTAGATTTGAGTAGGGACACAGAACCAAACCATATTATTCCACCCTTGGTCCTTCACAAATCTCATATCTTCCCATTTCAAAATAAATCATGCCTTCCCAGCAGTCCCCCAATCTCAACTCATTTCATCATTAAAACATCTGTAGTTCAAAATATTATCAAAGGCAAAGCAAATACCTTACACCTATGAGCCTGTAAAATCAAAAGCAAGATAGTTACCTTCTAGATACAATGGGGATAGAGCCATTGGGTGAATACAGCCATTGCATATGGGAGGAATTGGCCCAAACAAAATAGCCTAAGGCCACATGTAAGTTTGAAATCCAGCAGGGCAGTCGAATCTTAAAGCTCTAAAATAGCCTCCTTTGACTCTATGTCTCACAGATCACACTGATACAAGATGGGGGTTCCTATGGTCTTGGACAGTGCTACCTATGCACTTTGCAGGGTATATCCCCCTACTGGCTGCTTTCACAGGCTGGTGTTGAGTGTTCATCACTTTTCCAGGTGTATGGTGCAAGCTCTCAGTGGTTCTACCATTCTGGGGTCTGGAGGATGGTGGCCCTCTTCTCACAGATTCATTAGGCAGTGCCCCAGTAGGGACTATGTGTGGGAACTCTGACCCCACATTTCCATTCTGCACTACCCTAGCAGAGGTTCTCTATGAGGGCCCCGCCCCTGCAACACACTTTTGCCTGGGCATCCAGGCATTTCCATACATCTGAGATCTAGGTGGAGGTTCCCAAAACTCAGTTATCGGCTTCTGTGAACTCACATGCTCAACCCCATGAGGAAGCTGCCAAGGCTTGGGGCTTCAGCCCTCTGATGCAACAGCCCAGGCTGTACCTTGGCCCCTTTTAGTCATGGCTGAAGTGGCTGGGATGCAGGGCACCAAGACCCTAGACTGCACACAGGAGAGGGACCCTGGGCCCAGCCCAGCAAACAGTTTTTTCCTCCTAAACTTCCAGTCCTGTGATGGGAGGGGCTGCTGCAATGGTCTCTGACATGCCCTGGAAACATTTTTCCAGTTTTCTTGGTGACTAACATTTGGATCGTCATTTTGCAAATTTCTGCAGCTGGCTTAAGTTTCTCCTCAGAAAATGGGGTTTTCTTTTGTATTGCATTATCAAGCTGCAAATTTTCCAAAGTTTTATGCTCTGTTTCTCTTTAAAAACTGAAGGCCTTTAACAGCACCCAAGTCAACTTGAATGCTTTGCTGCCTAGAAATGTCATCCATCAGAAACCCTAAATCATCTCTCTCACGTTCAAAGCCCCACAAATCTACAGGACAAGGCAAAATGCTGCCAGTCTTTTTTCTGTAACATAACATTGGTCACCTTTGTTCCAGTTCCCAAGAAGTTCCTCATCTCCATCTAAGACCACCTCAGCTTGGACCTTATTGTTCATATCACTATCAGCATTTTTGTCAAAGTCATTCAACAAGTCTCTGGGAGTTCCAAACTTTCCCACATTTTCCTGTATTCTGAGTCCTCCAAACTGTTCCAACCTCTGCCTGTTACCTAATTCCAAAGTCCCTCCCACGTTTTTGGATATCTTTATTGCAGCACCCACAACCTACTATTGATTAACTGTATTAGCCCACTCTCATGCTCCTAGTGAAGACATGCTTGAGACTGGGTAATTTATAAAAGAAAGACGTTTCATTGACTCACAGTTCCACATGGCTGTGGGGGGGCCTCACAATCATGGCAGAAGATGAAAGAAGAGCAATGGGACGTCTTACATGGTGGCGGGCAAAAGGACTTGTGCAGGGGAACTGATGACTGCACAAGTTATGATTTTATAGACTAATAGTTGATAAAGCTATCAGATCTCGTGAGACATTCACCATCATGACAACAGCAAGGAAAAGACCCACTCTATGATTTAATTAACTCCCAATAGGTCCCTCCTAAGACACATGGGGATTAAGGGAGCTACAAATTCAAATGAGATCTGGGTGGAGACACACCCAAACCATATCATATTAGAATAAAATAAGATAGAATACGTAAACCTAAAATATTTTAAAATCAGTTGGGCATAAATATGCCAAGGAAATAATAATCCAGAAACACCACAGAAGATTATTCAGAATAATCGAAAAGTAATAGTTGGCGCACATGGACATGAAGATAGGAAAAATGGACACTAGGGACTGTTAGATGGGGGAGAGGAAGAGGAGCACAAGGGCTGAAATTCTACCTGCTGGGTACTATACTCACTACCTGGATGGTGAATTCGCTTGTACTACATACCTCGGCATCACATGATATACCTTTGAAACAAACCTGTACTTGTACCTCTTCATTCTAAAATAAAAGTTGGAAAAAAGCAAAAACAATGTGTGAGGAATAGCATTTATCTGGGAATAGCAGAACCCACCTGACCCCCAAGATAGTGATTTGCATCTCAGAATTTTAGGCTGTTAAATAAAGGTGGACATTGATATCCTAAGGTTGCTATGGCAGCTCTACAAAGCCATCCAGGTCACAGGCTTCCTCCGATTCTTCGTTCTATCATTCCTGGTTTATGTGCCTTATCTTTACCATTCAAGATAACACATAAAGCTCCAGGTATCAATGCTGTGTTTCAGGAAGCAGACTGGAGGCAGTGAAGAAATGTATCATCCTTCTCTTTAAGAGATGTTCTTGTAATCATCCCAGACAGCTCCACTCACATGTTATTGACCAGAATTCAGTCATGTGAACCATTTCACCTCATGAAATCTGAAAAAATCTGTGTTTTTGTTTTTGTTTTTTTAACTGAGCAGCAAACACAGTGCTAAAGATTGGCAGTTTTGTTATTAAATATAAGAAAACAGATTGTAGAGTCAGCAGTAATCAATATTTCACTTCCCAAATATTTATGCACACTCTTCCTCCTAAAACTAAAAAATTTACCTAGTTACTGTATCTATACATAATCAAGAAAATCTGAATAGGGAGGTTATTTCCTTCAGGTCCAGATATGCTTTTATTTGATCTAAAGACTTACAGACTAAATATGTCTATTATTGGACAGTAAGACATCTCATACATGTTGCATGTTTGTTTTGTTTTGTTTGAGACAGTGTCCCACTCTGTCCCCTAGGCTGGAGTGCTGTGGCACAGTTTGGGATCACTGCAATCTCCCCCTCCCAGGTTCAAGCAATTCTCCTGGCTCAGCCTCCCAAGTAGCTGGGATTACAGGTGCCTGCCACCATGCCCAACTAGTTTTTCTATTTTTAGTTGAGATGAGGTTTCACCATGTTGGCCAGGCTGGTGTCAGCCTCCTGAGCTCAAGTGATCCACCCTCCTCAGCCTCCCGAAGTGCTGGAATTACAGGTATGAGCCACCACGCCTGGCAAATATATGAAAAGTAAAGAAAGAAGAGAATTAAAAACACCCTTTCTATAAAAGAGACATATGTAAAACACAGGGAGAGTCATGGATTAACCACAATTACCTGCTGGGCAGGAATGGTAAAAGCTGTTTGTCTTGCCTCTGTTTCTCCTGATGTTTTTCATTGTCCACTAATATTCCACATTTGAGAGGTAAATTGGAAAATATAACATGCTTGTAGAGCTATACCTGAGAAAGTGGGGAATATTTTTAGGATTAACAGGCACAGAATTGGTGTTATTTCAGTAACATAATTCTCTGAAGTGTATTGATTATCTGGTCTGTTTGCATGTAGCCCATTTCATGTGCAAGTAAACATATCCAAAGTTCTTATCTAAGACATATTGAGCCAATTTGGTCAACATTATCAAAATTGGATCAATACAGCCTAAAAGAAGGACCAAGAAGAGGCATGATAGCCATCTTATAATGCTGAAAAATTGTTATGTAGCAAAAAGGAAATTTGTCTTGCATTGTTTTGGAAAGCAGAACATCATGTAATAGGAATTAATTAAATGGAGGCAGGTATTGACGAAGCTTGAAAGAAATGAAACAGAGTAAAAAAAAAACACCCTTGCCAATATTTGGAACTGCCCCAAATCTATATGTTTTCCTGATGAGATTCCCTCACTAGTTTCAAAAATGTCTACAGAGGGGATTCCTACAGTGTAGGAGGTTAAATTAGATGATCTCTAGGGTTTCATCTAAACCTGCCTTCTATGTTTCTATGATTCAAAGAAACCAAAGACAAGGACTGGACAAGTATTGATTCAGAGGAACCCAGAGAGGCATGAAGAAACTACAGAAACACATCAAACTGTCTTGCAAGCTGCCCATAAAAGATTTATGCTACTCCCTTAAGAGCAGCCAGAAAGTTAAGATTGTTCAATCTTCATCATCTAGTTGGCTGTTTGATCTACTTGAATTACTGACACAAGGCTTTGGAAGTTGTCATAAAACAAAAGGTCTCCATAAGTTTTATGTTGTTATTGGAAAACCTATTTTGTTCTACAGGAAATGTGTTTATTTTTGTGAATAAATTGTTAGTAACTCCTGGGATTTGTACTGGCGAGTTTTATGGAGGGCAAATTGTATTTTAGCAACACCTAAGTCCATAGTTACTATATTTAAGGGTTTTCTTTTCCTGTTGCTTTGAATTGTTCACATGAACAGTGGAAGTTTCCTGTAAGACTTTTTTTTTTTTTTCAAATTCAGAATTTTACACTCGGTTCCTTAGTAAACATATCCTGTTACCAAAAAAAAAAAAAAAAACTTTAATGAAAAATTCTGATTATTTTAGAAAGATATCTAGATATTCAAAAGACTGTGTGAATATGTTTGAGAAACAAATAGACTGTGTTATCATTCAGTAAATAGAATGTTATCATTCAGTAAATATCATTCAGTAAATAGTTGTTGATTTCTCATACACTTACGTTGTACCAGATGTTGATCTTGGCATTGAAGATAAAATGGTGAAGAAGTCAGACACAGCCTTCTTTGTGGTGCATACTGTCCAGCAGCTGGGGAGTCACATAAGATCAATTATAAAAATGCTGTGAAAGGGGAAGGTGGTGACACTAGGAAGATCGTAACAGGGGAAACTAGCCTAGATTTAGTAAATCAAAAGGGATGCAATTTTGAGGCCTGTGTATGAGAAAAGTGTGAGTAACCCTGCTTAATGTGGTTTCCCAGCTACCCTACTGTCTCTGTCCTGAGTCAACACCTATGACCAGGGCCGATCCAATTTTTGAGTCTTAATGATCATAAAATCCTAATAAAATCAAGTATTTATAATTAATGATTTAACCCTTCTGAAATTGTAGGGCTTCAGATTCTTTGCTTTTGAACTCTTTTTCAATTGTTTTCCTGAAATGCTTATGTAGATATGCTTTCTGATTGCAACTTGGCTTTTCCGTTCGACCTAGAACATGCTACAACTCTTGGTAAATTCCTAGGTCTAAATGGGTCCCATGTACATGAGAGGGGTCTTAAAATTCATGCTTCATTAAATTTACAATAAACCTACTTTGTCAATGAAATAAATTTGATAGTAACACATGATATAAGTCCTGCTTTGTGTATGCTATGACTTTTGGGGATTTTTTGATGCTTCAGAGTAGAAATTGTATTTCAGTGACCAAGGTTCTGATTCTGACACACTAGAATTTGAATTCTGGTTCTGCCAGTGCAGAAGATTCACAGTGCAAATTTGGGTATATGACTCAAACTCTTTTAAACTCAGTTTTTTAATCTATGAAATAAAGTTAATAATAATACCTATCATTTAGAGTTTGATAGAAATTAAATGGGTGACTGTACAAAGCTTTTAGCACAGAGCCTACAAAATATAAGTTCTATGCATGTAAGGCTTTATTTTCTTCATCCTCATAATCATTATTATTATCTTTTTAAGTAGTTTTGGCATGGAAGCTTATTGAGAACATCACAATTTGTAAATATTAAAGTAAATAAGGCATATGATTTATAAACCAGTATTAAAATAATACCTAAAATTTACATAGGACTCTGGTTTACAAAGCATCTGCATGTCCACGGTTTTATCTGATACAACCTGATGCTTACCACCAGGACAGTCCCCGGCTGTTTGCTCTCACCTGACAGTCCGTGGCTGTTTGCTCTCAACATCCATTCTGCTTGGACAATATCCTTGCCATATTCACTGTTGAATGTTTTGAGTGTCATTCTTCAGAACAACATACTACATTTTATTGCTCTCTTCTACTTTTCTTACACAAGGGAAGAAAGACTAAAAGTAAGGAGAATGACTTTACTGAAGTTCATATAAGAAGGTGGGTCACATCAGACTGGACTGGAAAGGAGCTGCCAAATTCCAACCCTAGTGCTGCTTCCATGATATAAAAACTTGGTAGTTTTGTTTTGTTTTGTTTATGTTTAGGCTAGCCTCACACTATCCTTAGATTAACAATGAAAGTCGAATCCATTAGGCAGAGCCAATTTTATAGATATTCTAAAAGGCAAAACTTATACCTATGTTTCCTTCTCTTCCAGTGAAGGAAACACCAATGGGATTGGAAACATTTATAGAATTAACAGTATTAAAGCATTGCATCCCATTTTATGTGAGAGTGGATATAAGCTGGGGTAATGCCTTATGGCAGCCTAGATGATGACTGAGCATTGAGGCAATGGTTGGGGAAGAATGAGAGAAACCTGTCACTCAAGAAAGTGCTGGTTCATGAAGGTACAATGGTGCATTGCCTGCAGAACCAGTACTGGTATCTTGGTGACCATCACTAATTCATTTTCTTGCAACACTTCCTCCATATATAATGTGAATCAGTGGCTCTCAAACCATGCAATAAGGAGCTAAAAAGTTTCTGGTGAGGATTCCTTTTAATCCTCCTGGTAGAGAAAAGAGGTGAAGTGATTGGCAGTGTCTGGCATCCATTATAACTAATCATAGTACATACCTATTTATCTCCCTTATATATTGGACTTGTGCTTAAATGTTTCATTAAAATTGGGATTCTTGTCTTGAAGTAAGCTTGTGATATGCTGTATAAAGCACAAAACATTTAGCTGAAAAGGTAGTCATGCCACATTCTAAATATTATATTGAGTAAGTTGTGCTAGTTTTCTGAAATTCAGTAAAATGTACAGTTTTTGTTAAAAAAATAAAAGGAATACTTTTCTCTGGGGTTGATAAGCTAGTGAAGTGATGTATGTGTTGTTGCTGCCTTATGTTCTGTAGAATAAGATACCAATATTAGGTGTTAACTATTGTAATTCATATTCTTATAACTATCATTTCTTATCATTCATTATAACTTCATTATGTATTCATTTATATAATGAATATATAAATATTCATTATAACTATCATATTCTTATCAGTGCTATGTTTGATGACCATACATTCTACCTGACTTAATCAGAGGATAAAAATTGTTGGAAAAGAAAAGTAAAAAGCATCAGGTAATTTCTCATGAGAACTGTCCTCCTCCTAATATTTTTACTTTTTCTCACATTGCCAAAAGTTCAGCTGATTGTGTAAGGATTATGTAAGAGAAGATATTGATTTCATCATAATAACTTTTTTGAATGATTTTACTATGAACTAGATTTTCAGCCAACCAAAAAAAACCATGCCTGACTTCCATTAGATAATATGCATAATCAGAGTCTTTATTTCTTGCTACTTAACTGCTTTTTTCTTTTTTTTCTTTTAACTTTGTTCATTATATATGCCTCTCAAATGTGTATATGTGCCACATTTTCCCTGTCCAATATATCATCAAAGGGCATTTGGGTTAGTTCCAAGTATTTGCTATTGTAAACAGTGCTGCAATGAACATTCGTGTGCACAAGTCCTTATAATAGAATTATTTATAATCCTGTGGATATATACCCAGTAATGGGATTGCTGGGTCAAACAGAATTTCTATTTCTAAATCCTTGAGGAATCACCACACTGTCTTCCACAATGGTTGAACTAATTTACACTCCCACCAACAGTGTAAAGTGTTCCTATTTCTCCACGTCCTCTCCAGCATCTGTTGTCTTCAGATTTTTTTCATGATCGCCATTCTAAGTGGTGTGAGGTGGTATCTCAATGTAGTTTTGATTTGCATTTCTGTAATGACCAGTGATTATGAGCATTTTTTGATATGTTTGTTGGCCGCATATATGTCTTGTTTTGAAAAGTGTCTGTTCATATCCTTTGTCCACTTTTGAGTGGGTTTGTTTGTTTTTTTCTTGAAAATCTGTTTTAGTTCTTTGTAGATTCCAGATATAAGTCCTTTGACAGATGGGTAGATTGCAAAAATTTTTTCCCATTCTGTTGTTTGCCGGTTCACTCTAATGATTGTTTCTTTTGCTGTGCAGAAACCGTGGAGTTTAATTAGATCCCATTTGTCTATTTTGGCTTTTGTTGCCAATGCTTTTGGTGTTTTAGTCATGAAGTCCTTGCCTATGCCTATGTCATGAACGGTTTTGCCTAGGTTTTCTTCTAGGGTTTTTATGGTGTTAGGTCTTATGTTTAAATCTTTAATCCATGTGGAGTTAATTTTAGTGTAAGGCATCAGGAAGGGGTCCAGTTTCTGCTTTCTGCACATGGCTATCCAGTTTTCCCAACACCATTTATCAAACAGGGAATCCTTTCCCCATTACTTATTTTTGCGACGTTTGTCAAAGATCAGATGGTTGTAGATGTGGCATTGCCTCCGAGGCTTCTGTTCTGTTGCATTTGTCTATATCTCTGTTTTGGTACCAGTACCATGCTGTTTTGATTACTGTGGTCTTGTAGTATAGCTTGAAGTCAGGTAGTGTGATACCTCCAGCTTTGTTCTTTATGCTTAGAATTATTTTGGCTATGTGGGCTCTCTTTTGTTTCCATATGAAGTTTAAGGTGGTTTTTTCTAGTTCTGTGAGGAAGATCATTGGTAACTTGATGGGGTTAGCATTGAATCTATAAATTACTTTGGGCAGTATGGCAATTTTGGTGATATTAATTATTCCTAACTATGAGCATGGAATGTTTCTCCATTTGTTTGTGTTCTCTCTTATTTCGTTGAGCAGTGATTTGTAGTTCTCCTTGAAGAAGTCCTTTACATCCTTTGTTAGTTGTAGTCCTAGGTATTTTATTCTCTTTGTAGCAATTGTGAATGGCAGTTCATTCTTGATTTGGCTCTCTGTTGGTCTGTTATTGATGTATATGAATGATTGTAATTTTTGCACATTGATTTTGTATCCTGTGACTTTGCTGAAGTTGCTTATCAGTTTCAGGAGATTTGGGCTGAGACAATGGGGTGTTCTAAATATACAATCATGTCATATGCAAATAGAGACAATTTGACTTCCTCCTTTCCTAATTGAATACCCTTTATTTCTTTTCCTTGCCTAATTGCTCTGGCTAGATCTTCCAATACTATATTGAATAGGAGTGGTGAGAGAGGGCATCTTTGTTTAGTGCCAGATTTCAAAGGGAATGCTTCCAGTTTTTGCCTATTCAGTATGATATTGGCTGTGGATTTGTTGTAAATTGCTTTTATTATTTTGAGATACGTTCCATCAATATCAAGTTTATTGAGAGTTTTTAGCATAAAGAACTGTTGAATTTTGTCGAAGGCCTTCTCTGCATGAATTGAGATAATCATGTGTTTTTTGTCTTTGGTTCTGTTTATGTGGTGAATTATGTTTATGGAGTTGCATATGTTGAACCAGCCTTGCATCCCCAGGATGAAGACCTGAAGTTTTCTTTTCTTGTTGATTCTCTGCCTGGTTTTGGTATCAGGACAATGTTGGTCTCATAAAATGATTTAGGAAAGATTCTTTCTTTTTGTATTGTCTGGAATAGTTTCAGAAGGAGAGGTACCAGCTCCTCTTTGTATAGCTGGTAGAATTCAGCTGTGAACCCATCTGGACCTGGGCTTTTTTTGGTTGGTAGGCTATTAATTGCTGCCTCAACTTCAGCCCTTGTTATTGGTCTATTCAGGGTTTCAACTTCTTACTGGTTTAGGCTTGGGAGGGTGCAAGTTTCCATGAATTTATCCATTTCTTCTAGGTTTACTGGTTTATGTGCAGAGTTGTTTGTAGTAATCTTTGATGGTGCTTTGTATTTCTGTGGAATCTGTGGTGATATTCCCTTTAACACTTTTTTATTGCATCTATTTGGTTATTCTCTCTTTTCTTTTTTATTAATCTGGCTAGTGGTCTATTTTGTTGATCTTCTCAAAACATCAGCTCCTGGATTTATTGATTTTTTGAAGTGTTTTTTATTTCTCTATTTCCTTCAGTTCGGCTCTGATCTTAGTTATTTCTTGTCTTCTGCTAGGTTTTGAGGGTTTTTTTGTTGTTGTTGTTGTTGTTGTTGTTGTTGTTGTTGTTGTTGTTTTTTATCTTTCTCCTCTAAGCTCTTTCAATATTGATGATAGGGTGTTGATTTTAGATCTTGCCTTGCTTCTCATGTGGGCATTTATTGCTGTAATTGTTCCTCTAGATACTGCTTTCAGTGTGTCCCGGAGATTCTGGTATGTTGTTTATTTGTTCTCATTGGTTTTGAAGAACATCTTTATTTCTGCCTTCATTTCATTGTTTATCCAGTCAACATTCAAGAGCCAGTTGTTCACTTTCCATAAAGTTGTGTGATTCTGAGTTACTTTCTGAATTCTGAGTTCTAATTTGCTTGCACTGTGGTCTGAGAGACTTTTTGTTGTTCTTTCCATTCTTTTGCGTTTGCTGAGAAGTGATTTACTTCCAATTATGTGGTCAGTTTTAGAGGTGTGATGTTTTGCTGAGAAGAATGTAGATTCTGTGGATTTGTGATGGAGAGTTCTGTAAATGTCTATTAGGTTTGCTTGGTCCAGGTCTGAGTTCAAGTCCTGGATATCCTTGCTAATTATCTGTCTCATTGATCTGTCTAATATTGACAGTGGAGTGTTAAAGTTCTTTGTAGGTCATTAAGAACTTGCTTTATGTATCTGGGTGCTCCTGTATTGGGGTGCATATATATTTAGGATCATTAGCTCTTCTTATTGCATTGATCCTTTTACCATTATGTAATGCCCTTCTTTGTCTCTTTTGATCTTTGTTGGTTTAAAGTAGATTTTATAAGAGACTAGGATTACAACTCCTGCTCCCCCCCCCCCCATTTGCTTGGTAAATCTTCCTCCATCCCTTTATTTTGAGCCTTTGTGTATCCTTGCATATGAGATGGGTTTCCTGGATACAGCACATTGATGGGTTTTGATGCTTTATCCAATTTGCCAGTCTGTGTCTTTTGATTGGAACATTTAGTCAATTTACATTTAAGGTTAATATTGTTATGTGTGATGTCTTTTCTAACATATTAAAAGTATTTCCAAATTAATACAAGATGCTATTTCAAAGACTAGTAATGTATTTTCTAGTAATGTATTTTCTAAAATGTTTATTAAAAGTTCTTTAATAATTTAAAGTAATAAAATGATTAATTGCTGTTTCAAATGTTATACTTGCTAAAGATATCAATTTAGATACAGGTATAAATAGCAATGTAGTTGTAGGTGTAATATAGATACATACTTAAGAAAATTAAAATGCATGCACATTTCCCACCCCAAATTTGTGTTCATAGAAAATATTCTTCTTCTCTGGCCTAATTCAAAGTGACCAAACTGACTAATGAGATGTTGGTATGTATCCTTTTCCCTATATATCTGGCAACTTTGCTACTGATGGTTTTATGGACATACATCTTTATCATTTTGTTTTGTTTTGTTTTCAAAAAGGAGCATTGCTATTATCCTTCAGGAAATGGGAAAAAAATGATCCAAGTTTCTAGAAAGTACATATTTTAGGCACAAGTACCATCAATGTAGCACATTAAAAAATGGTATTTACATTTGTCTGATGTAGACATGCTTCTCTTTAGAAACAGTCTTGCTACTGGAGTTGAACATTTACATAGGGACATTTTAAAATGGAAGTCTACATATAGCCAGAAGGAATTACTGTATTGGGTCACTACACATATTTCCAATGGCCCAAGAAGGAGAGTAATTTTGGCATTTTTATCAAGGCTCAAATTTTCACTATAGGTACAGGGACACTGCAATATTTAAAGAGAGCCCTTGTCTAGTGAAGGGACAGGATATCCCAGACTTCACCTTTAAGTGTACTATAATTTTCTCTACTTCTGAGATGCACAACAGACCTTGTTTGATTTTGAAGTAACTACGTTTTTTTCGGGGAGAAAAGTTGTTCTTGGGAGTTCAGGAATAGAGTTCTTAGATGACAAAAGTGAAGAGCTCTGGGAACATACTCTTCTTAAAAAAAATGAAGCTATAATCAAGGTAATTAGATGTTGCAGTTGCAATGAGAATATGATGTGATCTGTTAGTAACGGTCATTATAGTATAGTATATTACATGAGTAGTGATTTTACATCTACTGTTTTTATAATTAGTTCAATATTAATTAAGTATAATGAGGAGAGATGTTAACTTCTGAATCACAGTCAGATAGAAAGGTAGCTTTAGTCAGCAGTGTTAGATTGAACATAAATATGTATAAAGCAGAAAATAAGTGACAGATGACATCCCCTTCTCAAAGTGCCAAGTAGCACAGCCCAATCAGAATTAGAAATGTGAGGTCCCAGTCTGAAGACATGAGAAGATATATTGGGAGTACCAGGAAAGCTGATTGAAACACAACTAAGGATCTTGTTTATTAGAAAGCACATAAGTGCTGATTAAAGGTCAGTCTTTGTCCTAAAAGCAGGAAAACAAAACATATTACCAGTAGGACTTGGGAGCCGTGCAGGGGGCATGGTTAGGAGAGACAGGAGAAATGCTGGAGAGGAGGAGAAAGCAATGATACCAAGCTTCTGTCTATGGGTTCCCAAATCCAGGTCTAATGGCCTGCAATCTAAAAGCAGGGAAAAGTGAGGCTCTCAGAATTATTTGACTTTTAAAAGATAAGACTGCAAAAATATATGCTTCCCTTATTTTAACCATTTTGGTATATTGTTGCTTTAGTAAATAGAAAATACTTCTGTTTCTTGAAGGCTGCCTTGTGAACTACTAAAAACTCACTGACACCCAAAACATGATGAATTGATTTTTTAAATTTGATGTGGGAATGCTGATTAGAAGAATAGGAGAAAGGACCCTTTCATGTATTCATTTATTATTTTCAGCAATATAATAAGTTGGTTTAAAGGAAATCTGCCAAGAAAGTGGTTTGACTCTATTTGAAAAGAGGGCAACCCAGAATGGAAAACCAATTTTAGATTTATATTTGCCTTTAAAAACACAGATGGGCACTGTGACTAATGCCTGCAATCCCAGCACTTTGGGAGGCTGAAGTGGGTGGAGCACGAGGTTAGGAGTTCGAGACCAGCCTGGTCAACATGGTGAAATCCTGTCTCTACTAAAAATACAAAATTAGCCGAGCATGGTGGCACACACCTGAGAATTGCTTGAACCCAGGAGTGGAGATTGCAGTGAACTAAGATTGTAACACTGCATTCTAGCCCAGGTAACACAGTGAGACTCCGTCTCCAAAAACTAAAAACAAACAACAACAACAACAAAAACCAACAACCATAGAGACTTGAACCTGGATTATAGAGGTAAGAACATCAAACCAAAGATCATAACTGAGGTGTTTGCCCTTGTATGTTACTATTGATGCTCTGTCTACTCCTATTATCCTTCTTCCTTAAAGACAAAGACCAAAAATCAATTCATCTAGTCCCACGGTTTCTACAGTCTTTCTCCATGGTACCTTGGCTTTGAGACAAATATAAATTAGAAGTGAATGGAGAGAGGAAAATCTCTCTAGTTTCTATTCCACTGGGTCATTATTTTTTAAATATAAGATTGAACTGTAATTTATAGCTGGGAGTTCTGCAAGGTTTACTTTTTCCTCTCCTCACCTACATTTTCCTCTCTCATTATAGATTAATGATGGTGAGCAACAGAGCTTTGCTCAAGTATCAGTATGAAAAATAGTCAGCAGAAAATACAAAGGTTTTGTCCAGCAAGAGTTGGGATGTGAGACAAAATTCTGGCCTAGCAACAAGGAAAAGAGAGTATTAAGATATACCTTTTTCTTGTGCAAACTTTATTTGTAGCCACTATTTGTGTGTAGACCATTTAAAATGTAAAATTTGTGTTTGCATTGTTTATGTACGTGTGTTCTCTCTCTCTCTCTCTCTCTCTCTCTCTCTCTCTCTCTCTCTCTCTCTCTCTCTCCCCCTCAGAGGGAAAACAAATGACCAGATACTGATTGAGGATATATTGATTTGGAAACAGCTAAAAATAGATACAGTTATCAACATAATTTTTTCCATGTTTCAAAATTTGTGTCTGAAACTACAGCAAGTATCATATGTGATTATTCTTTATGGGAAAATGATAAGATGTACCTGCATTAAACTTTGGATGCCAAATGACATTTATAACTAGAAATTTTCTTTCAGATCAGATTAGTATTATCAGAAGAATGTGGGAGTCTTTTAAAAATTAATATATCTCAACCTCATCTCTCAAAATTCCAATTAATCAGTTTACTCACAGTGGGGACCCACCCTGTGTTTTTTTCAAAAAGTGCTTGGGTTATTGTGATGCACACTTGGAATTGAGAACCACTGATAACCCAATGTTTTCACAGACGAAGGAGTGTTTTACTTACCTCTGCAGAGCACATTACCTAAAGTAGGTGCTTAACACACCATACATGTATTATCTCATAGTCCTGTGGATTCAGAGTCCACTTACAGCTTACCTAGTCCATCTGCACAGAGATACCTCCTACTACAAGCAAGGGGTTATCCAGGCTGCCTTCTCTTCTGCAGTTTGGGGTCTTCTTAAAATCTCTTGTTGTTGGCCTAATTCAATTTCTTGGAGTTGTAGGACTGAGGTCCCATTTCTTACTGGCTATCAACCAGGGTCCACTCTGGGCTCCTACAGGGCACGGTAGCTCCCATTAGATTCTCATAGTCCCTCTTACAGACCCTTTTACCATATGGCAGATTACTTATTTCTTCAAGCCTAACAGGAGACTTAACGACAGTAAGCTAATATGGAGTCATATATATAAGGTGACACAACAAAAAAGTGACTGTCCTGTTATTTTTACCATATTCCCTTGACTAGAAACAAGTTCCAATTCAGCCTACATTCAATGGGGGTGGGTTATGCAAGGATTTGTCTCATTGGGAGGTACCTCAAAGTTTGATCACCAGGAGGTGGAAAAACCAATTTGTCCAAATCAGATTATAAAGCTAATTAAAGAAACATCAATTTTCTTATTCATCTGGATGGTCTTTCAAAAGAGAAAACAAAAGTGAAAGAAAAATCATTTATATATAGCATGCAGAGTTAAATGTAGAGTATGTGTTTCTGCATGTTAGTTGAGCTCTTCATAGAATGTGAAAATACCCATTTATACTTTGCTTATTTCCCTCTTATATAGATTAAGTTACTTGTTTAAAAATACTAAATAATTAATTTACAATGACTCTTTAGCTCTAACATATAGTTGTGGTTTGCAAAATATTAATTTCTGTTAAAGTCAGATTTTTTGGTGAGTGCAACTACATTTTGAATAATCTACATTTATGACTTGAATCATTCAAGTGGCAAAATATTTTGTTCTAAAGGAAAATTAATTACTTGACAAAAGCCATTGATGACAATTTGAATTACAGGTACTTCCCCATTCCTAGCATTGTGTACCTACTTAAATATTTTTGAAGTTATCTTTCACAAATGTTTGGAGGAACCTCAGGAGGAAGTTGGTCATTTTAACTGACCACTGGCTAAGAGGGCCTATACAACTCTAAAACTTAGCTGACTACCATCTGTTCCTAAATCTTTAAAGTATCCTAATTTTTTATTTGGGAAGATTTTCTAATGGCCTTTTTTCCTGTTAATTTAAGATTATTCTGTCTCAACACACCAATAACAGTTACGTGCATATGTTGAATGTATTTAGGGAAGTATCAGTTTTTCGATTGCAATATTAATGTATTTAAGTAAGATACTATTAGCAGCAATTCTTCTCTTGCCCAAAGGAACATTTTCTAAGTTTCCTAAATTTGATTTAAAAACCATTTTTGAGGCCGGGTGCGGTGGCTCAAGCCTGTAATCCCAGCACTTTGGGAGGCCGAGGCGGGTGGATCACGAGGTCAAGAGATCGAGACCATCCTGGTCAACCTGGTGAAACCCCGTCTCTACTAAAGATACAAAAAATTAGCTGGGCATGGTGGCACGTGCCTGTAATCCCAGCTACTCAGGAGGCTGAGGCAGGAGAATTGCTTGAACCGAGGAGGCGGAGGTTGCGGTGAGCCGAGATCGCGCCATTGCACTCCAGCCTGGGTAACAAGAGCGAAACTCCGTCTCAAAAAAAAAAAAAAAAAAAAAAAAAAAAACCATTTTGAGACATTGCAAACATGTAGCCACATGTGTATCCACTAATCAGTTATGCCAAATGTTACAATTTTATTAATATATCCCTTTTTGGAAAGAAATATAATTTTGTAGACACACTTGATCCTCCTTACTTCAAACATGACCTCCTCTCCTTACTAGACGTTAACCAGGATAGAGGTACTACTATCCAGGAGTATATTTAAATCCTCACCATGCATATTTTATACTTTCCCTCCACATAAGTATACCTGTAAACATATGTAATATTATTTTGTAGGATTTTCTATTAGAATAAATTATAGAGATATATTTTTTAACTTGCTTTTTGTGTACAGAATTGAAACAGGAAATTTTGCATAGTGATTTATGAGGCTCCAGCTCATTTGCTTTGACTGTTGAAGAGAGTATTCCGTCATATAACTACCATAGAATATCAATCTGTTCTTCAGTTGAAGGACATCTTAATTGTTTACCATTGCTCATCATAATAAATGAGATTCTGTACACATGAACACACACCTATATATGGAATGAAGCTAAATTTTATACAAACACACACACACACACACACACACATACATAATACTTATATATTCATGTAGATAAATAACAATGTCTATCATATATTATGTTCTATTTAATTCTATTTGATTCTATCTCTTATAGGTAAAAATTGTGGGTAAAGACTTGCTAAACTGACTGGCTAATCTCATACGGGGTGGTTATTAGCACTTTGAAAAATTATGCTTTAAGTTATATAGCCAATAGCAGAACAGTTATGGGAACTAGAGATCTTCATTTTCCTGATATTGTTAAATTGCTCTTTAAAGATTTTAAAATTTTTACATACTAATTAATAGTATAAATGACTTTCTATTGTCTGTCCTTTGTTATCTTTTCCAGTTCCCTACATTATATCGTTTTCTCAAACTGTTCTCTGGTTTTGGAAAGATGATTAGAGGAGATGATGAGAGGTGTTAATTCTCTGAAAGAGTGATGGTATGCTTTGTTAGGCCTCATTGTGCTAAAAATGTGCATAAGCCTTATAACACAATAGAAAATAGAATGTGGAATCATCTAACTGTGGGACAGCAGGTATTTCTTTAGAGGTGCCTCCCACTCCTACCCATAATAATATATATATATATATATATATTTTTTTTTTTTTAAAAAAAGCAATGAGTCCAGGGATTTTGGTTCATCTAAAGCTGATTGCTTATTTACTAAAGTTATTGAAACCCCCAAATTCCATATTTTTCTAGGAATAAGATCAAAGGGAAGCATCAGGAATCTGCATTCATTCACTTATACCTTTAATTTTCTTAATATATTTTGCATGGCTTATTTACATATCTGTCATTAAATGAGGTTGAAAGCATCCTACAGAAGATAAATTGTCATTCTTGAAAAATTTCAAAACAAAACCACATTTTGTTGTCTGACTTGGTGCTTTGGGATTATTTGTTCCTTGTTTCTTGAAGGTCTAGAGGGATTTGTCTGTAAAACATTAGGCCTTTGTTTGGGTTTGTTATTTTGCTGATAATCTCTGTGGTCTCTTTGTCATTGCTATTGTTTTCTTTAATTTCTGAATCCATTACAAACTTTTCTAATTTGTTTTCACATTCTCTCTCTCTCTTTTTTTTTTGAGACAGAGTCTCACGCTTTTGCCCAGGCTGGAGTGAAATGGCAGGAGCTTAGCTTACTGCAACCTCCATCCTTCAGGTTCAAGCGATTCTCCTGCCTCAGCATCCAGAGTACCTGGGATTGCAGGCACCTGCCAACTAGCCCAGCTAATTTTTTAGTAGAGATGGGGTTTTGCCATGTTGGCCAGGCTGGTCTGGAACTCCTGACCTCAAGTGGTCTTCCTGCCTCTACCTTCCAAAGTCCAAGGATCACAGATGTGAGCCACCATGCCAGACCCACATTCTCTTTTGTAAATCTTTTGTAGTTAAATGCTATGTAAGATACGCATTTAAAGCTTAAGTAGTTATGCATCCTTCCATGTTGAAATATACAGAATGCATTGACATTCAGCTCCAAATATTTTATAATATCTTATATAATTTCTCCTATGTATGCATAAATAATTCAGAAAAGTGTTCTATATATGTCATTGGGTCACTTTATTCATTGGCTTCAAATGCTCTGTTAAGATTTTATGTGAGGGACTTTTGTACAACCTTTGATGAGACAAAATCATCAAGAAGACTGGAACTAGCTTTAATTTTGCTGAAAATCTCCGATATCTTTGTAATTATTCTTTCTATTCCTCTTTATTTCTGCAATCGTTTTGATGATTTACCTTAAGTACTAAGTAAGGTGTGTTAAAATCTTCCACTGTGATTATGCGATTGTCTAATGTTTCATTTTCTTTCTGTCATTTTTAGCTTCATATATTTTGAGACCATATTATTGTTACTAGGTGTAAATTTAGAAATTCTCTCCCTTCTATTTGTATAACATCAGGTTGGATGGAGGTTCCATCTGATGTTAGAGCCTTTTGCTTATTTCTATTTGGATATGCATCCTTCTGTTTAGCTCACCCCACTGACTAAATTATTTTTATTTCTCACATCTAGAAGTTCTTCCCCCACCATTTTTTTTCAGAGCTGTATATTTCTTGTTGCTTTTGTCTTTCTTTATTCAATATCTAACATTTTGACATTTCTATTTGCTTTATAATAGAAAGTGCATCTAGGTTAGTCCAGTCTCTTATGTGGTTAGAATCAGAAATCTAAACCACAGTTACTTACCAAAAGCAAGAATTTACTTTTCTGCTAAATAAATCTTATCCAAGTGACTTATTCCAACCAAAATACCACAAAACAGAAGCCCAATGATTTTCTATTTCTAGGAGATATAATTTAACTTGTTATATTCTGGGAGTTATAATCTAACTCTAAGTTAAATTATACTTATAATTTAAGTACCTAGTCTATGATAGCTACTTTATAAAGTGCTTTATACATATCAAATCTTCATACAAATACTATGAAGTAGATGTCATCATGATTCCCTTTTGACTGATGAAAAAAGTGATTGTAGTGGTTAAATATCTTACCCAAAGTTACTTAATTTTTAAATGACAGAACAAGGATTTGAACATAGATCTTCTGATTCTGGAGCCCTGATCCTCACCACAATGCCACTACTGCATTTAAACAAAAAGAATAGATGTCCCTTCTCTGGGCCCCTCCCTCTAAAAGGATCAGAACTGAATTTTTCTGGCCAGTTTTCTTTTCATAAACACAGAATTCATGGAGCTAAAGGCATGCACCCTCCTAGAGTTCCCCTACCATGTTCTACACCAGAATTTCCTGCGAAAACTCTTCTTCAGTGTCTGAATGGGTCTCTTTTCTTACTGTGTCTTCCTGAGAGTAGCTATCATTACTGTAACAGGTACCTCTTGCCCAAGGTGGGCTTTATCTAGGGTTCACAATTAGACCTTGGACATGTAGATTAGAGTGTCCACTTGCATTCATATGGGGTCTCTTATACAAAGCTGGACTTAACAGATGTAGGAATAGGTGAGATACAGGCTTCAGGAAATGATCTGGGGACCTAGGATTGACACTTCATTTCAGTAAAAACACTTATAAGAATCTGAGAATTCTGATTTTGTGCTTGACCTTGCAGGGCATTGTGCAGATGATAGAAGGATATTATTTAATAAGTATTTAGCATGAATTATAACTTTCAAATATTCGAACATTTGAATATAATCCTCCATTCATTAGGTAGCTACAAATGCTAAGAGAAATTTACGTAACACACATACTGTTTGTGAACTTGCCCCTAATATGACAGCTTTCTCATTTCTTTTCTCCACAGGATTTAAATAAATATCTCTGGAATATGGATGTCACTTTTTACTTCTCTCTGAGGATGTTATGATTTTCTTAGAGTTGGGTATTTGTGTAACAAGAAGGTAGCAGAGTTGATACATAGAGTATAAAGAATCAAGCTCACAGTATTATTTCATCTGCATCTTTCCCAATATCTCATATAGCAGTTAGTAGGAATTCAAAACACGCTTTTTGTATAAGGAAAAAGTAATAGCTACCATTAATGGAACATTTATTATGTGTCAGAGGTAGTGCTTATTACTTTCCATAGGTTATCTTATTTAATACTGACACCAACACTTTTAGTTAAATACCATTATTACCACATTTTAAAGAGGAGAAAATAAGCTCAGAGAGTAACTAGCTGAAGGTGAGAAAATCAGTGATTGACAGTCCAGAGTTAAATTAAGTATGACTTTATAATGCATGCAGATGATTGTTATTTTATTCCCAAAGAACTAATAAACTGAAAAATAGCTGTGAGTTTCCTTAAAGTCAAGTTCATCCTAAAAACCTAGCTGAAACATATCATGTGCTTTGCAATCTTACCTTGATGCTTTCCTAAGCAGGTGAGACTTGAACATCTAAATACAATAATATAAGTATGTTTAAACCTAAATTTTGTTTCAAAACATGAGAAAACAGATGATATTCTATTTACTAATGTTAGGATAAGAATGAAAAGAAAGCAAGATACACACTGACATCATTTCCTTTTTTTTTAAATCAATATGTTAACACATTTTTATTGAGTTATGTGGATTATCACTATTTATCATGCTTCTGATTGAAGATGCCAGATAGGATATTGTCATAGTAGATATAATAATTCAATTCTTTATTGTATCTTTATGTCAAAAGTCCCATTGAGATTTGGAATGCTGGTGACACAAATGCAATTTTAAAAATCTCTTTACTCATTTATATCCAGTAAAACAATATTAAGTGATACTTTCCCTCTTCCTTATAGTTAGCAATTTCAATCTCGTGATTCTCTATTCAATGTATTATTTCTTAGGACATAATTTGCAAAGATTTTATCTTGAATATCAGTGTTTCTATTTTGGCTTTCATTATAAATGATGTGTTCACATTCACATGGTGAAGACAGATTCTTGTGGAAATCATCACAGTAAATGAGAATGAAACTATCAAATCGGAAAGAAGCTGGACAAAATGTGCAAGAGATGATTGCATTTACTGGTACGAGAGCTTGAGTCCTGTGAGGTGTCAGTGCCTGTTGGGCTGTAAGAATCAGGAGGAGATCACTGTGTGCTTACTTGCCTTCATTCTTGCTCTGCGATATATTCAGCAGAAGCAGCAACATGTGACAAGAGTCTCAATTGAAGAGATAGAATTTGACCTTTTGTTAGAATAGAACTAAAGCCATCCTCACAGGGTTAGAATTTTGAACAGAAATATATTTGTAACCAAGCATTAAGACTGCACTTTGTCATAGGATCCTTGGGGTTTTGCTTTTCCAGCCAGAAACTTTTGTGGCCAGTGGTGCCTTTGCCCGAGGTGTGCTTGGGCCTGCTGGTCTTGTTCCACCCACTTGGCCCAGCAAGCTGCACTCAGCTCATGCTACTGGCCTAGACCCCATGCCTGCTGAAAGCAAGCCAGGTTTTGAGTGGCAAGTGGCGTGTGAGCAAGCAAGCATGAGGTCTGACCTCTGCACACTGCCAGGCATGCCAGCTGCTGTGGTGGGGCAGCCACATACAGGTGCTGGCACAGGTGCCAGCTCTGTGCAAGGCTGTGGCTGGATCAGAGGTACCACAAGCAGCTTCCACTGCAGGCATCTGGACAAGGGGAACACAGTGGTGCCCAGCAGCCAGGAAATGCCGGGAACTGCAGAGCCCCAAAGAGGATGTCACAGCCCTGGCTCCGGGAGCCCCTAGGTTTTTTCCCCTCCTTGTTGCCAGCAATGTGATGAGCAAGGGGGCATGTTTCAGCCCTGTTTGTGTTACAGCTCTTTTAGTCCCACCATTCGGAGTTCTTGTCCCATTTCCAGAAAAAAATGAGGTACATGGACAACTGGAGGGTGAGCAAGATGGAGGTTTCTTGAGTAACAAAACAGCTCTCAGAAGACACAAAGTGCATAGTTTCTTTCCACAGGCAAGATCCAAAGTGGATAGCTTGTTTCCACTGGCAGGTTTTTCTGAGACGGTCCAGGTCTAAGGGGAGAGGAGACGCATAGTGGGTAACTCTGTGGGTAACTCCTTTTCACAGACAAGTCCTCCCAAATCAAAGAAACCTGAAGCTGGTAGCTCCTTCCCAATGTCTCTGTGAGTCTGGGGGCTTTATGGTCTCAGAAGGGAGGAAGTGCATGCTGATTGGTCCATGGGTGACCATGGGCAGGCTGGAAGAAGCACCATTGGTTCTCACTCCAGGCCACAAACTCCACCCAGAATTGGCTCTCATCTATGCATGGCTCCTGCTGGCTACCCAGAGCACACAGCCCCAGCAGTGCCTCCCCTGCTGCAGCTGGCATCCCCACAGTGGCCATTGCAGATGGGCCATCACTGCTATCACTTTACCCACCTTTTTGTAAGGGAAAGTTACTTGACACTAGATATTGACCATTTCCATCCTCACTGTTCCTATACACAGGGCTTCAGTCTTAGAATCTTAAGACCGTTGTTTAAGAATTGCCTAAACAGATTCTAAATTCCAGCAGAGCCTCTGATATGAACCAGTTTTAGGACCCCGAGAGAGAAACCAAATCATCCTGAGAATACAATTTCTTCATCTTCCTGCCCCATGACTTCACACTGCACTCTTCTGCCACTCAACAATTGCCACACTTACACTTAGACTCATTCCAAACCCTTAAAACCTCCAGCCCCAAAATCCTTGTAGAGGCAGATTCCTAATGCTTTGGAAATTCCTTGGGTCACTGCAGCTTTGCAGACAGGGCCGTTATCACTTTGAAGACAGCGAGGGAGTCCGAATCTAGGATTATGTCATTAATCAGGACTTTTATTACCTCTTGGGCTTTCTCTGTTCTACAGGCGAAAGCCTCGACCCAGTGTGTGTAGGTGTCTACACGCACTAACAGATGTTGATATCCCCAAGACTTAGGCATATGGGTGAAGCCCATTTGCCAGTCCTCACCTGGGTAATGACCAGTTCGCTGTTCCCCAGGGGGTACTTTGCGATGTGCCAAAATATTATTTTTCTGGCATATTTCACATCCTTTGACCATTTCTTGGACAGCCTTGAAGAGACCTTTTTCTGTAAATACAGATTTGGTCATTTGCTGTGTATTCTCTATACCCAGGTGGAAGATTTGATGTAGGGTTTTAAGTAACTTCCACTGGCTGGCAGCAGGTAGGAGTACTTTTCCCTCCTCAGAAGCTAGCCATCCTGAAGGAAGAAGATTATGTCTCCGGGAGATTGCTCACTCTACCTCTTCTGCTGAGTATCGAGATCTAGTTCCCTGGAGAGGGTTTTTCCATAGTAAAGGTCCTTCTAAAATTCTTATCTAGCTGCCCTTTTTGGCTCTAGGTCAGCTCAGTGATTGCCCTCTGCTTCCTTATCTCCTTTTTGATGACCTCAGCAGTGTAAGACTGCCAACTCTTTGGGTTCTTGGACAGCTCATAATAAGTCTAAAATTCCCTTATGATATTTAATGAGAGTTCCTGCCAAGGTTAGGAACTCTCCTTCCCTCCATATGGCAGCATGGGCATGCAGAACCAGGTAAGCATATTTGGAACTGTGTATATGATTATTCTCTTTCCTTTTTCTAATTTTAGAGCTTGAGTGAGGGCTACTAGTTCTGCCAGCTGGGCACTAGTTCCAGGAGGAAGGGAATTCCTTTCAAGCACTGTTTGATCACTGACTACTGCATATCCTCCTTTCCAAACTCCATTTTCCACAAATGAACTTCCATCACTGTATAAGTTAAGGTCAGGATTGACTAGAGGAGTTTCTAAGAGATCCTCTGAAGCTGCATAGTTCTGGGCTATAACCTGCTGACAGTCATGTTCTGTGATTGCCCCTTCCTCAGGAAGGATAGTAGCTGGATTGAGGGCTGCACATGTGTGCAGCTGAAGTACAGGCCCTTCAATCATTAAGGCCTGATATTTGAGTAAGTGGTTCTGACAGCCATAAGCCTTCATTGGAAGCCAGAATTCCAGCTACATAATATGAAGTCCTTACAGTTAGATCTTTTCCCTGCACTATTTTAACAGCTTCTGAGACCAGTATAGCCACCATGGCTATGACCTGCAAGCAGTGTGGCCAGGCTTTTGCTACTGCATCAGTTTCCTTACTTAGTTATGCAACACGTTGTGGCATGGTCTCCTGAGTCTGAGAACTCCCAGTGCCAATCCTGACTTCTCCTGTAACATATAGGGAGAAGTCATTCCCTATAGGAAGGCTTAAAGCTGGAGCCTGCAGTACTTCCTGCTTCGGGGTCTGAAAGGCTGCCTTAGCTATAGGGTCCCATTGTGTTACATGGGTGTTAGCATTTCGGGTTTCCTTAATCAGAGTGTATAGGGGTTTGGCTATTTTACCATATCTGGGAGTCCACAATTGGCAGAAACCAGTTATTTCTAAGAATCCCCACAACTGTTTTAAGGTCTTTGGATGGATAAAGACCAGTATGGGTTGGAGACATTCTCCAGCAAGGGCCTGAGTGTACTTAGACAAGACAAGCCTTAGGTATTTTACCTCTTGCTTAGAGAGTTTGGATTTTGGTTTGGAAACCTTATATCCACAGGTGACAAGAAAGCTTAGGAGGTTCTGTGTGGCCTGATTTCTGAGGTTCTGTGTGGCCTGACTTACTTTTAATTCCTGAATTAAAAGTAAGTCATCCATACATTGAAGACCCAGGGTACCTGGATGTGAAAAATTACTAAGGTCCTGAGCTAGAGCCTGGCCAAACAGGTTGGGGCTATTTCAAAATCCCTGGGGTAACACTGTCCAGATGAACTGAGAATTCTGGTCTGAAGGTCTTCAAAGGTGAACAGAAACTAGGAGTCAGGATGTAATGGAACACAAACACACACACAAAAAGGCATCCTTAAGGTCAAGGACTATAAACTATTGTGCCTTTCTTGGTATTTGAGAGAGCAAGGTGTATGGGTTGGGTACAGGTGGTTATAAGAGGATCACAGCTTCATTAATAAGCCTGAGGTCTTGTACCAGCCTCCATTGTCCATTAGGTTCTTGTACTCCTAAAACTGGAGTATTACAAGGCCTGTTACAGGACTTTACTAGACCCTGAGCTTTTAAGTTCCTGACAATATCCTGTAGATCTTTTTGCTTCCAGTCTTAGGGGGTACTGTCTTTGGTAAAGAAAAGAGGTGGGATCCTTTAGCCTTATTTGAATTGGCATACATCCTTTGCTGGCCCAAATTTTCCCTCCATTGCCCAAACCTCGGGATTATTTCCCTCTTTAAATAATGGGCAGGAGAGAGAGATTTCCTCTCTGATGATGTTAATATAGATAACGGCTCCTGCTCTGGCTAACAGGTCCCACCCTAGAAGGCAGTGGAACTTTCTGGCATGATGAGGAAGGCATGGGAGAAGAGTATATCTCCCAGTTACAGCTTAGGGCCTGGAAGAAAATTTGGGAGACTGCTTGTCCTAGGACTTACCGGACAGTTACAGACTTGGAGGACAACCATCCAGGACAGGAAAGCAAAACTGAGAAGACCACACCAGTGCCCAGGAGGAGATCGACCTCCTGGCCCTCTATGGTCAGGCTTACCTGGGGCTCTGTGAGGGTGATGGCTTGTGCTGGCCCTTGCCCTGGGCACCCTCAGTTCTGCTGTCGAGTCATCTGGTTAGCCACCTCAGGCCCTGGGAACTTTCAACCCTGGGAGAGTGTGCCTTCCGGTGATCCCCTTCGCTCAGTGGGCAAGGACTAGGAGGTGGTCCGTTCCTCTGGCGACAATTTCTCTTACAGTTTCCTGGTAGGCCGCAGTGGTAGCAAGCACTGCCAGACTAGCGGCTAAACCAAGCCTTTCCCTCTTCCCAGCCCCTTGTGTCTACTTGCCTGAAGGCCATGACTAGGGCTGCGGCTTTCCTCTGGTCTCCTGTCCCTTTCAGCCTGTTCCTCCTGAGCTTTATTATAGAACACTGAGGTTGCTGGATTTAGTAATGATTCTAGACTGTTCTGGCCCCAGGGCCAGCTTCTGGAGCTTCCATCTAATGTCTGCTGCTGATTGCATAATAAATTTGTCTTTTAGTATTAGCTGACCCTCGATGGAGTCTAGCAACAGGGGAGTATACTTCCTTAAGGCCTCCTATCACTGCTCAAGGAAGGCTGTTGGGTTTTCTTCCTACTTAGGGTGGATAACATTGTCATAGTTCATGGGCTTTTTCCTAGTTCTCCTTAATCCCTCAAGTATGCAGGTTAATAGGTGCCTATGACTCCAATCTTCCTGTTCTGAGTCAGGATCACAATGAGGTTCCATGCTAGGGACTGCTTGTCTACCTGTAGGAAATCTATCCTTCTCCTCTGGCATCATTTTGTCATATACTTGACTAAGGTACCAGGTATCCCCAAACTCTTGAGCCACCGCTAGAGCAGCCTCCCTCTCATTGCTGGTTAGGGTTTGACTGGGCAATAGCATGATATCTTTCCAATATAATTCAAAGGGACCCAGTCCTGCAGAACATTCATGTACTTGTCTAAGTCATTTGAAAGTTAGCCTAATTCCACCTTGATTTGCTTTAACTCAGAAAGTGAAAAAGGAGTATGTACCTTGGTTGGCCCAAATTCTCCTCCTACTGACTCTAGGGGGCAGAGTTGGGGCACCTTAGTAGCTTGAGGTGCCTTGGCCTTCCTTGACTCCCCTTGGGTTATAGATGAGGAGACTTGGTCAGCATCTGTGGAGGGAAGAGCCATAGGGAGTTCCAAATGTGGGGGTAGTCCTGAGAAGGGGCTAGTAGGGTATAGATTACAGGCCTTACATAGCTGAGGATTATGTGTTAGATAAAAGAAAACTTGCACATAGGGGACCTCAATCCATTTACATTCCCTCTTACAGAACAGGTCTAATTGTAGAAGGATGTTATAATTTATACTTCCCTTTAGGAGGCTACATTTTTTCACTCCACGGTGGGTATCACATCCATGCTGTTTGTTAGAGAAAAATGAGCCTCTTCTTTAAAGATCTTGGGTCAAATTGGTCCCAGTTATCAATGATACACTTTGAGTGATTTTGCCTTGGGAAGAGTAGCACCCATCTGAAATCAAACACAGGGATGCCTGCATCCCTGGTTATTCCTTGCAACTGCTAGATCTGGGGAATCCCCCAGTTATAGCATCTTGTAGTTTCCTTGTGCCCTAGATGCGTGAGCACCTTCTGGGCCCCCCATGTGCTGGGTTTAATCATGGTTACCGGCATCATAGGCATACTCTCACTGTCTAAATGACTTTATGGTCACCTTAAGGACAGTAGGACTGCTGGGGTTAGTGGCCCTGTATACTAGCATGTCCTTGAAGAACTAGGGCAGTGAGTCTTGGGCGATGGGTGCCAATATTCCCCAGCAATAGTTCAATTAACATGGGCCTGACCATAAAGCCGCCCTAGGAGGATAAACTCCTTGAGAGGGACCTCTAAGCACAACAATCTTAAAGAAGGTAAAGGATAGCTGCCTGGCCAAGACTGGAACAATGCCCTTGGGACCCAGGCCTCACCCCCTCCACCCCACTTTCTTTCATAGGAATATACCCTAGGGTTATGGGGCCTTTAATTAACAATTTGAGCCTCAGACCTGGTCTGACTATGGTATTCTAGATGGATAAGTTCTGCCGTATGGAGAGCCAATCCTAGGCAAGACAAATTGTACATCATTAAATTCTGGCACCATTCAGTTAGATTGGGAAATTGGGGGGTGACAAAAAACACAATGTCTTATGGCCTCCAGTACCCATTGATAGACTCTGACTCCATTAGGACAAAACCCAGCACTGTAGACTAAGGGAACTGGCCCTGTGCACTCATACTATAGTAAGTCCTCATAGGCATCAGCCTGAGGGCACTGCAGGCATGGGTCCCTGGCCTGCCATCCTGGACTGCCACCCTAAGAGCCTCATATGTAGCAAATATCATAGAGAAAGGAGCTGGGTAGAAGTTTGCCTTATGGAAATCTGGACCCAGGAGGTTGGGGTCTGAGAGGCTGGGCATGGCTTGCACAGGCGACTGAGCCCGCTGCCCAACTCAGCCACTCCCATGGCCCGGCACAGCCACTGCCACTGCTGTGAGTCTGAAAGGCTGGGCATAGCTCATGTACATGGCTTTTTCTTGGAGGTTTAAGTTGGAGGATCCTGACCTTGACTGGACTGAACTGGAAGATTGTAACTGCCTTTCCTCCTGCCGGCCCTCAGCTTGGCCCAGAGAAAGAAAAACCAGCAAGAAAGGGAAGCTGGTTTGGAGAAAGCCTGATGCCTTTTCTTTAAGTCCCAGCAACCGTGCTATTAAAAGGCTGGGCATGGCTTGCATAGGTGGCTGTACCCACCTGGCCTTGCCTCTGCTGGCTGTGCATGGCCCCACACAGACCTAGTAGTCCAGTTTTCCTCCTTAACAAAATAAAAGGAAGTGAAAGGACAGGTTAGCAAGGCAAAGGGGTCCTATACCACTCGTTGCTCTGAAGTATGACAATGTCCTCCTGGCTGGCTCGCCAAAGATATAGGTGGGGGAGGAAGTGGGGGCATCCCAAAGATGCTCCCAGTTTCCTGCTTCGATAAGGCCAGGTCCTTGGTCTCTCTTACCCCAGGAATGGGGAAAGAGGCCCTAGAGGCACAGTGAGCTTACCAGTCGAATAAATATCCTGAACTTAAGAGTTTAGCAGGCAGCAATTTATTACGCAGAGAAAGAAATATCTTAGAGGAAAGAGCCTGGAAGAAGAAAGAGAGAGAGCAAGAGAGAGAGAGCGAGCAAGAGCAAGAGCGAGCTCCCATGCTGCCATGGGAGACTATCCAAGGGAAAATCTGTATAGGTAAGGAGCACTGGGGTTTTTAACCCTGGAGTTATTCCTCCCCATTCATGTTCTTGTCAAATGAGAGGAGTTCTTTCAAACTTCTGCTGGAATTTTGAATTTTTCTTTCTGGATTTTTCTTTTTCTTTCTTTCTTTCTTCCTTTATTTCTTTCTTCCTTCCTTTCTTTCTTTTCTTTTCTTTATTTCTCTTTCTTTCCTTCTTTTAATTTTTAGCAACTATGTGCTTTTCTTTCCTTTTTTTTTTTTTTTGTTGTACTTTAAGCTGTGGGGTACACACATCCCCCAGGCTTGTTGCATAGGAACACACATGCCATGGTGGTTTGCAGTCTCCATCCCCTGGTCACCTACATCAGGCATTTCTCCCAGTGTTTTCCATCCCCAGCCTCCCTTCCCCCTACTGTCCCTCCCCATAGCCCCCCACCCCAACCTACCCCAGTGCGTGATGTTGCCCTCCCCATGCCTGCATGTTCTCATTGTTCAAAACTCACCTATGAGTGAGAACATGCAGCGTTTGATTTTCTGTTCTTGTGTCAGTTTGCTGAGAATGATGGTTTCCAGATTCATCCATGTCCCTACAAAGGACACAAACTCATTGTTTTTTATTGGCTGCATAGTATTCCATGGTGTATATGTGCCACATTTTCTTTGTCCATTCTGTCATTGAAGGGCATTTGAGTTGGTTCCAGGTCTTTGCTATTGTAAACAGTGCTGCAATGAATATATGTATGCCAGTGTATTTACAGTAGAATGATTTATAATCCTCTGGGTATATACTCAGAAATGGGATTGCTGGGTCAAATGGAATTTCTATTTCTAAATCCTTGAGGAATCATCACACTGTCTTCCACAATGGTTAAGTAATTTTAACTCCCACTAACAGTGTAAAAGTGTTCCTTTTTCTCCATATCCTCTCCAGCATCTGTTGTCTCTAGATTTTTTAATGAATGCTATTCTAACTGGCATGTGATGGTATCTCAATGTGACTTTGATCTGGGTTTCTCTAATATCCAGTGATGATGAGCATTTTCTCATGTTTGTTGACTGCATACATGTCTTTTGAAAAGTTTCTGTCATAGCCTTTACCCACATTTGGATGGGGTTCTGTTTTTTTCTTATAAATCTGCTTTGGTTCCTTTTAGAATCTGGATATTAGGCCTTCATCAGATGGGTAGATTGCAAAAATTTTTCCTATTCTGTTGGTTGCTGTTTCACTCTAATGATTGTTTCTTTCGCTTTGAAGAAACTCTCAAGTTTAATTAGATCTCATTTTTCTATTTTGGCTTCTATTGCCAATGCTTTTGGTGTTTTAGTCCTGAAGTCCTTGCCTATGCCTATGTCCCAAATGCAGTTTCAGCTTTCTGCACGTGCCTAGCCAGTTTCCCCAACTCCCTTTATTGAACAGTGAATCCTTTCTCCATTGCGTGATTTGTCAGTTTTGTCAAAGATCAGATGGTTGTAGATGTGTGGCATTGCTTCCAAGACTTCTGTTCTGTTCCATTGGTCTATATCTCTAATTTGGTACTTGTACCATGCCATTTTGATTACTATAGCATTGTAGTATAATTTGAAGTCTGGTAATGTGATGCCTCCAACTTTGTTCTTTTTGCTTAGGATCATCTAGTCTATGTGGGCTCTCTTTTTATTCCATATGAAGTTTAAAGTGGTTTTCTCCATTTCTGTGAAGAAGGTCAATGGCAGCTTGATGGGGATAGCATTGAATTTGTAAATTACTTTGAGGAATATGGCCATTTTCACAATATTGATTCTTTCTAACCATGAGCATGGAATGTTTTTCCATCTGTGTGTGTCCTCTCTTATTTCCTTGAGCAGTGGTTTTAGTTCTCCTTGAAGAGGTCCTTTACATCCTTTGTTAGTTGTATTCCTAGGTATTTTATTCTCTTTGTAGCAATTGTGAATGGGAGTTCTCTCGTGATTTGGCTCTCTGATGTCTGTTATTGGTATATAGGAATGCTTGTGATTTCTGCACATTGATTCTGTATCCTGAGACTTTGCTGAAGTTGTTTATCAGCTTAAGAAGGTTTTCGGCTGAGATGATGGGGTCTTTTAAATATATGATCATGTCATCTGCAATTTGATATCCTCTTTTCCTAATTGAATACCCTATATTTCTTTTTCTTGCCTAATTGCTTTAGCTAGATCTTCCAATACTATATCGAATAGGAGTGGTGAGAGGGGGCATCCTTGTCTGTGCCAGTTTTCAAAGGGAATGCTTCCAGTTTTTGCCCATTCAATATGATATTGGCTGTGGATTTGTCATAAATAGCTTTTATTATTTTGAGTTATGTTTCATCATAACTCACACTTTTCAGCCTGGTGGCGTTCTCCTTTACTGGGGTTGCAGAGGCTATAGGGGAAGTGCAATATTTGGACCAGAGTGCTGAGGGGGTAAGGTCCTTGATCCTCCAGGCCAGTTGCACTTCCTGGGTGGGGCAGTGCCTCCCTGGTTCAGTTAGCACTCTTTGGGCTACTCCCACCTGCTTCACTTCACCCTCTTTGGACTATTCCCACTGTCCACCCAGACCCATTGGAATGAACCTGATACCTTGTTTGGGAATGTGGAGATTGCTCGCCTTCTGGGTCTCTCTCACTGGGAACTGCTTTCTATTTGTTGTTGTTCCTATTTGGCCATCTTGGTGGAAGTCTCCAAAACTATAATCACAGTGCCAGGGACTCTTTTGCAAGACCAAATCCTGCATATTACTAGAATTTCTTTTTTCTATCTCCCACAATTTCTTCACATCTTCATTTCTTTCAATGATCTGCAATGTTTCAATGTGAGGTCACCATCAACAGTTGCTCCTCTCTGTTTCCCAATATGAGGAACATCCCTAGAAGACTATCTGGAAAGTGAGTGTGTGACACTGGCTGGGGCCACAGGTGGAACCTGTGGGTGGGCAAGGGCACCAGTGGATGGACAGCGAGATGGTGGAGAGGGAGGGGCATCCAGATTTTTCTTTCTAGCCTGCAAGCAGGAAAGACAACAAACTTTACATTCCCGGATAGGGTGTAGATGGAGGCATGGTGCTGGGAAACTCTTACCTTTGAAACCACACCTCTTGGGGAACCTGGAAAAGAAGATTTTTTTTTCTTTAACACAGTCCCTCAGTTCCAGAACCCTGAAATAAACCTACTGACAAAATAAAGAAGATAAGATTTCTATTAGTGAGTCTTAGTATGTAAACATCATGATTCAACCTTAAATGGGGCTCTTTTAGCTTTCACGTCAAGACTGGATGGTAGGCAAGAGCCAAGGGTAGGTGTTCTATATTCTACATAAAGGTTTGAAGCCACATTTGCATACCGTGGGACACAAAATTCCTTACCCTTCCTATATTATAAAGGACACATATAAGGAAGAGTTAATCTGTGTCCTGATCTAATGTTTACTACAAGATAACATTATTTTAATGATGTAGTTTTGCTTTTTAGAAAATATTGACTCCTTGATTCAGACATGTCAAAAGACCACAGTGATTGAGTGGAGCTAATAAACTGTCAACTTGCAACTACATCCATCTGTGAAGTCTGGCTCTGTTGTTTAGTATATCTTGTACTTGTTCCTTGCCCTTCATCTAATTAGATTGATATTGATATATTATAGATTTAATTGGCCACAAGGCTAAATGGGAGGCTCCCTATTTCCACTTGTGAACCCCGAAGATTTGAGACAGGTCTCAGTTAATTTAGAAAGCTTATTTTGCCAAGGTTGAGGAGCCATGAATTCTGGACAAAAGTACATGACACAGCCTGAGGAAGTCCTGACAACATGTGCCCAAGGTGGCCGGGGCACAGTTGGTTTTATACATTTTAGGAAGATATGAGACAACACTATATGTAAGAAGTGCATTGGTTTTGTCTGGAAATGCAGGACAACTGGAAGCAAAGGGAAGAAGACTCAAAGCGGGGAGAGGGCTTCCAGGTCTCAGATAGGTGAGAGACAAATGGCTGCATTGTTTTGGATTTCTGACTAGCCTTTCCAATGAAGGCAATCAGGTATGCATTTATGTTAGTGAACAGAGAGAAAACTGAATAGAATGGGAAGCAGGTTTTCCCTAAACAGTTTTCAGCTTGAGTTTTCCTTTTAGTTTAGAAATTTGGGGAGCCCAAGATATTTTCCTTTCACACCCTACAGAGAACATGACTCAGTTTGAAATGTCTTACTGTGCAGCACATATTCACATTTAAATATTTGGAGCTGCTTACACAAGGAAAGTCCAGCTTAGACCAATCATTAGACTCAACATTTCTTAAGTAATAAGACCTATGATATATCTGGAAGAAACATGAAGACTCACAAAAGGTCTGAGTTTTAACAGTTGTGAAACAAATTAATAGCTGGGTGGCCTTGGCCATACCTTGTAACTTCACTAAATATCAACCTCTTTCTGTTAAAAAAAAAAAAAAAAAAAAAAAAATTCATTCCAGGCAGATCTTTTAAAATTGTCTTTAAGATTATATCGAATAAAACATTAAAAAAGACTTTTTTACACCTTTTTTGGTAGCTTAGAGGTAGCCAAATAGAGCCTGTTAAATGAAATCAAAAGCAGACATATTTAAAATGCACGAAGTTGGGAGATTGTGCCTAAAGAAAAAGTTAACATTCTTTAAATTTTTTTCATCAATGCAATTTTAAATACAAGCTGCATTTCTGCAATGCTCAATTTACCAACCTCTTTAGGGGATCTTGTATAATTGGAAGAAGTATGACAAATTCGGTGGCATTGTGATATGTGGATATTTTAACAAAAATATCAGCAGCTCATCCAGGTACCTTTGACTCTAGAGAGATATAACACTTTTAGGTGGAAACCTGCAATATACTTGGACATCTGCATAATGACTGAAATTAGCATAGGTTTACATAGTACAAAACTTCATTAGAATTTTGATGCCTTGGAAAGGAACAGAAGGTGGTAAATTTCCTAAGGGAAAGTCTCTGGAGAGTGTGAAGGTCTTAAACAAAATCAGTCCAATGTGAAAGGCATGTTGTGAATGGCTGAAAGGACATAAACGGAGTTCATCAAGCAACAGATGTATTGCCTTTAAATTAAAAAAAAAAAAAAAAAGAAGTGACCCACTTCTGTGATGCAAGCACTCTTACCATGGGACATAACTATCAGGTGGCCTCTCTGTTCTGCTTGTGGAATTGATGCTGAATAAGCCTGCTCACTTAATACATATGGATGGCCATAAATATTTCTTATAAATACTTGTGTGAATAAGAGGAGAAAATTAGGAAGGAAAAAAAAGAGAAAACAAGAATGGGAAAACAGGAAAGGTAGAGTAGAGAAGGAGAGAGAAGAAAAGAAGGGTTGGAAAGCCAGGCATGATGGCTCATGCCTGTAATTCCAGCACTTTAGGAGGGTGAGGTGGTGGATCACTCAAGGTCAGGAGTTTGAGACCAGCCTGGCCAACATGGTGAAACCCTGTCTCTACTAAAAATACAAAAAAATAGCCAGGCATGATGGTGCATGCATGTAAACCCAGCTACTTAAGAGGCTGAGGGAGGAGAATTGTTTGAAACCGGGAGGTGGAGATTACAGTAAGCCGGGATCACACCATTGTACTGCACCCTGGGTATCACAGAGAGACTCCGTCTCAAAAGAAAGGTTGGAGATGGGTGGCCAAAAAAGAAAAAGAAAAAATACCATCAAATCTGCTTTATCTTTATGATTAGCAGTCATAAGGATGTAGGTTCAAAAGATTCTAGACTATAAGCTGCTAACACGTAATGATAGGTTTGTCTCTGTGTCCCCACCTAAATCTCATGTTGAATTGTAATTCCCAATGCTGAGGGATGTACCTGGTAGGAGGTGATTGGCTCATGGAGGTGGATTTTCATTTTTCTGTTCTCATGATAGTGAGTGTGTTGTACCAGAGCAAGCGTAGAAAGTCAACACCAAGACAAAAGTATGGCAAATTGCAGGGTCTTTATTGCCGGTGGCCATGGAGGACTCACGTCTCTCCAACCCGTGGCCTCCAAAGGAGGATGTCAAGACCTTTTATGCCCATAAACCACCTCCTGGGTGGAGGTGAGGGTGAGGGTCTTTGGACATTCTGAGTGTTACTTAAGTGGTTCACAGAATCAAGATAAGCATTAGTTTACACATTTCCTGGATAGGGTGGAAAATTACAGACCTAAGTTACTTATTACAAGTCATGGGGGCCAAGATGGCATGGATTTGGGCTGCTTGCCTGTCACATCAGGGTTACAGAAAGCAGTTTCAATAGAAAGCTGAGGTATGGTTGAGGTATGCAGTTTTATGAGGCTTTTACTGTGTCACACGTGAGTTTTCATAAAATCCGATGGTTTAAAGGTGTGTGGAAATTTCCTCTTCACTCTCTTTCTTCCTCTTCCTGCCATATAAGACCTGCCTTGTTTCCCTTTCACCATAATTATAAGTTTCCTGAAGTCTCCCAATCCATGCAAAACTGTGAGTCAGTTAAACCTCATTTATTTCTTCAGTTTCAGGTATGTCTTTTTATAGCAGTGTGAGAACAGACTAATCAACTCTGCCAGAGATTTTAAGACCTGCCAAATTTTCAGTCACACTCTTCACGTGGAGATAATAAGAAATGACTCTTTTCCTCCCATTTGCGCCAGCAGTGGGATCTTCTACCTGAATTTGTGAGCAAAGTGCAAAGCTGTCCAGGACAGTGGGTTTCTGTAGAGTCTTCAAGCTTCAGGGGGCAACAGTACAACACAGCAACGTGGCTTTCAAAACTTTTACCAAGGTCTCTTCTAGTATTTTCTGTCATGTGAACCTAATTTTTTTCTACTGAACAGAGCCCATAGACGTGATAATAGCGTGTTTTTTGTTTGTTTGTTTGTTTGTTTTTGTTTTTGAGATGGAGTTTTACTCTTATAGCCTATGCTGGAGTGCAATAGAATGATCTAGGCTCACTACAACCTCTACCTCCTGGATTCAAGCAAATTCTGTCTCAGCCTACCAAGTAGCTGGGATTAGAGGCACTCACCACAATGCCTGGCTGGTTTTTGTTTGTTTGTTTGCTTGTTTGTTTTTGTCTTGTTTTGTTTTATTTTGAATTTTTAGTAGAAATGAGAATTCACCATTTTGGCCAGGCTGGTCTCAAACTCCTGACCTCAGGTGATCTGCCCACTTCAGCCTCCCAGAGTGCTGGGTATAGGCATGAGCCACCACACCCAGCCTCCATATTGTTATTAATCAACCAGGTAAACTATTCCCTTGTTCTTCCAGGTTGATATTAAACACATGGTTCCCTCCTTGAGTTTATTTGAATCCAGCCAGAATGGCACTTGACCATTCAAGTAGCCTTTGCATTATTATGAATGATGACAGTTGCTGCCTTTTTGAAAGATTACATGCTTGCACCATCATGCCTGGCTAATTTTTGTATTTTTAGTAGAGACAGGGTTTCACCACGTTGGCCAGGCTGGCCTCGAACTCCTGACCTCGGGTGACCTACCTACCTCACCCTCCTAAAGTGCTGGAATTACAGGCATGAGCCATCATGCCCGGTTTTCCAACTCTTCTTTTTTCTCTCCTTCTCTACTCTACCTTTCCTGTCCTCCTATTCTTGTTTTCTCCTTTTTTGCCCCTAATTCTCTTCTCTTTTTCACACAAGTATTTATAAGAAATATTTATGGCCACCCATATGTGTTAAGTGAGCAGGCTTATTCAGCATCACTTCCACAAGCAGAACAGAGAGGCCATCTGATATTTGTGTCCTTCATATGGTACGAGTGCTTGCATCACAGAAGTGGGTCACTTCTTTTTTAGAAATTAATGCATATTACTTAAGTATGAGATTAATACACATACAAAATTATATTAAAGCAGATGTGAAAATAAATTCAAATAAATTTTCAGAATCAGCTAAATGAATAAATAACTAAGCAAATGAAGTTGGAAAGGGACCCGATACTAGTTTGTTCTCACACTGCTATGAAAGAATACCTGAGACTGTGTAATTTATAAAGAAAAGAGGTTTAATTGACTCACAGTTCTTCATGGCTGGGGAAGCCTCAGGAAATTTACAATCGTTGTGAAAGGCACCTCTTCACAGGGCAGCAGGAAAGAGAATGAGTGACAACAGGGGAAATGCCAGATACTAATAAACCATTAGATTTTGTGAGAACTCACTATCAAGAAAATGGCATGGAGAAACCACCACCATGATTCAATTATCTCCACCCAGTCCCACCCTTGACACATGGGATTATCGGGATTATAATTCAAGGTGAGATTTGGGTGGGAACATAGAGCCAAACCATTTCACTTGCCCCTGACCCCTCCAAAATATCATGTCCTTACATTTCAAACAATAACATCCTTCCAACAGTCCCACAAAGCCTTAACTCAATTCAGCATTAACCTACAAAGCCTTAACTCAATTCAGTATTAAAAGTAAAAGTTCAAAGTTTCACTTGAGACAAATCAAGTCCCTTCTGCCCATGAGTCTGTAAAATCAAAAGCAATTTAGTTACTTTATAGATACAATGGACTCCAGGCATTGGGTAAATACATACATTCCAGATGGGATAAATTGGCCAAAACAAAGGAGCTACAGGCCCCCTGCAAGTTCAAAATCCAATAGGGCAGTAATTAAACCTTGAACTTCCAAAATGAGCTCCTTCTACTCCATTTCTCACATTCAAGGCATGCTGATGCAAGAAGTAAGCTCCAATGGCCTTGGGCAGCTCTTCATCTGTGGCTTTGCAGGGAATAGCAGCCGTGTTTTCTACTTTTATAGGCTGTAATTGAGTGTCTGTGGCTTTTCCTAGCACGCAGTGCAAACTGTCAATGGATCTAGAATTCTGGGGTCTGGAGGATAGTGGCCCTCTTTTCACAGCTTCACTAGGCAGTACCCCAGTCAGGGCTCTGTGTGGTGTTCCAACCCCACGTTTTCCTTCTGCACTTCCCTAGCAGAGGTTCTCCTGAGGGCTCTGCCCCTCAGCAAACTTCTGTCTGAACATACAGGTGTTTCCATACATCCTCTGAAATATTGGTGGAGGTTCCCAAACCTCAGTTTTGTGCACTCACAGGATAAACACCATATGGAAGCTGCCAAGTCTTGGGACCTGCACCCCCTGAAGCAATGGCCCATGCTGTACCTTGGCACCATTTAGAATGTCTAGCAGGAATGCAGGACACCAAGTCCCAAGACTGCACAAAGTAGCAAGGCCCTCGGCCCAGCTTATGAAACTGGTTTTTCTCCTAGGCCTCTTGGCCTGTGATGGGCAGGGCTGACATAAAGACCTCTAACATGGCCTGGAGATATTTTCCCCATTTTCTTCATGATTAACATTTAGATTCTCATTACTTCACAAATTTTGAATTTCAAGCAAAGGGCTTGAATTTCTCCTCAGAAATTAGGTTCTCTATTGTATCATCAGGCTGCAAATTTTCCAAACTTCTATGCTCCGCTTTCCTTTTAAACATGTTTAAATTCCAAACCATATCGTTGTGAATACATAAAACTGAATAGCTTCTAAGAGAACCCAAGTCACGTCTTGAATTCTCTGTTGCTTAGAAATTTCTGCTACCAGATATGCTAAATCATCTTTCTCAAGGTCAAAGCTCCACAGATCTCTAGGACTGGGGCAAAATCCCAACAGTCCCTTTGCTAAGCATAGCAAGAGTGACCTTTGCTACAGTTCCCAACAAGTTCCTCACCTCCATCTGAGGCCACCTCAACCTGGTCTTCATTGTCCATATCACTATTAGCATTTTAGTCAAAGCTATTCAACAAGTGGCTAGAAAGTTCCAAACTTTTCCACATCTTCCTGTCTTCTGAGCCCTCCAAGTCTCTAGGAAGTTCTAAACTTTCCCACATTTTTCTGTCTTCTAAGCCCTCCAAACTGTTTCAACCTCTGCCTGTTACTGAGTTCCAAAGTCACTTCCACATTTTCAGTTATCTTTTTATCAGCACCCAGCTCCTGGTACCAATTAATAATGTTAGTCCATTCTCAATCTGCTATGAAGAACTGCCTGAGGCTGGGTAATTTATTTTAAAAAGAGGTTTAATTGACTCACCATTCCACATAAATGGAAAAGCCTCATGAAACTTACTATCATGGCACAAGGCACCTCTACACAGGGTGACTGGAGAGAGAATGAAATTCAACAAGGGAAATGCCATATGCTTATAAAACCATCAAATTTCATGAGAATTCACTCACTAACACGAGAACACCATGGGAAAACTGTTCCCGTGATTCACTTATCTCTACCTGGCCCTGCCCTTGAGATGTGGGAATTATGGTGATTATAATCAAGATGACTTGGGAAGGGACACAGAGCCAAACTATATCAGATCCCTTGTGGCCTCCTGAAAACCTTAAGATAGTTTTAATATTTTTTCCCTCTCCTTTCTCACTGATTCTAATATGTAGTTCCATTCTCCTTCCTCACTGTCTCAGATTAGTAGAAAGATGCAGTAGTAGGTATGAGCAATGGATGAAGCATCTGGCCTTGCTTCTAGCTGGACATGAGATTTTTGGGAGCTACTCTGTCTCCCATGAGCTCTAGTTGTTCATCTTTTAAATGAGGACATTGGGTTGTGTGATCCTGCTATCTTTTCCTATTCTTTAGTGCTGTGACTTTTTTAAAAACACTGCTTTCTCTGAGCCTCATTTTTCTTATCTTTAAAAATGAGAAGAATGCCCACCTCATATGGCAACTTGAAGGATTAGAAGATAGTAATTAAGTGTCTCTTCCTATACAAATCTATTTCATTCCTGAATTTAGTTAGCAATAGTTCATAGAGCAAGTTGAGATAATGAGTATAACACTGTTTGAATCTATTTGAGTTCAATATTTTATATAGCAAGTGAATTTCGAGTAGTATGTATTCATTAAATGTGTTTAGTTCCTGGATATCTATGAAAGCACCTTACATAGGAGGCAATCCTCACTAAAGATTTGCTCCTGTTTTCTTGACCCTGAGGCTAAAGACAACCTTGTTTAGTTTTGCAGCCCTGGCATCTAGCATATTACCTAACAGTCAGAAGGTGTACAGTGGATGTTTGTGGCCTTTAGGCAAGTCATGAAACCCTGCTAAGCCTTGTCTGTAAAATGTATTCAATAATATATAACCCCAATTGAGTTTTTGTAAAGAATGGTCAAAAGATCGTTTTCAAAAAAGTTAAAATCACAGCTCTCATACAAATATAAAATGAACAGATGTTTAAGTTTTTTCATCACTCATTTATCAATGAGAGAACCAGAGTATTCTAACCAGTTCAAAGGAAAATCCACAATAAAGACACATATAAATAAGAAATATTGAAATAGATTTGTAAATGCAAGCAAAACTAGCTTCTTTCATAGAGAAGGAAGTCAAGTGAACCATATTATTGAACAGAAAAATAAAACTGTCTACAGAGAAAAATTATTTTGCATTGCTAGCAAGTATTTACAATTGACTGAGTTGTAAATTCTGTAGACTTCTTCCATAGAATCACCTTCTGATAAGCAGAAGGTTGTGTTAAATATATAGTTTTCTATTGATGCCCCAATTTTTCCCTAGTGAATAAATTAGATAATGCATGGAAATTGCTTAATTGGTGCCTAGCTTATAGTGAATCTCCAATAGATGGATATTTTATTAAATTTTAGCAATGGCATATGACAATGATAGATTAAGTGTCTTCTAGATATTTTATAAATTGAACGACAATTGGGCAATCATTTATTCTACTTTCCAGCTTTAGTATTCATTCTCCCATGTAATTCAGGACTTTTTTCTTTCTTTTTCTTTCTCTCTCTCTCTTTCTCCTCTCTCCCTACCTTTTCCCCCATCTATTTTAAATTAGCTGTACCATGTTTTCTTACCATGTACCAGGAAGAATCTTCAAATTGCAGAACATGTTAAGACACTTCTCTCTAGACTTACATATTGTCCTAGATATTCCTCTAATAAAACAGAATGACACTGATCAAAACTAAATCTTAGAAAAAATTTACAGAGACTGTTTATTCCTAAACTTGTGGCAAGGGGATACCTCTGCTATATCTTTTATTTAAGCCAAGTTTCCAATGAGTTGGAAGGAGAGTAAATTTTAGGATGTAAAATAAAAGAATAGTCAGACTTACCTGACTGGCAAATGTTCTATTAAGATGGGATTATGGAAACTAGAGAGATTTTCTAAATGGTACATTTTACAAGAATTGATTGGCTACAAGGGGGAACTTGAGCAATTTGGGGATGTTTCAAATGAGAGAAGTTTAATGTGAGGGGCAGAGGATTTTCTGTGGCTGGCTATTTTTGGAAACAAGAGGGCACTAATGGGTGGTTTGTCATGTCATAATGATTCTATGGTCTTGTCAAAGAGAACTACTATGGCTGAGTTTCTTAATAAAGACTTGTTAATATAAAAGAATATTACATGAAATAAGCAATATCATTTAGATGCACAGGAAATTATTTTTGTTAAATTTAGTTAAAAGAGTACTGTAAATCCTAAATAGGCATGCCATTTCAGGCCAAAACAAATGTAATAGGGAAAAAAATTATGTGATGTCAAATAACAAAATTACAACAAATTGGGTCTGACAATCGAATTGACTTTTATTAATGATTTATGTATTGGGCAGTATCTCATCTATAAAAATAGAAATGTACTTCATAGATACAGCACAACAGTCAGTTTTTCAAAGGTAACGTGAGCAGAAACAAGGAAACAGAATATACATAAAAGCAGATTGGTTAATGTCAGGTCATTTTTCTTGTTAGGAACGTTAAGGTAGAGGAGACTTCCTTATCATGCTGGGTTGGGATGACTGGCCTGTTTTCAAATGGTTTATGTGAATCTCTAGTTATTTTGGGGGAAAAATGGGCTGTTTGGAGATTTTCCTGTTTTTTAAAGTATTACTTCAATTGCATGGCACTTAGTATGAGTGGCTCCATTTTGGTTTGGTCTACTGGGGCCTATTGCAGGAGTTTAGGCCAAAACACAGCCTTCTCCAAATTTTGTTTAATAGTGCTTAAGGCGTTTCATCATAATATGATATATTGTGACAGGAAATTCATTATCTATGTTTCTTTGGAATTCTTAATTAGCCTAGTATCAAAATAACTCCTTTCATTTGTCTTAGGTCAGATTCAACACGCAAACAAATTTTGATATTAATTATTTAAACAAAACAAAGCAATAATCAGTGGTCTTCTCCACCATCTGACTAAAACAAATGGATAGTGTATTCAGTTTAAGTGGACTTATCATCTAACATCCCCTGTTTTTAAGTCTTTGCTTTATAATTTGAAAAATTAGGCTAAAAAAAATCTCTCAGACAGTATAGATACTAAGTTCTTAGAAATATTACTGATTGAAAAAAATAATACATGTAAAAGTAACTCACATAGTCCCAGGCCTATGGTAACTTCTCAGATGTTAAATTCCTTTCCACCTTCTTAGAGCATGCAGGAACAAGCAAATTTTAATCAAAGCTATTATATTGAGGCTCTAATCAATAAACTTTTATTTAGCCTTTACCGGTCACCTGGACATCTACTACATGGTGTAATTAAATTTCCAAAATACTATAACATTGGTATAGTTTTTCAAGGAGAAAATATATTTTCCCATTATTTTCTATCATATAAAAATACAAAAGGTCAATGTGTGTTTTTCCTTTTCTTTTTTTTTTTTTTTTTTAGTGTGAGCTATAGGTGTTAAAATCTACCAGCATTTATTGAGCATTTTAAATAATACTAATTATGTCCTTTTATTCTATTTTATGTAGGAGTTACTGAAAAAGCAAGGATAACATATGTGGATTAACAATATGGAAACATCCTAAAACTACTTTGGAATCACCATAAATTAAGTGGATTCAAATTTTGCAAACAGGGAAACCAGTCCATGAACAATTCGGTACAGGTAAGTGAGAGGCATCATTTACTCCATGAGAATCCTTCAAAAATTCATTGTCTATGGGGTTGTTAATTACATTTCAGATAATTCTAATTCTCCTTTGGTACAGCTGAAAGCTTCTTTTTCCTCCCGAATGTACACACGCGGATGCCGGCATATGGCTAAATGTCTAGCCATTTCATCTTGTTCATTTGGGCTTCATTCAGTTACAAAAAGAGAAAGCAGGGGGAAAAAGTTCCTACCTCATAAAACGTTTACCAGTAGTGATTTATGCAGAAGGGCAGGAGTCAAACTGTTTCCAAACAGATGTTTTTGAGCACTACTACGGGAGTTAAGAGTGGCAGATTGGCCTGCTTGGTATTCAGAATAAAACAGGTGGACAAACGGTGAAGCCCCAGCTCCTATTTTTGAAACTGGGGCAGTGGTTCAGTCATTCATATGGAACAAAGTGTTTGGGAATGGTTGCTGGCTTTCGATTGTCTCTGAAAACCTGAAGAGATTGGAAAGCTTGATGTGGTGACAGCATGAAAATATTTTCTGTTGGGCTATTGGGTAAGTTCCACTTGTCTGAAGGAACCAGTGGGGAAGAATGAAAGTCTAAGTAACGCACAACAAGTGGCCGTTTGTAAGCTGGAGGACTGGGTTGTGGCATCCTCTGTAGTTAATAATTGTTATACCATCAAGAGTCAAGGAGACTCACACATAGAAATAGGACCTACCTAGCTCTGTACAATTGGAACAATCTCTTCATTCATCTGTGGGGTTTCACTGTGTTAAGGGGGAGAAAAAGATCAAATTTTAGTTAAATTAAGCACCATTCAGGGTAGGGGAGACGTTTGTACTTTCCCTTTTAACTGGCAACTACTTGAATTATTTGTGCTGTCTTAAGGCATAAGTAGATACATTATAAATAGACCGGAAATGAAGGTAAAATGTATTGCTCATGCATTTTCCTGTTAATATTTAGCTCTCTCTCAGTTGCATTTATAACAACTATCTGTCCTACATTCATAACTCATGATTCTCCCAGAAGACAACCCTTTCTTTCATCAACTCCGTCACATTATGTAGATTAAGCTGAATAGAAGTTATGTTAATCTATCTTCAGGGATATCACTTTATTTGGAGAGTCACATAAGAATCTAGATATGAAGGCGTTTGCAAGTGTGAAGTGCTCTCTAAAGATGACAAAGCAATGGTAAGGTAAAGATGAGGTACCAGCTACTCAAGAGAAATATCAACCAAAAGAGAGAGAAGACATGAATCTTGTTTTTTAAACATATGTAACTGTTTCTTTTCCTTGCCTTCAAACTTAGTCTTTCTATTTATACACAAGGAAGGATGTTATTTCATTAGGCTCTTTTGTTTATTGAGAAAAAAAGACTCATTTAGGTGACCTATGTAAAAAAGGGAATTTTTCTGGCAATATGTGGGCTGGAACTGAAACCAAATTAAGAAAAAAAAATTAAGAATAAAAAAGAAAGGCAGTTCTAGAAGCTTCTTATATGCTGTGTCGTTCTTATGAGCAACGGACACTTTAAACTTTTTGAAATTCTGCTTCTCCCTGAATGGCTATTCATTTTTCTTCTTTTTTGTTTCTGATTGTTTTTCTGAGCCTTTTAATATTGGTTCCTCTTAAAATTTTGCCTTGCACATAGCCAATCATGGCCTCTGCAGCTGCTTTCCCATTAACAGCTTCAACTCCTGCTACTAATTACCTGTGTAAATCCGGCTACATTCAGGAAACAGAAACCATACCATGTATTTTAATAGGCAGAGTTATCAAAGAATAGTTAGCCAGTTACTGGCAAATAATAAAGACAAAAAAAAAAAAAAAACCACTGAAGAATCATAAAGGTAGTAACTACAGGAAGTGTATATCCTAGATACAGGGACAAAAGTAAGAGTAAGAGATTATTAGAATTTGGAATACTGGAGCAGGGGCTTTGAAGAACTGGAATACAGGAGTGTTGGGTGAGGGTGTTCCTTGAAAAAATGGAGGAACTTTAAAAGCTCAGCAAGGGCTCCACAGAGCTAAAAGTCTTGCCTTTATGGACAGGCTGCCAGCTGGGGCTGTACTCCAGAATCTTAAATTGGGGAACCCATGGAGCTGGGATACAGAATTTTGTAGGGAATCTTACTCAGCCAGTGTTACAGCCTGAAGAACTGGAAAGGAATCCACAGGCAGAACTGGAATCACATCACTGAGGAAGGGGTACAAGTTGTACCACTAGGAAAGTGTACAATTAGGTTTTTTCTGGAATTGTAGAAAAATGTACAAAATAGAACCAGCTGCTGCTCAATAGCTAATGGAACCAACAGGGTTGTCAAAAGCAGGAATCACTTTCTTCTTCACTTTCAAGCTTCTAGTCTCCCTCTGTCTCCCTGTATCGGCAAAAGGAACCAGATGGCAAAGAAAAATATATGCTTCACACAGACCCCGCCGCAGCATATCAGAGCAAGAGGAAGATGGACTTGAACTGAGAGACTGTAATTTAATAACAAGCACACAGCCTATTCTTTGTATGTGTGTGTGTGTGGTGTGTGTGTCTGTGTGTGTGTATTTAAATTTTCAAAAGAGAGAATATGCTTGGCTTAATTCACCTGATCACTAAGATCCTAGATTATGACTTAATTAAGATTTACTTGACTTTTGGTCTAGTGCCATTCCTGACTTAGTCAAGTAGCATTAGATTGTGGGTTATAAGAGAATTCTGTAGAAAACATGGCCATTTAAGTGGCAGGGCTATAAACTGAATGGTATTCCTGAAAATCAACTAAGGACATTCATATGATTGCTGTGTAGTACAGATATAAAATATGCATTGTGATAGTTCACATTTATAATAACTAATGATGTTTGGCATCATTTCATGCACTTATTTGCCATCTGTATATCCTTTTAACCAAAAGATCTGTCCATGTATTTGGCCCATTTTCTAATTGGATTTTTGTTTTATTTTGTTCTGTTTTTTTTTTTTTTACAGCTGCATTTTCAGAATTTTTTGATATTTTCTGTATATTAACCATTATTAAATAACTAGTTTGCAAATATTTTCTCTCAGTCTATAGCTTGTGCTCTCATCTTCTTAAGCCTTCACAGAACAAAAGATATAAATTCTGATAAAATCCCATTTATCAGTTTTGCCCTTTTTGGGCCAAGCTATTTATTAGTTTAGAAACTCTTTGCCAAGCATAGACTCCAAAGTTTATCTTCTATGTTTTTTTCCCAAAATTTTTATAGTTTTATTTATCAGGTATAAGTGCATAATCACACACACAGAGAGAAACAGCATATGACTCTCTCTGGACAAAGCAACTCAAGAAGATAGAAAATTCTGAGGCAATTAACACTTTCGGCCACCCATACATAAGAAAAAAAAGTTGGCCTTATCCCCACCTAGACCATCAATGTCCTAATGAATAATCTACATTTTTACCTTCACCAGGCTATGACAAGTTCCCCCCGAACCTTGAATTAATTTTTATAAGGTATGAAACTGAAGTCAAATGTTATTTAATTGCCTCTGGCATTTGCTGGGGGTTCATTTGCTCACCTTGGTATTAGCACCAAATGTTTTTTTGTTTTTTTGGTTTTTTTCTCATTTCATTAAAATCTCACGGATTGTTGGTATAATAAGTAGTTTGCAGTTAAAACCTAGACATTTTGGGTATGATATTATGAGTTTCTGGATCTTGTTTAAACCTTCAGTTTTAGCTGGCTTTCTCCAGTATTGCTCCAGTAGGGGAAGCGGAAGTAGAATTAATAGCAGTTGGAGGTAGAAGCTCATGTTTCTTTACCTGTCCCCTGCTGATATATGAGTGGGCAAGGGCTCTTTATCACTACTGGCATGAACAGGACTTCCAGCTTCCACTAGACTTCCATTGATACCTTCCTGGCTAGGAAGAATAGGAATGCCTTGTAACTATACACAACTCATCTACCACTGACACCCTGGTGGTGGCAGGAGGGTGGTTGGGTATTGGTGTCATTATTGCTGGGTGGTGGTGAGAGCCCTGACTCTCCTCTAAGCCTAGTTTGACACCACCCCAACATGTAGGGATGGTAAGGGTAGAAGTTCAGGATTCCTATGTTATCTCCACTGATGATACAAGGGGTAGAGGATGGCCTGGTTGCTGCCTGGCAGGGATGAATGTCCTGGCTTCTATGTGATCTTCTTTGACACTACCTTGGTGGAAAATGAGGAGACCTTGTCAGAGCCTGGTGAAGGTAGAAATATAGATTATTCATTAGAGCATTGATGGCCTCGGTAGGGATAAGGCCATATTTTTTTCTCTTAGGTATGGGTGGATGAAAGTGTTAATTGCCTCCAATTTTTCTATCTTATTAAGTTGCCCTTTCCTTGTCCTTTGGCTAGAAAGAGTCAGATGTTGTTTCTCTCTGTGTGTGTATATATGTACCTATTGTCATTTCTGGGTTTCTGATTTCTTCAGCTCCAAATCTGGGATATATGGAGCCAAAACAGAAATCCAGGAACTCACCACCATGTCAGTACTTGGGTCCAGAGCTTCTTGTATAGTCTTCCTTCTTCCCTCCACTTTTCAAGGGCTTCTTGTACATTTTTCAAATGTAATGTCTGGGATTTTTGGTTGCAGTTAATGGGATAAATAGGAAAAGAGGTTTATTCTATCCTTCTGTAAGTAGACATCCCTTGGAAGAATTTTTGCAGATATTTTGTTGGCTCTATTTTGATGTCTAAAATAATAGCATAATTATTGCGATGGAACTATAAATTTACAAAAACAACAACAACAACAACAACAACAACAACAACAACAAACTTGGACCAGGTGCAATGGCTCACACCTGTAATCCCAGCACTTTGGGAAGCCAAAGCAGATGGATCACAAGTTCAGGAGATGGAGACCATCCTGGCTAACATGGTGAAAGCCCATCTCTACTAAAAATACAAAACCTTAGCCAGACATGGTGGTGGGTGCCTGTAGTTCCAGCTACCTGGGAGGCTGAGGCAGAAGAAACCTTTGAACCCAGGAGGCGGAGGTTGCAGTGAGCCAAGATCATGCCATTGCACTCCAGTCTGGGAGACAGAGTGAGACTCCATCTCCAAAAAACAAAAACAAAAACAAACAAAACAAAAAACATCTACTAAGTTTATTTCCTGATAGGATAAGAATACATGCAAAACCACCTTAAAGAGATAACTACCTTAAATAGTAGGAGCTTACAAATAATTGTTGAATAAAAGAATAATTATTAAATAAATTCACTTAACAAATTGGTCTATGTGCTAAATATTCTAGGCACTGAGGGGGCCATAAATATATGTGATGCAGAAATAATTATCAAGTAAAACAGGGCCATTAACAGTGATAAAATAGATCAACATAACTATAACATTCAAGGTAAAAATCTCTCAGAGCAAGGCAGTGTCTTGTTCATCTTTGTCTGCTGCTAGTGCCTCATGTAGTACATTAGTCATCACACATGGCTTGCTATGAGAGTTAACAGAGGGAGAGAGATCACATTCAGCTGATGGCAAATAATCTGTTTTATGTCTTCCAAAACTTCTACAGAAAAAAAATTCTGTAACATTTCTAGATACAATATGCTCACATTTAATATTTTCTTTATTCTTTATCAAGTTAGAGAATTATTTATGTAAAATTCTATCTCTAAAAATGAACTCAGGTGATTAGTATTCTTGTTTTGATAGCAGCAGAAGAAAGACAAACATCATTCTTTACACATATACTTGTAATAAATTTTAAGATTAAATGCCTTAAATCACATACTCTCTTACCCCAAATGTCAATGGCAACAGCCTCATGTTATATCATATAGAGAGACTGGTAGTCTTTGGGTCAAATGTCAATCCCACACACCCATCACACTCAAGCAAAAATAAAATGATTTCAATGAGTTAAAAATAAAAGAATCATGTGTTAACATGGATGTCCTTGAAAATGAGCATTAATTTTAACCTTAAACATCACCCAAGGAAGAGCTCTGAATTTTGTCAATTTATTATAAAGTCTATGAAGCTGGGGAATTTCACAAACAATGACTGTCCAGGTACCTAAGGAAATAACTGTTCACAAATATAAAAATGCCTTGACAGAAAGTCGGAGTCACAGCTAACAAACTCTCCAGCATTTCACTCTTGGACCAGGGATGCCAGAGGCAAACCAGCAGGAACCCTGCTGGAGAGCAAGTAGTAATGCTGATACTGCAAACCCTGATGGAGCAAAAAGTAAGCCATGTTTAATGCAAGGCAAGGGGACTGGTGAGAAAGCAGAAGAGGTCTCTGCTCCTAACAGGCAGAGAAAAAGAGACCTCTTTCTGACATATGTTATAAACTCTTAGAGAGCATAAACTGACTTTATATACTTGATAAGGCAATGTTTAGTTAGGGGGCTTTCTAAGTAGTGAATAATCATGAGATTAATAATAATAATAGTAAAATTCTTGTTTGCATTTGGTTAGCTTGCTCTTTGAAAAGCTTTTCATGAGTGTCTAGTGCTATAAAATAGAGTGGGGTTTGAAGAAGGATGATTTTTACTTCATACTTAAATTTATATTTACAGGCAATTTTCAGTGAAGAATGAGAATAAGAATAGAAAATTAAAATAGTCGAGTATATTTATTCGTGTGTGTTTTCTTTTATATAAATTCACTTTGATAGGTTCCCTATATAGAAAGTTAGGCTGAGAACTCTAAACTTAAAACTCCCAAGAATTTGGAATCTTATGGTAGTAGTTTTATCCGCCTTGAACTTTGTAATTGCCACAAACTGAAATATTCAAAGTGCCATGTAGTAATCAATATAAACAATAGTCTATATTAACAGAAAACTACCTTATTATGTGGGCTTCGAGAGGTACAGAGTTTATTAGCTTTTTAAAATTTGCCAGGTATTCTTACAATGTATTTTTGAATCTAATTTTATTCTATTCAGAATTAAAATATCATTTAAAAATAGATATGGATATTATGAAATAACATAAATATTGTTATTGGAAACTTAGAAATAAAAAAATAAAAATTTTTGGTTAGGAAGACAGATTTCTATTGTTATAACCTATTTTAAACATTATGGGTTTTTTGTCCTTTAAAAAAAAATATAGAAAAAATATAGTTTATATTTGTTTTTGTAGGTATTTGAAAAGCTTCACCCCTTGAAGAAAAATATTGCATCTTTTTAAAAAGGACCTAACATGATAGAGGCAATAGTTCATGAGAAAAGACAAATCTAAAAATTCGTATTTCAGAATATTTCTTCCCTTACTACAGTAAAACAAAATAGTATAGAAATAAAAGGACTTGTATGAAGTTGGAAAGTAAAAAACCCATAAAAAATATCTTAACAAAATATTTATTTTATTTTCAAAGCTAATCTAGAATTATAAAAGCTAATAAAAAATTTAAAGTATTAAAAATATGGGTAAGAGAGTAGCAGGCACTTTTTATTGTCAACAACCTGAATGTGATTTCACGATTTTTCTGACTGTGTGATACACAATTTAGCTGGTTTTTCTCAGCTACCTTCACATGACCTCGTTAAGGTCTGAGAAGTGATAGGTAACCAATTGAGTATATAAGCAGGGCAATTGCATCTCCTTGACATATTCCAATTTATCAAACATAATTTCAGAAGTTTCCAGGTGGATCTGAAGAACCTTTTGAAAAAACGTATCACCCATGTGAAGGCTCCAATCCTGCTTAACCCACTAGGTGAAACAATAATAATATTGGTAGCACATCAATTCCCCTCAGCTTTTTCTTATCCAATGACAAATATGCTGAAAAATCACAGGAGTTTGTTATGCTTGATTTCTTACATTTTACATCTTTAAGCTCCACATTCATGTTGCAAATACAATGAAATATCACTGCAGTAAAGCAAAATGTTTCACAGAACACATTTACCGTTCAAGAAACCAAACCATAAAGCAGAAATTTTAAGGCAGTAAAACAATTTGAGACACAAATTCTATTCAGCCAAATGGTATGCATCTATTACAGAGAGCGACTCCTAAATTGAGTGCCTGGCAGAAAGAAGGCATGGCAATAACCAATTGTCGAGCAAATGGGTGTTTATTTCATGCAGTTGAAAATAACAAGGTGGAACCAGTGGTGTTAAAATCAGCTCTCTGAGAACAAATATGGCTCTAATTTGTAAGATATGTAATATTTGCAAGTTTCTGCGGTGTGTCTACTTCCCCTATAGCCATTTCACCCACCGATGTGATGTCACTGAAGACTGAGTTGGGAAGAGAAGTGCAGAATATTCTTTCATGGGATGGTGCAGGCCAGTGAAAGGGGGCTTTGGTATCCTACTGGTAAAAGTCTAACTTGCCTTTATTTGATTTGGAAAAAGGCAATTATACCATGTGATATTATATTTGCTAATTAGCTGACATGATTTTGATGATAACTAGAGGTGGTTTTTTATTTGTTTGTTTCCAGCAATCCTAACAAAATGTTACTTTTCAGGGGTAGGTTATCTGCAAGATAAAATATTGTGAGAATGACTCACTAGGAATTCCCATGCTTTTGATAGGAAATAAAAACCAAGGAAGGCCTTGAGGATTGTCCTGAAGAAATCTCTTTAACGGAGGGCCAGTACCTCAGAGCCTCAGAACTGTTAGGCCTGCCTTGAAGAATCCTTATTTTTGGCCACTACAAGCACAAAAATTGAATAGGAAGCCCTAGGCAAGGTATTCTTTTAGCAACATCGAATATTAAGTCTTATAATTTATGAAATCCTTCCAATTCCCCATGATGCTAAACTACTTTTGAAGTCAAGAAATGTAGTGCAGCATAGAATTTTTTAACAAAGAAAAAAAAAGAACCTGACCAATTGAAAAAAACATTCATTATAGACCTGCTATGGATTAGACCCTGAGCTGGATGTTGTCACATGTATTTTAATTAACTCATGTGCCTTCATTCTTTGCAGGAAAAAGTAGAACTTCCTCCGTTTAATTAAGATTGAAAATGGCATCCCACAGGTTATTAAACATATTTTAGAAACAGCAATAGCAATCACTATCTGTTTCATGTATACTATGTCCTAGACATTTTCACATTTATTCATTTTAGTAAACATCCTTAAAATTATTTCTGTTTTATAAATAAGACTATGACTAAGAGAGACTTATGCACTAGGTCAAGAGCCAGTGAATTACAGAGGAAGAAATGGAACACAAGTCAGTAATTCTCCAGATACATGCATTGCTTAGCACATATTGATTAATTCAGTAATTCCACAAATGTTTATTGAGCACTCCCCATGAGTCAAGCACTATTCTTGGTGTTGAAGATATAGCAGAGAACAACACAAATACAAATACCAACCGTCACATACCCATTTTGTAGTGGACAGCGACAGTCAGTAAGCAAAAAAGTAAAACAAAATAGTTTTAAGTAAATATATTATGTTGAATGGGGGATAATTTCTTCAGAAAAATATAAAGTAGGTAAGGAACAGGTAATGCTTGCATGGGAGCAGATTGCAATTTTAAACTGACAGTTAGGGAAGGAATCATTGTAAAGTTGAGAAAGCTAGGAAGGAGGTGAGAAGCTGAAGCATGCAATATGTAGGAGAAAAATCTTTTCCAGTGGAGGAAACAAGTGGAGAGGCCCTGAGGTGGAGGCATAATTTACGCATTTGAAGAACACAAAAGGCTATAGATTAGGGAGTCCTAGAATTAAGGAGCGAAGGCCTGGAAGTGTGAAGGACCGGGAGAGGGTGCTAATCACCCTGTCTTCTGTGATGCCTAAAGAACAATTAGCGGACTATTGCTCTAATCCAGGTGGAAGATGATAACTTCTCGGACCTTGATGGTAGAGGTGAAAGTGTTAAGAATTGGTTTGATTCTCTATATATTTCGAGTAGATTGAATTTGTGGCATGATTTAAGACGGACGTAAGAAAGAGATTAAGAACTCCAACATGTCTGGTCTGAGTAAATAGAAGCTTTGAAGTCTCATTTCCTGAGGTAGAGAGCTCCAAGGAAAGAGAGATTTGGGGTGAAAGATAAGGAGGGGGTTGTTAACTGTAGTAAATTTAAGATGAAGAAGATGCAAAAATAAATAGTTCTATTTCAAAGGATAATTGTAAGTTGGAACGATGTAATCTGCATGAAAGTACTCTATAAATATTGGTGACCTGTTTTCATTCTATACTTAGTCACATGATCTAATCATGTCCAGGCTGAAATTTAGAGATTGCCTACCATAGAACTGGTGGACTTTGAAGCATAGAATTGGTGGAGTTTGAAACTACATAGGAGGGGGTAGTTTAAAAAAAAAATAGCTTAAACGTTACAAGAGGCAGATGTGTGGATAGAGTTGCGCAGGAGGGAAGAAAGCATCAAGAGAAATGAGGAAAGACAGTATAAAACTTGGTTTTGCCAAAAAGCACTTTTAAATATTGATAGAGTTAGAATAGAAACTGAAGAATCTAAGTGACTGGAGGAGTAATTAACCTGGAGATGAGCCTTGCTGCTCTGGGGGCCCAGATGCTAAAATCAGATGCTAAAATCAGGAGAGAAAGATCTTCCTACCACAGAATCGGTAGTACCAGTGCAATGTTGTCAACTGAAGATCTTGAAGGGCCGCCAGAGGAAGATCACTGCCTCAGACCAGCATTCTCAGGGTGCCCACTGCCAATATAGAACACAGCATAGCATCCTGCCAAAGAAGATAGAATGAGTGAACATTTCCTAAGCAATGTGAGACAGGACTGAGATTCCCAGAAATAACTTTGGACATTTTCATGATTAAAATGAACCTTTGGCTCTGAGTGACTTAGGAAAGATCTCATCTGGCCACTCATGAGATCTCATTTTCACTGTCTAGTTGAAGATGCTGTGGGTAATCCCTGTTTCATGTTAGTTACTGCAGCCACCTTTTCAGGAGAGCCTGATATGTATGCTAGATGGTGACCTGCTCATCTGCAGGCATTTGCGATATTTAAGAGAACACTGACAGTTAAATCCTAGTGCCACCTCTCAATACTGGGATTGCTTGTTGTATGTCATTTTGAGCCTTTCTTATACTATCGGGCTTTAATTGGTTTTCCTTTACTTTCTAAGATGCCAATACCAATGTCTCTGTACTTACATTAACCCTAAGATAGTGTAGTTTTCCCAGCGCCATGTGAACTTACTCTTCCTGAAAAAGAGGTTTAGTCTCTCACCTGGATCTCACTTACCCATCAGCCATACTCCTTAGGCTGAGTGCCTTGGACTACTGCTATGCGGTCATCTTCAGTTGCCTCATGTACTCCTTTTCCACAGTGGGTAGAGATGTGTTGGTAGCAGGCCACTGAGATGTATGTCCAGTGGGAGAAAGCCTCCTTGGCTTCATTCACACAACCTAGATGAGCAGGACGTGTCCGAGGCTGCTCATTGCACTTCACCTGGGACGGGGCCACCTTAGACCTTCGTTGCCCCAGCATCTGAGAGGTTCATGTTTTCCTGCTTGTCTGGGCCAAGGCACACCATGCATGAGATTGTGCCCTCCTTTTTATGCATCTACTTTTTACTTATATTGTTCCCTCTTCCTGAATTGTTTTTTCTCTACTTCTGCCTGTAAAATTAAAGCTCTGCTTCAATTACTGGAGTGAATAGCGTCTTTATGTAGAGTTTTCTTCTGATTTTCCCCTGCTGATTATGAGCTCCTTGAGTTGTCACTGCATGTTGGTAGACATATCTTGTAGTTTTGTAAACCTACTACTGTGTATGTATCTGTGTATATATTCTTTCTGTCCTATTTGAAGGTGAACTCCTTTAGCAAGGCTTCAATAGTAAGCATCACTTAGCTCTCCAAAGCCTGAGAATCTCTAGAGCAGCTAAGAAATTTAATGAGGCCTATATACCAGGACCTTGGGATGTATCTGGAAAAGCTTAAGAAAAATCTTCCTGTAGACAACTTGCTTTAATTATAACTGAGATTTAAATTCATTTCAGTAACGTATACCCACTTGGGGTACCAGAGGTCAAGGTTGAAAATTCTATCATGGATGACCCAGGTGAAACTGGCATAAGAAAGGACTTTTAAATATTGCCTGGCTATTAAAGCTATAGCTTGATTTGCTTTATTATTATGACCGGAGGGATAGGGGTGTTGGAAATATTTTCATAAGACTGCCTGAGGCTATGAGAAAAAAATCTATAAATCAAAGAGTAAACATGTTTTGTAATTAACCATGGACTCTTTTTTCTTTTTTAAACTGGCTAAAGTGAGATCAGATTAATCTTAATAAAGAGACTCCAAGTTTTGCTAGCCACATATGTAAAAATAAGGCATTTCTTTTTTTCTTTCTTTTTTCTCAGACACTGTCTTGTTCTCTTTTCCAGTCTGGAGTACAATGGCGCTATCACAGCTTATCGTAATTTCGAATCCCTGGACTCAAGCAACACCCCTGTCACCTGCCTCAGCTTCCCAAGTAGCTGAGACTACAAGCATGCACCACCATGCCTGGCTAACAGTGTTTTACATTTTCTTATTTTTTAAAGAGATATCGTCGCACTATGTTTCCCAGGCTGATCTCTAACTCCCAGGCTTAAGGGATCTTCCTGCCTTGAACTTCCCAAGAGCTAGGATGAAAGGTGTGAGCCACTGCCCCCAGCTAAGCATTTATTTCTAAAATAAATTATGTCTAAATGTTAGTGTGGACGTCTTAGTTGTCAGACTTATCAGAAAGTAGCATTTTACTGCCCATGTGTGGTACTTGCTAAGAATATTTAAATATTTGGTTCTGGTAGTTCTTCATAGATCGTTTGAGGAAACAACATTTATTAATGAAATCTATAAACCCCCAAACCAACTTCCTTTCATCTGTAACAAACTTAAAGATTATTTGACATATATATCATATATATATATATATACACATACATATACATATATATATATACATATACATATATATAAATATATATATATATGAGGTTACAATATCTTTGGCTGTGAAAAGCCAAGCTTCTTTAAGCATCCCAGCATAAACACAAATTTGTAATCTTTAGTTTGGAGCCTAAGAATTAGGAATCGTTATTGAAAGACCCACTAGTTTATAGTGTTTTCCCACAGTTTTCCATCCTTTATTAGTCAGTCTTTTATGCTGAAACATTTAACCTCACACTAACACTTCCACTGGTCCTTAAATTAAAAAAAAAAAAAAAAAAAAAAAAAACCTGGAAGCTAATTGCGAGAAATACGTCTTCCAAGTGTGACTACAACCGGGCACAATACCCCACCCACAATTTTATATAATGGAAGAAAAGTATGTACATTTACAAGTGCCATTGTTTATCAAACTTTGTACCCATTTTAATTAGTCTGCAAAATTAGTTTTTAATTCAGGAATTCATTTTTCCATATATGTATTTCATTTTTATAACTTTATTGATTTTCTGCTTATAAAATACTCATATAATACAAATCAAACATTACAGAAATAGAAATATAAAAAGTAAAATTTTTCTATAACTTCATTTCCTTAAAATATTGTATGTTATTGATCTATTTCTGTTAGATATTCTTATTCCCATTTTGTAGCAGAGGTAATGGGAGCTTAGAAATACAACTTGGGCCTGGGTGCAGTGGCTCACCACCTTAATCTCAGCTCTTTGGGAGGCCAAGGCAGATGGATCACCTGAGGTCAAGCATTTGAGACCAGCCTGGCCAACACGGTGAAACCATGTGTCTACTAAAAATATATAAATTAGCTGGGTGTGGTGGTAGGCACCTGTAATACTAGCTACTAGGGAGGCTGAGGTAGGAGAATCACTTGAACCCAGGTAGAGGAGGTTGCAATGAGATGAGATTGCACCACTGCGCTCCATCCTGGGTGACAGAGTGAGACTCCATCTTGAAAGGAAAGAAAGAAGGAAGGAAGGAAGGAAAGAAAGAAAGAAAGAAGGAGAGAGAAAAAGAAAGAAAGGAAAGATTAAAAAAGACAGAGAAAGGAAGGAAAGAAGGGAGAGAGAAGGGAGAGGGGGAGGGAGGGAGGAAGGAAGGAAGGAAAGAAGGAAAGAAGAAAGAAAAGGAAGGAAGGGAGAGAGAAGGGGAGAGGGAGGGAGGAAGGGAGGGAGGAAGGAAGAAAAGGAAGGAAGGAAGGAAGGAAGGAAGGAAGGAAGGAAGGAAGGAAGGAAGGAAGGAAGGAAGGAAGGAAGGAAACTAACTTGGCTGAGCTAAGATGTATTCCAAAGCCCATGTCAGGTACTTGTGTGTGTCTGTAAGTGTATATACATATGTATTTCTATTTCTTCACATTCTATGAACAAAGATGACTTCTCTCTTTGAATCTGATAGTGTTCTATGGACCTTCCCTGATCCAGTGTTCATTTGCTTGTCCACATATTTATGCTACCACTTACTGAAACTTAGAAAAATAAGTTTTATTTGCATTTATTATGAGAAAAATAATAGGAAGAGAAAACAAAAGACATAAAATGGTTAGGAAAAAAACCCAAAGTAGACTTGGCAAAGATAAAAAGGGATTGCATTTTAATTAGGGAAGAAGGAGCTGAGTTTGAATTAAAACAAACTCCCATTCTAAAGTCTGTGCTTTTATCTTCTGGACAACATTTCTTACCTTTGATGAGTTTGTTTATTTGATGCTTCCCTGAAGGTTTTTATTGCTAAAGTATCTTCATTGCTCAGACCCTCCAGAGCCACCATTAAACAAACCAGCACTTACTCACTAAGAGCCACATACTGTCTTGGTCATTGGATTCAAAGACAAATAAGATGAAATACCTGACTTTGTGATATCTGAGTCCAGTAATGGGAAGCCCTCCATGCCACTTCTCTGTGAGGTTTTGCAAGAGCATCCTAAGATTACATAAGTGCTATAGTTTCTCCCGATAGTATTTAAAGCTGCATTTAAAATGCACAGTGGTTTCTCAACTATGTCCCCACTTCCTTGTTCCATTTTTGAATTCCTTTCATCTTCATTCTACACAGCTTGACTTAATTCTGATATCTCCAAAATACAGATATGCAAAAGCCAATAGAAAGAGATGTATGCTTGGGCTGGGTGTGGTGGCTTACGCCTGTAATCTCAGCACTTTGCGAGCCCAAGGCAGGTGGATCACAAGGTCAGACGTTCAAGACCAGCCTGGCCAACATGGTGAAAACCCATGTCTACTAAAAATACAAAAGTTAGCCTGGCATAGTGGCGGGTGCCTGGAATCCCAGCTACCCGGGAGACTGAGGCAGGAGAATTGCTTGACCAGAAGGCGGAGGTTGCAGTGAGCCCAGATTGGGCCACTTGACTCTATCCTGGGCAAAAGAACAAAATTCCATCTCAGAAAAATAAATAAAATAAAATAAGAGAGAGAAGCATGCTTGCATGGAAAGTGTCAGGGAACCACATCATCTATCTACTTCCTTCTTGACCTCAGCAACTTTTCAAAACCTTTGTTTGAGTTCCCCAAACTACCATCCTGTTCTCTGAATCTTTCTGCATGTGAGCTTTTGAGGTGTTCTTTAGATCAATTCAAGAATATGTCTCCAGTCCCAAATATTGCACAAAATACTTATTTTTAAGTCTGGGCCAGCATTTTCAAAACAAATACCTAGTTTTGAATTCAGCCTTCAATACACAGCTGTACTTTCATTTAACACAATCTAATTAACAAATTTTTTTTTGAGTGGCATAAGGTGATAGGAACAGAAAAGTAATTCAAATCAGTCATTCTTAAGCACAGATCTAGGACTGCTACCTACTGAACATATAACCGTAACCTTGGCCAAGTCACTTAGCTTCTCTGAACTTCAGTTTTCCCTTTGATAAAATGATCTTTAATATTATTTGTTTCAAGTGACTGTCATAACTTTAAAGAAATAATATTTGGTAAGGATGCTTCATTGATAGTTTTAAGTACTACTTATCAATTATAATAATTATAATATAAATTATAATATTATGTAATAAGACTATAACAGAGCCTCTTTTTAAAAAATTTTTAAAAATTTGTTATACTTTACCTTCTGGGGTACATGTGCAGATCATGCAGTACTGTTGCATAGGTACATACATGGCAATGTGGTTTGCTGCCTCCATGTCCCCGTCACCTATAGCTGGCATTTCTCCCTGTATTATGCCTCCCCAACCTCCCTACCCCACACTATCCCTCCCCTAGTCCTCCACAACAGACCCCACTGTGTGATGCTCTCTTCCCTGTGTCCATGTGTTCTCATTGTTCAACACCCACCTATGAGTGAGAACATGCAGTGTTTGATTTTCTGTTCTTGTATCAGTTTGCAAAAAATAGTGGTTTCCAGATACATCTATGTCCCTACAAAGGACATGAACTCATCATTTTTTATGGCTTCATAGTATTCCATGGTGTCTATGTGCCACATTTTCCTTGTCCAGTCTATCATCGATGGGCATTTGGGTTGGTTCCAGATCTTTGCTATTGTAAACAGTGCTGCAATGAACATATGTGTGCATGTGTCTTTATAATGGAGTGATTTACAATGCTTTGGATATATACCCAGTAATGGGATTGCTAAGTCAAATGGAATTTCTATTTCTACGTCCTTGAGAAATTGCCACACTGTCTTCCACAATGGTTGAATTAATTTAAACTCCCACCAACAGTGTAAAAGTGTTCCTATTTCTCCACATCTTCTCCAGCATCTGCTGTCTCCAGATTTTTTAATGACTGCCATTCTGACTGGCATGAGATGGTATCTCAATGTGGCTTTGATTTGCATTTCTCTAATGACCAGTGATGATGAGCATTTTTTCCTATGTTTGTTGGCCTCATATATGTCTTCTTTTGAAAAGTGTCTATTCATGTCCTTCACCCGCTTTTGAATGCATTGTTTGTTTGTTTGTTTCTTGAAAATCTGTTTTAGTTTTCTTAGATTTTGGATATTAACCCATTGTCAGATGGATATATTGCAAAATTTGTTCCCATTCTGTTGGTTGCCAGTTCACTCCAATGATTATTTCTTTTGCTGTACAGAAGCTCTGGACTTTAATTAGATCCCATTTGTCTATTTTGGCTTTTGTGCCAATGCTTCTGGTATTTTAGTCCTGAAGCCCTTCCCTATGCCTATGTCCTGAATGGCTTTTCCTAGGGTTTTCTTCTAGGGTTTTTATGGTGTTAGGTCTTATGTTTAAATCTTTAATCCATCTGGAGTTAATTTTATTGTAAGGTGTCAGGAAGGGGTCCAGCTTCTGTTTTCTGCACATGACCAACCAGTTATCCCAACACCATTTATTAAACAGGGAGTTCTTTCCCTATTGCTTGTTTCTGTCACGTTTGTCCAAAATCAGATGGTTGTAGATGTGTGGTGTTGCCTCTGAGGCCTCTGTTCTGTTCCATTGGTCTATATCTCTGTTTACCAAAACATGGTCCATATCTCTGTTTACCAGTACCATGCTGTTTTAGTTACTGTAGCCTCATAGTATAGTGTGAAGTCAGGTAGCATGATGCCTCCAGCTTTGCTCTTTTTGCTTAGAATTGTTTTGGCTATGTGGGCTCAATTTAGTTCCACATGAAGTTTAAGGTGTTTTTTTGTTTGTTTGTTTTTGTTTTTGTTTTTGTTTTTCCAGTTCTGTGAAAAGGGTCATAGGTAGCTTGATGGGGATAGTGTTGAATCTATACATTACTTTAGTCAGTATGGCCATTTTCACAATATTGATTCTTCCTAACCATGATCATGGAATGTTTTTCCATCTGTTTGTCTCTTTTATTTCCTTGAGCAGTGGTTTGTAGTTCTCTTTGAGGAGGTCTTTTACATTCTTTGCCAGTAGTATTCCTAGGTATTTTATTCTCTTTGTAGCAATTGTGAATGAAAATTTGCTCTTGATTTGGTTTGCTTTTAGTCTGCTATTCATGTATAGGAATGCTTGTGATTTCTGCACATTGATTTTGTATCCTGAGACTTTACTTAAGTTGCTTATCAGTTTAAGGAGATTTGGGGCTGAGACAATGGGGTCTTCTAAATATGCAATCATGTCATCTGCAAATAGAGAAAATTTGACTTCCTCCTTTCCTAATTGAATATCCTTTATTTATTTTTCTTGCCTAATTGCTCTGGCTAGAACTTCCAATACTATATTGAAAAGGACTGGTGAGAGAGTGCATTCTTGTCTAGTGCCAGATTTCAGAGGGAATACTTCCAGTTTTTGCCCATTCAGTATGATATTGCCTGTGCATTTGTAGTAAATTGCTTTTATTATTTTGAGACACATTCCATCAATACCTAGTTTATTGATAGTTTTTAGCCTAAAGGGCTGTTGAATTTTGTCGAAGGCCCTCTCTGGATCTATTGAGACAATCATATGTTTTTTGTCTTTGGTTTTGTTTATGTGGTGGATTATTATTGCATCACTGGGATGAAGCCTACTTGATTGTGATGGATAAGCTTTTTGATGTGCTGTTGCAATTGGTTTGCAATTATTTTATTGAAGATTTTTGCATCTGTGTCCATCATGGATATTGACCTGCAGTTTTCTTTTTTTGTTGAGTCTTGCCGGGTTTTGGTATCAGGATGATGTTGGTCTCAGAAAATGATTTGAGAAGGATTCTCTCTTTGCGTATTGTTTGGAATAGTTTCAGAAGGAGTGGTACCAGCTCTTCTTTGTACGTCTGGTAGAATTTGGCTGTAAACCCATCTGGACCTGGGCTTTTTTTGATTGGTAGGCTATAAATTGCTGCCTCAACTTTAGCCCTTGTTATTGGTCTATTCAGGGTTTCAACTTCTTCCTGGTTTAGGCTTGGGAAGGTGCAAGTGTCCCAAAATTTATTCGTTTCTTCCAGGTTTACTGGTTTATGTTCATAGAATTGTTTATACCAATCTCTAATGGTAGTTTGTATTTCCGTGGAATTGGTGGTGATATCCCCTTTATCGTTTTTTATTGCATCTATTTGATTCTTCTCTCTTTTCTTTTTTGTTAGTGTGGCTAGCTGTTGTCTATTTTGATCTTTTCAAAAAACCAGCTCCTGGATTTATTGATTTTTTTGAAGGGTGTTTTGTGTCTCTTTCCTTCAGTTCTGCTCTGATCTTAGTTAATTCTTTCCTTCTTCTAGGTTTTCAGTTTTTTTTATCTTGCTCCTCTGGCTCTTTCAATTTTGACAAGAGGGTGTCGATGTTAGATCTTTCCTTACTTTTCATGTTGGCATTTATTGCTACAAATTTCCCTCTAGACACTGCTTTAAATGTGTCCCAGAGATTCTGGTATGTTGTATCTTTGTTCTTGTTGGTTTTGAAGAACATCTTTATTTCTGCCTTCATTTCATTGTTTATCCAGTCAACAATCAGGGGCGAGTTGTTCAGTTTTGATGAAGTTGTATGTTTCTGAGTTAGTTTCTTAATCCTGAGTTCTAATTTGATTGCACTGTGTTCTGAGAGATTTTTATTATGATTTCCATTCTTTTGCATTTGCTAAGGAGTGATTTACTTCCAATTATGTGGTCAGTTTTAGAGTAGGCACAATGTGGTGCTGAGAATAATGTATATTCTATGGATTTGGTGGGGGGAAAGTCCTGTAGACATCTATTAGGTTTGCTTGGTCCAGATCTGAGTTCGAGTCATGGATATCCTTGTTAATTTTTGGTCTCATTGATCTGTCTAATATTGACAGTGGAGTGTTAAAGTCTCCCACTATTATTGTGTGGGAGTCTAAGTCTCCTTGTAGGTCGTTAAGAACTTGCTTTATGCATCTGGATGCTCCTGTATTGGGTGCATATATATTTAGGATGGTTAGCTCTTCTTGTTGCATTGATCCTTTTAGCATTATGTGATGTCCTTCTTTGTCTCTTTTCATCTTTGCCGGTTTAAAGTCTGTTTTATCAGAGACAAGGATTGCAACTCCTGCTTTTTTTTTTTTTTTTAGCTCTCCATTTGCTTTTTAAATATTCCTCCATCCCTTTATTTTGAGCCCATGTATGTCCTTGCATGTGAGATTTTTTCCTGAATACAGCACATCCATGGGTTTTGACTCTTTATCCAATTTGCCAGTCTGTGTCTTTTGATTGGGGCATTTAACCCATTTACATTTAAGGATAATATTGTTATGTGTAATTTGATCCTGCCATTTTGATGCTAGCTGATTGGTTTGCCCATTAGTTGATGCAATTTCTTCATTTTGTCAATGCTTTTTACCATCTGGTATGTTTTTGGAGTGGCTGGTACTGGTTGTTCCTTTCTATGTTTAGTGCTTCTTTCAGGAGCTCTAGTAAGGAAGGCCTGGTGGTGAAGAAATCTCTCAGAAATTGCTTGTTTGTAAAGTATTTTATTTCTTCATTTATGAAGCTTAGTTTGGCTGGACAGGAAATTGTAAAGGATTTTATTTCTTCATTTATGAAGCTTAGTTTGGCTGGATGTGAAATTCTAGGTTGAAAGTTCTTTTCTTTAAGGATTTTGAATATTGCCCCCCACTCTCTTCAGGCTTGTAGGGGGGTTTCTGCCAAGAGATCCACTGTGAGTCTGATGGGCTTTACTTTGTGGGAGACTCGCCCTTCCTCTCTGGCTACCCTTAGCATTTTTTCCTTCATTTCAACCTTGGTGAATCTGATGATTATGTGTCTTGGGGTTGCCCATCTTGAGGAGTATCTTTGTGGTGGTCTTTGTATTTCCTGTAATTGAATGTTGGCCTGCTTTGCTAGGTTGGGGAAGTTCTCCTGGATAATATCCTGAAGAGTATTTTCCAGCTTGGATTCATTTTCCCCATCCTCTTCAGGTACACTGATCAAGCGTAGATTAGGTCTTTTCACATAATCCCATATTTCTTGGAGGCTTTGTTCATTTGTTTTCACTCTTTTTTCTCTTTTCTTGCCTTCTCTTTTTATTTCATTGAATTGATCTTCAATCTCTGATATCCTTTCTTCTGCTCGATTGATTTGGCTATTGAAACTTGTGTATGCTTCAAGAAGTTCTCACGCTGTTTTTTAGCTCCATCAAGTCATTTATGTTCTTCTCTAGATGGTTATTCTAGTTAGCATTTTGTCTGATCTTTTTTCAAAGTTCTTAGTTTATTTGCATTGGGTTAGAACATGTTCTTTTAGCACAGAATTTGTTATTACCCATCTTCTGAAGTCTGCTTCTGTCAAAATCATTCTCTGACCTGTTTTGTTCCCTTGCTGGTGAGGGATTGTGATCTCTCTGGAGAGGAGAGGTGTTCTGGACTTTGACGTGTTCATCCTTTTTGCACTGGTTTCTTCCCATGTTTGTGGATATATCTACCTGTAGTATTTGCAGTTGTTGACTTTCAGATGGGATCTCTGTGTGGGAGTCCTTTTCATTGATGTTGAAATTATTTCTTTCTGTTTTTTAGTTTTCCTTCTAATAGTATGGCCCCTCTACTATAGGACTGCTGGAGGTCCACTCCAGACCCTGCTTGCCTGGGGATCACCTGCAGCGGCTGCAGAACAGTAAGGGTTTCTGTGGTTTCTTCTTCTGTTATCTTCGTCCCAGAAGGGTACCTGCCAGATGTCAGCCTGAACTCTCCTTTATGAGGTGTCTCTTTGGATATACAGGGTTCAGGGAGCTGCTTTAGGTGATAGTCTGTCCCTTATAGGAGCTCTAGTGCTGTGCTGGGAGCTCCGTTTTTCCATTCAGAGCTTCTGGGCAGGTAAGTTTAAGTCTGCTGCAGTGGAAATCATAACTGCCATTTTTCCTAGGTGGTCGTCCTGGGAAGGTGGGGCTTTATTTATAAGTTCCTGTTGTGTTGCTGCCTTTTTTCAGAGATGCCTTGCCCAGCAAGGAGGTAGTCTAGTCACAGTCTGCCAGCAGAGGCATTGCTGAGCTGCCATGGGCTCTGCCCAGCTGCTGTGTGAACTTCCTTGTGGTTTTATTTACAGAGGTATAGTTAGAACTGCCTCAGTAATGGCGGTCTGCCTCAGTAATGGCGGACTGCCTAGGTAATTGTGGCCTGCTTCAGTAAAGGCAGATTGCCTCAGTAAAGGCAGATTGCCTCAGTAATGGCAGATTGCCTTGGTAATGGCAGACTGCCTTGGTAGTGGTGGATGGCGTCAATAATGGTAGACTGCCTCAGTAATGGCAGACTGCCTTGGTAGTGGTGGATGGCCTAAGTAGTGGTAGACTGCCTCAGTAATGACGGACTGCCTCAGTAATGGCAGACTGCCTTGGTGATGGTGGATTGCCTTGGTGATGGTGGATTGCCTTGGTAATAACAGACTGCCTTGGTAATGGCGGACTGCCTCAGTAATGGTGGATGGCCTCAGTAGTGGTGGACTGCCTCAGTAATGGTTGTGCCCTTCCCCCCACCGAACTGGACCATCCTGGATCCAGCTGCACTTGCTACAAAACTATCAATCCAGAGTGTTTCAGATTGCTGGTCTTTGTGGGAGTGGGACCCACTTAGCCAGATCACCTGGCTCCCTATTTCAGCCCTTTTTTTCAGTTGAATGGGCAGCTCTGTATCCCAGGTGCTCCAAATGCCAGTTGAAATGGCTGCCCAGATTTGTGTGAGTTTTTGTGTGGAGTCCTGAGGCACTGGCTGTCCATGCTGGAAACTCGTGGTTTTTCAGCCCAGGAATCTCCTGGTATGTGGCCAGTAAAAACACGTTTGAAAATGTGGTGCTCACTCACCCTCTGCATTGTTCTCACTGGGAACTGCACTCCAGAGCTATTCCTATTTGGCCATCTTGGATCTCCCCAATACCATAACAGAGCTTCTAAAACTCAAATAAATATAGTTGGGACAAATATGCTTTACATGCATGATTAGTAAACAATAGAAGACAAATATGGTCAAATGCTCCTACACTAAACTATTTTGGATCTCAGATAATATTTCCAGAGTGCTATTCCAAGTGACAATGTTTTCTAATTCTACTTTACCAACACAATGTTAGTATAGTCTTTACATAATACTCAGGCAACCCATCATGTGTCAGGATAGAGTGAAAATAAATGAAGAAAGATAGTCCACAAACTTTCTGAAGCCTCCTACATATAAATAACTTGATGAAGTATTGGGGGAAGGAGCAACAGGGTCAGAGTTCCCAGGATAAAGCATTTGCCTTTTCTATTTTGCAGCCATCCGTGTGTTACAATATTGAGCTGTCACATATTGAGACTGTCAGTGTGACATCTTCATCAGTTTCAAAGGGACTCTGGCCCAAAACATATCTGGCAATTACTAGGGGACCACCTTCATCCTATCCTCCATCTCCCTGGTAGCTTAAGAGAATGTGCTTGCTATGCCAGACACATCTCCAGTGTGATTTAACTTTTGTGGGCATCAGCCAACACTCAGCACACATAAAAAGCCCAATCAGCTTCATCCTCTTTTTTAACTGTGATAAGAGTCCAGAAAAGAGCATCAGATAGGCGGAAGATATTCCAGCTCATTTCTGAGGGTGAAAACCAAATGCAGAAGCAGTAAGGATTTTTCTGTCCTTTTAAAGGGGTTATATTCAATTTTTTATATCATTATTTCACCCTGAAAAATTACTCACAGCAATAAAGTATATTTTACATTTATCTGTTTAAGATATTCAGAAACCGTGTCCCCAGAGAAAATGAGTATATTCATGAGTGGGCTATGAGCATATAAAGTACATTTTATATCATAACTCTCTATGTTTGTTACAAAGTGAAATTTGTGGGGAGCTGTTGGGCACATTAAGATTACCAATGCCTTGGTTGTTACAGCCAGAATTCATTTTAAAATTTGAAAAGCAAGCAATCAAAGTACTGAACTTGGCTATGTTTTGGTAAAACTCATTGTTAAAGGGTCTGCTGACAATTGAATGATACTGAGATGTTATTATGCAGTATCTCTGAAGTCAGAATCCCAGCTTAAACACTTCGGAGTTGTATAAACTCAGATAATTTATTTAACCTTTCTGAGAGACAGTATTATGAATTACCAAATAGTGGTAATGAGAAAATATGTTGTATATAACATTTTTCCAATTGTGTAAAGTAACTCAAAACTTGCTGCATCGTAAACTCATTGGCTACTGACCAAGGTGGTAGTAGTGGCAACTTATCAAAAAAAAAAAAAAAAAAAAAAAAACAAAGAAAGAAAGAAACAAGTTATAAAATCAAGGGACTGTATTAAAGTTCTGGATTTTTACACTATATCTGGTCTTAGTGTATTGTCATATTTTTTTCCCACTGTGATTCTCGTGCTTGCCCTGTTTTGCATAATGTTCTAGAGATTTTTCTCAAAGATGGTTTAGGTTTTGTTCATGTATAGCAACTTTATAATAAGAATGCATAGGAAAATTCACAAAGTCTACAACTGAGGTTAAAAAAATACAATAAAGCCGTGCTTCAAAATAATTCTTTTTTATGATATTAGAGATTATTTATTTTAGAGATTATTTATTAGAGATTATTAGAGATCAATTATTTATGATACTAGAGATTTTAGTACTGAGAAATTTTAGAGAAAACCTAATTTGGTATCTGATAGATCATCATCAAATATATTAACTACATTTAAAATATGCTCTATATCTATATCTATCTGTATGTCCATGTGGATTTTAATTATAGATTCTATGTCTTTGTGGAAAGATACATAGTTTTGTATAAAGTAGACTTAAAGGCAAAAGGTGCCATAATATTAACCTCTATCATTTACAATGCTGTGAGCAGTGGATGACATGAAATGACAAAGAAGAAATCAGTGAGGTCAATACCATTCCATTTTGCATGTGGATGAGAAATCTACATTCTTTCAAGTGCCCATACTCAGTGTTCTTAATCAAAGCTATGGTGACACAGGTGAAAGACTTAAGTAACTGCGAGTGATGTAGAGTGAATCCATTCCTGTCAGCAGAAAGTGCATTTCCTGAAGCACGTGTCCCAGCATGATGAGCATTCTGTTTATTTATGAAATTTACTTCAACATATAGAAACATGCTTTAGTTTGGGAAACAAAGGCTTAAAATTTGGTAGAGTAAGGGTGAGATATACCTAGATTTGAGAAAGCCACATTATAGAAAAAAAAATTCAATTTGAACAATTATGTTAAAATTTTCCAAGGGCATGAGACTCTTGCTCCATAAACATATGGTTATGATGATTACAAAATAGCACAGAAAGCTTTTTAAAATAATGTTAGCAAGAAAGAGGAATAGCTACTGAAAGCAATTTATTTTTAATAGGGTGTGTGGTTGACTGCCAATAATGATATTTGAACAAATTGAAAATTAGTATGAACAGCTTTAAATAAGAACTGATTTTATACTCTTATAAAAGCTAATTTTTATATTTTTATCTACTAAACACAAAATAACACACATGTTTTAATTGCAACTTGCTAAGTAATATATTGTGAATTAGTCAAATGTTTAAGATGAGAGTTCAATTTTTGTTTGTTTGTTTGTTTGTATTTTTGCCCTAATAGGAAAATGTTTAGTTAACAAGTCAAATTAAATAGAATCTTATATAACCAATTGAGAAAATACATGGCTCTGTCCTTCATATTAAGAATAATTATATAAGAAAATTGATCAGTGTCCTAATTGAAGACTTAAATGCTCTAATTCTAGCAGACTAGATGAAAACATCTCAAATTCTTCCAAGGGTTGTTCAGCTTTTTATAAGAGCTAGATTTATTTACCTTGTTAAAAATCTGGAAAGTGGCAATGGAAGCACACTGATATTGCAAAGACTTCTGAAACTGTCAAGTCCATTTCCTACTGTTTTCTTTGGGGTGTTAGATCTGAAATGTGTTGCCTAAATGTGACCTCAACATTTGACAATTTACAAAGCACATCCACAAACACTGAATAACAATATCTCTGTGGCAGTATTGCATATTAGAAAAAAATGCTGTGATTAAGCTATTTTCCCCTGAATCTCATACTCTAAAAGACGACGAATTCGGTTTTAATCTCTGATCATTGGACTCTATATCCTATGATCATTTTAATACCACATAGTACCTTTTATATGATTATAATGAAACTACTCCTTCACAGAAAATAACTATTTTCATTTTAAAACCTTACCTTTTCTAGAGAGCCTTATCCTTTCAAGTAACATTTATGTCACTTAGCAGACTTGATGCTCAAATCAAGTTACATAAACTTGAAACCTCAATGAAAGGAAATTATAATTCAGTAGGGGGCCAAATTGCTCCTAAAAACTAACATAGGAGGACATGATTACACTATTAAATGGCTCTTTCACCAGTGCTGCTTATCTGACATGAAATAGAGCTGAAGCCTATCTATAAAGGAGTAAACTTGATGGGGGTTAAACTCTGGAAAGAAGTTAAAATTTTGAGAAATGTTTCTTCACGCTTGAGTTTCTCAGCAGCTACATGCTTACATAGAAGAGTAGAGGAAGATAAACTGTATTCTCTTATCTGTTACCCTCAGGAATGCAATCACAGCTGTCTCTAATCAATCATATACATTAAAGGTGCAAACTCTTCTCTATGTGTTATCTGGAAGAAGACCTTAGTATGAGAGTGCAGGTACCTGTCCAGGCAAATGTAGCTCACAAAGTAATTTTTCCCTGAGCATCTTAGTCTGAATTTTATTCCCGAAGTAGAAAGTCCCCTAAAAATTGTATTTTACTAGAATGAGACATACTTAAGGCTCACTTTGTTCCAAAGTCAGACACTCATTTGTGCAATGCTTGTTAAATGCATACTAAAGATATTCAACTGTAGATTCCCATACTTTTCAACTCTGAAAATCATAATTCGTGTTTTAATATTCACTATTTCCTCTGCCTCATTTAATTAATGATGACTGACTTTTATTCTCTTTTCTCTCTCTCTCTCTCTCTCTCTCTCTCTCTCTCTCTCTCTCTCTCTCTCTTCTAATGGGAAACACAGCTTTCTTTTGAAAGGACATATTTGTGAATAATCAGGCTGTTATCCTAATAATTTCTCTTAGGATAAAACTCTCGATGAAAATGTCTACATTTGCTTATCAATTTGCAGACCCACCCTAGTACATGACCCACCCCCCCAACTAAAAACCACAAAACAACAGTAGAATTGACAGCTTTTAAAAACAGAAATCCCGAATTGTACTCCCGGGGCGGGGGTGGGGGGCGGATAAATGATTAAGAATAAGAGCTCTAAGTGGTGGCAAAGATAGGAGGCTTAAATGAAAGCAGAGAAAGAAGGAAAAATCATTGTTGTTACATAAAGAGGAGAAGATATCTGGATTATCATTTGTAAATTGAGGGAATGTGTCACCATGCTGATGTGGCACTGAGATGAAGAACTCCTGTGCTGGGTCAGGGCACAAGGAATATTCATCTTAGGAGACTTAGATGGAAAGGGATCCAAGTCCTTTGAACACAATCACTTCTGTAAATAACTAAATTAGAAGCTAAGAGAGAAAATTGATGCATGTAGTTCTGGATAATGGATATTAGGACTATTTGTGGAGCTCAACAAGAGCTGGACACAGGTTTTAGGACCCAGATGTTAAAGATGTACAAGTCTTGGAGCTTTCTTCTTGCCTGGGCAAAAGAGGAGACATTTGTTCATCCATTCATTTGTAAATATTTATTGAAGGTTTGTGCTATGTCATGCACCAGTATAGGTATTAGGAACATACAGGTCAAGAAAAGTTCTCCTGGAACTTACTTTTGAATAGGTAGAGAGAGCAATATATATGACAATTCAATGAAACACATACTATTTTGCTACCAATACAGCTTTTTTAAGAAAAAGCAGTAAAGAGGGCAGTAAGGGTCTTGGGGTTGAATTTTAGCTAGTATGACTGGGAAAATTGTCCCTGAGAAGATGGCATTTGAGTAAAGAAAGAGAAATGTAAGGGAACAAATAATCAGGGTATCTGGGAAATGAGTATTATGGCAGAGGAAAGAACAATTTTGAGGAACAGTAGGAGAGTACTGTGTTTGAAGCACAATGAGTGAAGAGGGTTGCATCAGAATATGAGTTCAGAGAAAGTATGAGGGTACCAAAGGGCAGAGAGAAGAGGAGACTATGTTAGGTCTTATACTCCACTGAAAAGGACTTATCACTTTTATTCTGAGTGAAAAATAAAGTCATCAGGAAATTTTGAGCAGAGGACAGACACAATCCAACCTACCATTTAATAGTATCATGTTGGCTGCTCTTTTGAGATGAGACTTGGTGAGAGGAAGAGGAAGGTCTCCTAAGAAAGACTATCCAGGAGAATATTGAATAATCTACATAAAGAAGAGGAGTTTGGAAAAGCTTTGTTGTAGTGGAAGTGATGAAAACAATTATATTCTTGATAATTTTTGAAGGTAAATGGAGAAGAAAAAATTTTTTGCTCAGTGACTTGAACTTTCTGGAATATAATGGACAAGGAAATTTGGAAAAAATGAGAAATTTTATGACAGTAAGTTTGATGGTATACAGTGACTCAAAATGTTACAGAATACTGTGAAAGAATACACTTAATATGGTTTGGCTGTGTCCCCACCCAAATCTCATCTTGAATTGCAGCTCCCATAGTCCTCATATGTCCTGGGAGGAATCCCATGGAAGGTAATTGAATCAGTGGGGGCAGGTTTTCCCCATGCTGTTTCTGTGATCATGAATAAGGCTTAAGATCTTTAAAAGTTTTAAAAAAGGCAGTTCCTCTGAACACATTCTCTTGCCTGCCTCCTTGTAAGTTGTGTCTGTGCTCTTCTTTTGCCTTCTGCCATGATAGTAAGTCCTCCCCAGGCACGTGGAATTGTGAGTCCATAAAACATCTTTACTTTATAAATTACTGAGTCTTGGGTATTTCTTAGAGTAGCATTAGAATGGAGTAGTACAATACTATGGCAAACTTTCACTACAGTTACTTTAATTAGAATTAAATACAGTATAACATAGTGATTAAGAGCATGGACTGTATAGATCAATATATGTTGGTTAAAATATTAGCAATGGCAGTTATTAGCCATATGGCCTTGAGTCCCTTATTTAAAATGTTTCTTTATCTTATCTGCAAAAGTAGGCAACAGTATTAATACTACAGTATTATTCTCAATATTATATCATCTTAGTTTCTTATTGTAATCTTTAGATTCTGGTAAATGCTGATTAAACATTATCTATTCATATTACAATTACATAATTATTATTATTTATTCCTCTCAGATTACTATGACCTCAGAAACTTGTTGGGTTTGCTAGTAATAAATGACCTTAAAGGGTTTATTTTAAAATAGGAAAACACTAGACTTGAAGTTAAAATCTAAATTCAAATGTGTTAGTCATTTATCCAGACTTACGATTTACTGACATTAAGGCTCAATTAGGTCCTAAATCTTCAATTCAGTGTTTTTTCTGTCATGATATAATTATAAAGGAACATGGGTTGTACTTACCTTACAAGAGCCCAAAGCCTTCTATAACTTGTTGTAAGACCATCAGCCAAGCGTATGCGCCACTAGTTGTGGATCTTTGGGTCTGACAAAAGCAATCAGCCTCAGTTTTTGGCAGAGCTTGGCTTTTGTGAATCAGGCTGGCTCATCTTCGGAGAGCCATACTGGAGACTCAGAAACTGTCAAATGAAAAACCATTTGGGACATGTTAAGATTGACTTTGTATCTCTCAGTGAATGCTAAAGTTACTACACTAATTTATTGGGACAGGATTCTGAGAATAGTGTTCATTGCCACATCTGGAAATTTTCCTTCTACCACAGGCTGCTACAGAAAATCACTTTATTCCTCATATGGTTTTTAATTCAGGTGGAATTACTAATGGGGACAAAATGAACTAAAGACTAGTTTAGACATATTCATGGAAGTGAATTCCTACTCAAGTTTTATAACTTTCTCCATCACTAAATTAATCTGAGACCAAAAAACATACCTTATAGTGATTGCAGGATATTAAAATGTTCATGACTATAGAATGTGTTTCCAACTTTTGCTCAAGGGTGGAACACACTGACCAAACAGAATAGCACCCAACTCTTTCCCAGTTACTCTTTATTTTTGAATTAATGAGCTTACATTTGAATATGCAAATGACTTTCGATATATTGAAATGCAGAAAAAAAATGTCTTGTCTACCAGAATTTCTCTATACACACACATGCACATACAGGCAGATTTTTAAAAACAAAATTAAATGATGTTCTGATTCCATGAAATTGTTTACTATTTTGAAGCATTGTTTTAATTTGTTTATATAATATAGAGGGTTTTTAATAAATTTCTTTTAACTCACTCTGTTGAGATAAGGACAAAATACCAAAGCTTTTGCTGGAAAACAGAATCTCTTAAGGAAACATATTTGTATGTGTTCCCTGTGCAGCATTTCCAGGGAAGAAGTGAGCTATTATCAAGAGAGAACACTTGTCTGTTATTCATGCTCAGCGTGTCATCCAACAGCCAGGTCATTATTGGAACGACTTGGCACCTTCGTAGGTTTTCTGCATATGGAGCATTCAATTAGCAGAAGAAATTAGTTTTGCTAGTCAGAAATTAAATCTTTTATGCTTAGAATTACTGTGAATAAAGCTGGTGAACTCTAAAATAATGTTACTTTATAGAACCTACTAGTGACTTTAGGTCTTCCAAACTTATGCTGTAATCTAAATTACCATCAAGAAAATGAGTGTAAACCAAAAAATAATTTTCATAGCTGGATAAGTAAGCAAATACAGTTAGGTCAAAGAGAGTCCCCTGTTGCTAGAATGGCATTGATACAATCATTTGAACTTAAAATAGCAGCCGATAATTATATACCTCTATATTTCCTAAACCGTTTTCTCCTTAACTCTTTTTTAATGAAATTTTACTGGATTTTTTTTAAAAAAAAAAGGTTTTTGAGGTTAAATAAATATTGCAGCATAAATATGAATGAATCAAGATAAACATTCAGCTGAAATTGACCTAGTAATCATCTTTTCCAACTCATTTTACAAACGAAAAAACAGATTTGATTCTTGTTAGCTGGCTAACTAACAAGACCCTGGCAAAACCTGGTAGATTCTAAAACACAACATACAGCTCCTGTAGTCACAATATGATGCCACAAAATAAACGTATAAGTAAATGTCTATGAAATACCTTCTAGTGAACTTAAAATTGTCCCATTATTTTTTAATTTGAATAAAAATAATAATAAATCATGGATGTATAGATAAATTTTAATATGAGTTTTAACATGTAGATCTTCCCAAAGTTTATTATTATTGTTACCTGATTATTAAGAAAATTGCTAAAAATAGTCCTGTTTTGATTTTACAAGCTATATACTATGCTAAGCACATTCCAAGTGTTCTGTGATATACAGAGTGTGTTTATCCCATTTACCAAGTAGGAAAACATTCAAACATTTCTCATTTAGTAAATGGTGGAGCCAAGGCTCAAACTCAATGCTCTTTTCCATTCTGAACTGTTTTCTTCTTTAGCAGAAAGTTTATACAACATAATAATAGGCAAATTCATTAAGATTGTCTTCTACAATATGGTTTTAGAAAGTGGAATGTGCATTACGGTGAGCAGAATAAAACATCTCCTCTATCTAAGCTCAGAAACCTCCCAGCAACATGAAGCAAGAATGTGGCTGGACTCTCACACTCATCTTTCTCAATCAGTCTTCTTTCATAGCCAAGGGACAAATCTAATTGTTCTAGGCATGCAGGGTATTGTGAGGCAGAAGGCAAAAGCCTAGATTCATGGAAACTGGTTTTATGTCTGATTTTGTGATTCCCTATAGAATCCTTGGTATAAAAATCCATTCCTATGCTTTAAGTTCACATCCACTGTCATTATAGGTTATTAATTCTGTTTTACTTGCTTATGTACATGTATAGACATTGTCAGGTAAAGCTTTTCCCAATTAAGAGAAGTGGGCAAGGCACGGTGGCTCACACCTGTAATCTCAACACTTCGGGAGGTTGAGGTAGGTGGATCACAAGGTCAAGAGATTGAGACCGTCCTGGCCAACATGGTGAAATCCCATCTCTACTAAAAATACAAAAATTAGCTGGTTGTAGTGGCACATGCCTGTAGTCCCAGCTACTCAGGAGGCTGAGGCAGAGGAATCGCTTGAACTTGGGAGGCGAATGTTGCAGTGAGCTGAGATCGCACCAGCCTGGTGACAGAGTGAAACCCTGTCTAAAAAAAAAAAAAGAGAGAGAGAGAGAGAGGTGATTTTACAGTATGAATTTGGATTTGAAAAATATAAAAATACAATCTAAAGTATGCATATAAAAAACATGCTTGAAATTACAAGAAAATTGTTTAATGTGTGACTAAGATATTGACATTTATATTATGGTGAAGTATAAAAACCACTGGTTTGGGAATCCTGAGAGATTGGCTTTAGTTACTTTGTCATTAAAAGTTAGAATGGACTTGGATAAAGTCATCTACACATCCTTAGTCTCATGGGTCTCTAAGAGCTTAGATTGTTGAATGAGACTGCCTGGATTCAAATTCCAGCTCTCCATTCCAGTTGTGTGGCCTAGGACATAGTCTTTAACTTCTCTGTGTTTCTGAATCATTATCAGAATAGAAGTAAATAGAGTACCGATATTGTAAAGTTGTTATGTTGGTTAAGTGAGTTAATACATCAAAATCTCTGAGAATAAACAATGTCTGGCAGATATTAAGTACCAAATAAATGCTATTATTATTTTATTTCCAGTCAATTCTTTTAATTGAACACATACTATGTATGCACTAGTCACTGAGCAAAGGGCTGAGGATAGTAAAAATGAGCAAGACAAGGTTCCATCCCTCCTGCAGCTTGAAATTTAGTATATAACATGTAAACAGATACAGTCATTATTACCTTACCTGTGGAAAAATACACTGCTAAAAGCATTTCATGATACAGACGTAGTTAGGCAAAAAAGCAGCTTGCCCTTAAGAGTCTAAACAGACTTTTCTAACAGTTTAGGGTTTTAATTGATGACTGGTGGGCAATGGGAAGAAAGGTTTTAGGTGAACACTGAATGAACAGCAGCTGTCAAGTCATGGAGTATAAGGCTGTATGGTGTGTCTAGGCAACTGGAAATAGTTGGTGTTGCTGGTAGAAGGCAAGCAATGAATGGCAAAGTTTATCTTAGAGATGTAGACAAGGACCAGAAAGTAGACTTTACATCCTAAAACTGTTCCCATTGTTTTCAGGACAAAAAGAACCATTAAAGGGATTTAAATAGAATAAATGATCAGATTTGCGTATTAAGACGCTCACTCTTGGTGCACTGATTTCCAATGTGGATGGAGAAAACAAGGAAGACAGCAGACTGTCTAAGAGGATGTTGTGTTAATTTATAATAGAGAGGAAAAGAATAGCTGAAAGAAGAGATAAAACAAAACAGAAAGATTTGGGAATTATAGACTCAGTGTACTTGATTAAATTTGGTGGTATATGCACTCTCCAGCCCTCACCTCCTCATCAGGAAAAAACAAGCCTGTAGGCCTGTAGAGCTCATGAAGTGAAATATGCCTTCCAGACACTGGATTCTCTGAAAGACACCTGTGAATTGAGGGCAAATATTATTGCTCCATATCCTCACACTTGTATCGTGCAAAGTCTCAGATATTATTCTACTTTCCCTACCAATGAAAAAAAGTTACTCAGTGTTAGGATACGTATATGCAAAAATTAGTGACTGCAAAGATGTTTGCTAAATGGCCAATGCATAGTAGAAAATGGCAATACCATTTTCTTTTAAATACACATTTTTAGCTGCACACATAAGAAGTAGCAGCTTGAATGGGGCTGCTGTGATACTGAATTTCTTTTAGTTTAGAGTGTTTGACAAAAACTATTCACACTTCATCATTTTATTTGTAGCTCTGACATTATTTCATGTTCCACAATAAAGGTCAGTTTTGAGTGGAAGGTTTATTTTTATTACATACTCTTTCTCAATGATCCCAATATAATACCAATTGAATCAGAGAAATTCAGGGAGCTATTCAAGGTCTTCGAGTGCTTTCTGGTCTACCACCTTCCAGTTGTAGAAGAGAAATTTATGGCTCAGAGAGGTTTAGTGACTGGCCTGAGGCTGTTGAGCAGAAAGAAAACATAAGAGAACCCAAGACTCCTTGTTCTGTTTCTTGTTGTTGTTGTTAAATATACCAGATTCTAATTTTTTTTCTTGTTTTAGTTCCTTATACCTACTCGATTTCATATTTTTACTTAAACATATAATAGGAAGGAAAGCACAGAAGAGGTCACATAGAGAAACTCATCTCCTTATCTTCTAACGCAGAAGCAGATTGCAGGGGTTAGAAGACTGTATCTGCAGCTCAGCTATGAAGACCACATTGCTAAACAGAATCAGCTCAGTTCTCAGCTCTTCTCATTCTTTTTCTTTCAGATATTTTTTCCTTTTAAACTTTAGTTTTTCACATCTGAAGATGCTACAGATATAATGGGCTTTTGCATTTGTTGGCTAGCACACTCAACAGTACAGTTTTGCATAAAACGTAAACCACATACAGTGAATAATAACCACCAACAAAGTACACTGTCTAGACTAGAATTGAATAACCTATCTTGACAGTCCCTGTGCATTCACCCCAAAACACCAGAAACGTGAAGTACTACATCCAGTACTTCACCCCAAAACACCAAGAAACATGTGGAAGAAGCCAGGTTAAATAATTACTGAATTATCACATAATATTGAATTTTTCTGTCCTGAGAAACGTACATTTCTATTTAGCAGCTTGGAGGGAGAAAAAAACAAAAACATAACAAGAGGTACTAACCTGGGCAACCGGTCATAAACACTAAAGAGGCAGCAGTAGGAAAAGGCAAAAATTGATCTATCGGGTTTTGGGAAAAATCTATTAAATCGGAAAAAAATAGCCAGAGGTTGAGTGAAACACTGGATTTTTTTTCTCCTTTTATTACACTTAGATAGCTACATTTATTTCCAATTATTATTGCATGGGTGAGGTAAATAGCATACATTGTATCTTAAGGTCGCAAATAAGGAAGGTTTACAAAACACTTGTTGTATAAAGGAAGTGTAGGTCTCAGGAATCCCATATCCCTAAAGTCCTCATTGTTTCCTAGCTGTCCTAAGATCTGAAATTTGTTCAAATTTACTCTATTTTCCTAGTCAAGGAACTTATCATCAAATCAACATTGCTTCTAGCTATCGTGTGAATTATTGCCAAGATTGAACACTAAACATTTCCTAGTGTTCGAGGAATGGAAAAGCTACTGAGGGTAGTTTCCTGGAGCCATCAGTTGACAAGGAAAAGAGGATCCATTCAGTCTTCTTTAATTTTTTTTTTTTTAGTTTCTGTGGGAACATAGTAGGTGTATATATTTATAGGGTAGATGAATGTTTTGAGATAGGCAAGCAATGTGAAATAAGTATGAACAGTCTTCATCAGTAACATCATGAAGAATGGGACATTCATCCTCTCATTTATCTTCTAATTTACAAATAATCCAATTGAATTAAGTTATTTTAAAATATACAATTATTATTGGCTATAGTCACCTTATTGTACTGTCAAATAGTAGGTCTTATTCATTCTTTATAATTTTGTTATAACCATTAACCATCTCCACCTCTCACCCAACCCCCCAGTACCATTCTCAGCTTCTGGTAACCATCCTACTCTCTATGTTCATGATTTCAACTGTTTTGAATTTTAGATCCTACAAATAAGTGAGAACATCTGATGTTTGTCTTTCTGTGCCTTGTTTGTTTCACTAAGTCTTAATGGAAAAGAGTGCAGTGATTTAATAAAGATATTGACCAGGGATCTTGGAGTGGGGAACAATGGCAATCAATCTCTATTTAATGACCTTAATTATGGCCTAGTTGACCCATGTATAGATGTACAAATGATATCCAAAAATGCTACCTGCTTTTCTAAATGTATACAGCTATTCAGTGGCAGATCCTGACTTAAAAGACAGGAAATGTAGTCTTCCCCATGGAAGTGGGGTGGACTTACACCCCAAAATTGATTCAGATGTCAAGACTGAGGAAGTCACGCCTGCACTAATAGAAAATAATAAATTTTTTACTCACCTAGTGAGGCTTTCTAGAGATAGAATTGCAGGCTCATGAGCCGTTCCAAAAATGGCCTGAGAGAACAAAGAGGGCTCTTTCTGGCTTCAAATTTTATTGTGTTAGGTCATGGGGCTAGGGTAGGTTTTCCCATGCACCATCAAAGTATTGCATGATTGGATAGTATATTGTGTTTTTAGAATGCTGTAAAAATTACCACAAACCAATTGGCTTAAAATAGCAGAAACATTTTATCTCATAAGTCTGGAGTCCACAAGTCTGTAATCATAGTGTCAGTGGCATTGGTTCCTTACAGAGGCTCTGAGAGACAATATGTGCCATTCTTTTCTCCTGGCTTCTTCTGGTGGTTGCCAGCAATCTTGGTCATTTCTTGACTAGTACCTTCATCCCTCCCATCTCTGCCTCCATCCTCATATGTCTCTTTCCTGAGTGCCCCTGTGTGTCCTCACCTCTACTTACAAAGACACAAGTCATACTGTATTAAAAGCCCACTCTAATCTTATATGACCTCATTTTAATTTAGCTAATTACATCCTCAAAGTCCCTATGTAGAAATAAGGTCACATTCTGAGGTTCTAAATAGATAGGAATTTTGAGTAGGATACTGTCCAACCCAATTCATGTGGTTAGAACTTCCTGATGGTGCTGAGGAAGGGAATTCACAGGCTTCATTGCTGACTTTTTCAGATATAGAGCATAAGGGAACAAGGGAGAGGTAGAAACTTGGAAGCTTTTAGCAGTCAAATATCAAATATAGAGTCAGACTTTATTTCAGAAAGTATCTTGCTTCCTCAGTAAATTACACTCTTCACTTAGTCAACTAAGTAGGTCAATACTAACATTTAACTTTCAAATTTGGACACTTAGGACTCTGAAAAAGAGATGCTAAAATGGTGAAAGATGTTGACATCTCTACAAAAGCTGTATTCCATTTTGTTTTAGGCATATATGATTATGTATTAAGTCTGTCCAATAATAAAGAATACCAAATTAAGAAATACCAAATATTTCCAGAAAAATAGATTGCATAATTTAAGGAATTATCTCTCCATAGTACTGGGAAATTTGATGAGGAGAGAGGTGAGCACAGGAGTGGCAGAAACCAAGCCGGACCCATGGAAAGAGACTTAGGATAGTAATAAAGAATGCAATTATAATAACTGCCATATGTAACAAACTAGGCTCGGAAATATAGCCCAAACCCATTTAATTCAACCTAGGCAATAATTTACACTATAGCTAGAAGCAATGTTGATTTGATGGTAAGTTCCTTGACTAAGAAAATAGAGTAAATCTGAACAAATTTCAAATCTTATGACACCTAGGAAACAATGAGAACTTTATGGATATGGGATTCTTGAGACCTAAAAACCTCCTTTATATAACAAGCGTTTTGTAAACTTTCCTTACTTGCAATCTTAAGATACAATGTATGCTGTTTACCTCACACATATGATATTAATTGGAAACAAATATTGCTATCTAAGTGTAATAAGAGGAGAAATAAAAGGAAAGCAATTTCTAAAAATGCATATTCATGCATAAAAGGATAAACTCTTCTGCAGTAGAAAACACAATAGAGCACTCAGATGTCTTCACCTAGATGTAGAGTTGCTGTGGATGAGACAATTGCGAATGAAGTCCATGGTAATAGGGACTTAAAAATGAGTGAAGTGACCATCTGTCTTGTAATTTTCTGAAATGAAGACCAGCTATTGGTAAAGATCTGAACAAAATAAAATATGACTTTCTCTTTATTTATATCATAGTTTCAATCCTGGAAAAGTTCACACATATTTAAAACTTGCACAAATATTTTAATTTATATGTAAAACAGAATTCAATTCCAGGTTTAAATTACTGTAAGCAGATTTTCTTCATTAGTTTGACTGTCAGGTTGAACACCTATGTACACAACATTAATTGTGACAACCAAAACATTTCCTGACAAATATCCAAAATGCCCCAGAATCCATTAAAATAGATAATTTCAAATTTTCAGATTAAGAGGGAATGTAGTTCTTCCTGCATAGCAGGTGTTTACTTCCAATTATTAATGTAATTTTTGAAAACTGCCAATTAAAGCCACTTTTAACAGATTCTGTCAATCATATAAATTAAAATTCCCTCACCTTTCTAACTTAGTACAGTTATGTCATGCTGTGAGAACACTTCACTCAGCAGAGAAAGGAAGATTAATGTCTGTTAGGGTTTGTTTATTTTAATCAAACAAAGAGTAGGGTAATCCAATAAATATTGGCATAGATAGGACTGTGATGACCCAAATAGCTTCAAATAGAGAAATGGAGACACATTTCTGACCAAATATTTATGAAGATAGTGATCTGAAGCAACACATACAAGTTTCATTTTGTAAAGATATTGGAAATAGAGTTCAGGTTGGTGGAATACTGTCTAGGTACTGGGCCATTGACTTCTTAATAAGAACAAGCACTGATCTACTGAGAGTTTTATATATATATACACACAGATAGTAAACTGATGATTTATTGCATAGACAGTATTAACAGAAATATAGTGTAGAGAACCAGAAGATTTTCTGCACTCATCAGACATTATCAACTACAACATAGTTAATTTTGTTATGCTTTGCTTTATTTTTCTTTGCATATTTTGCAATTTTTACAAATTGAAAGTTTGTGATAACCCTGCATATGGCAAGTCTATTGGCAGTACTTATCCAACAGCACATGCTCACTTTGTGTTTCTATGCTACATTTTAGTTACTCTTTTTCATTATTATTAAATCTGTTATGGTGATCTCTGATCAGTGATCTTAGATGTTGCTATTGTAATTGTTTTGGGGACCTCATAAGCTGCACTCATATAAGATGCTAAACTTAATTGACAAACGTTGTGTGTGTTCTGTCTGCTCCACTGACCGTCCATTCTCCCATCTCTCTTCTCCTTCATGGGCCTCCTTAGTCCCTGAATTACAACAATATTAAAATTAAGACAGTTAATAACCGTCCAATGACCTCCAAGTGTTCAGATGAAAGGAAGACTTACATGTCTCTCACTTTAAATCAGAAACTGGAAATGATTAAGCTTAGTGAAGAAGGCAAGTCAAAAGCTGAATTAGGCCAAAAGCCAGGCCTCTTGTGCCAAACAGCCAAGCTGTGAATGGAAAAAAAAGTTATTGAAGAAAATTACAAGTACTACTTCAAAGAACACACAAATAATAAGAAAGCAAAACAACTTTGTTGCTGATATGGAGAAAGTTCTACTGGTCTGGACAGAAGATCAAACCAGCCGCAACATTTCCTTAAGCCAAAGCTTAATCCAGAGCAACACCCTGCTCTCTTTAATTATATAATGAGAAAGGTGAGGAAGCTTCAAAAGAAAAATTTGAAGCTAGCTGAAGTGGGTTCATGAGGGTTAAGGAAAGAAACCATGTTCATAACAAAGGAGTGCAAGATGAAACAGCAAGTGCTGATATAGAAGCTGTGGCAAGTTATCCAGATGATCTAGGTAAGACAACTGATGAAAGTGGCTGCACCAAACAGTAAATTTTCAGTGTTGACAAACAGCTTTCTACTGGAAGAAGATGCCATCTGGGACTTTAATAGCCAGAGAGAAGTTCATACCTGACTTCAAATCTTCAAAGCTTCAAGGGACAGGCTGACTGTCTTGTTAAGGGCTAACACAGCTGGTGACTTAAAGTTGAAGCCAATGTTCATTTACCAGTCTAAAACTCCTATAGCCCTAAGGAATTGTGCTAAATCTACTCTGCCTGTGATCTATATGTGAGACAATAAAGTCAGGATGACAACACTTCTGCTTACAGCATGGTTTACCAAATATTTTAAGCCTACTGTTGAGACCTACTGATCTCAAAAAAAAAATATTTTAAAAAATCACTATTCATTAGCAATGTACCCAGTCACCCAAGACTCTTACAGAGATGTACAAAGAGATTAATTATTTCTTTTGCCTGCTGAAACAACACCCATTCTTCACCCCATGAATCAAAAAGTAATTTTGAGACATACCTTTCATAAGTCTGGAGCTGCCATAGTGATTTCTCTGATGGATCTTGGCAAAGTAAATTGGAAATCTTCTAGAAAGGATTCACCATGCTGGATGGCATTTAAAACATTTGTTTAATGTTTGTAAGAGAAGGTCAAATGTTAACATTAACAAGAATTTAGAAGAAGTTGTTTTGAGCTCTCATGGATGACTTTGAGGGCTTCAAGACTTCAGTAGAGTAAGTAACTATGGTTGTGATGGAAAAAGAAAGAGAATTAGAGTTGGAAGTGGGGCCCAAAGAGGTGACTGAGTGGCTGAAATCTCAAGAGAAAATTTTAATGAATGAGGAGTTACATTTTATGGATCAGCAAAGAAAGTGGTTTCTTTTTTTTTTTTTTTTTTTTTTTTTTTTTTTTTTTTTGAGACGGAGTTTTGCTCTTGTTACCCAGGCTGGAGTGCAATGGCACGATCTTGGCTCACCGCAACCTCTGCCTCCTGGGTTCAAGCAATTCTTCTGCCTCAGCCTCCTGAGTAGCTGGGATTACAGGCACGTGCCACCACGCCCAGCTAATTTTTTGTATTTTTAGTAGAGATGGGGTTTCACCATGTTGACCAGGGTGGTCTCGATTTCTCGACCTCGTGATCCACCCACCTCGGCCTCCCAAAGTGCTGGGATTACAGGTTTGAGCCACCGCACCCGGCTAGAAAGTGGTTTCTTGAGAGAGAATCTGTTCCTGGTCAAAATGCTGTGAACATTGTTGAAATGACAACAAAATATTTGGAATGTTATAGAAACTTAGTTGACAAAGCATTGGCAAGGCTCAAGAGAAGTGACTCCAATAGTCACAGAACTTCTGTGGGTAAAATATTGTCGAACAGTGTCCCATGCAACAGAGAAGTGTTTCATGAAAGAAAGAGTCAATTGATGTGCAAAACTTCATTTTCCTGCTTTTTTAGAAGTAACTACAGCCTCCTCAACCTTCAGACACTATCCTGACTAGTCAGCAGCAATCAACATTGAGGCAAGACCTTTCACCAGCAAAAAGATTACAATTGCTAGAGATTCAGATGTTTGTTAGCATTTTTAAGCAATAAAGTATTTTTTCACCAAGCTATATACATTATTTTTAATGCATAATGTCATTGCACACTTAACTACTATATAGTCTAAATATAACTTTTATGTACACTAGGAAATCAAAACGAAATTATGTGACTCTCTTCATTGCTATATTTTCTTTATTGCATGAGTTTGGTACTAAACCTGTAATGTCTCTGAGATATGCATGTATTAAGTTTATTTCAGCTTCCATATTTTAAGAAGATGGACTGGAAAACATTTTTTTAAAACATCAGCAAGGTGATAAATGGTCAAAATATGTGTATGTGCATATGGACATTTTTGCATATGCAGAACACTGATCTTTAAAAAATACTCATGTTTCAATTTCTTGTATTTACAGTATATTTTATTATACAAATATTAAATTATGTTTTGAAGTACATATTAAAATTAGCATTCTTTTTGAAATGATGGTAAAAATATATAGCATGAAATCTACCCTCTTAAATGTTTAAATGTACAGTACACTTTTGTTAACTATATGCACATTGTTATACAGCAGATCTTTAGAACTTTTTAATTGTGTTTGACTGAAATTCTGTATCCATTGAACAATACCTCCCCATTACCTTTTTATCCCTAGCCTTGGTAGCCACTATTATACTTTCTGCTTCTGTAAATTTACTTTCTTTACATACCTCATATATGTGGTCTCATAGTATTTGTCCCAGTACTGTGACTGGCTTATTTCAATTTGAGTAATGTCTTCGAGGTTCATCCATGTAGCAAAACAGCTGAAAAGATTTCCTTCCTTTTTAAGGCTTAATAATATTATATTGCATGTATATACCACATTTTCTTTGTCTACTCATGCATTAGTGGACATGTAAACTATTTCTATCCCTTGGATATTGTGAATAATGTTATAACAAACATAATATAAATATCTTTTTGAGATCCTGATTTCAAATACTTTTGATAAATATTTAGAAAAGGGATTTGAAGGTCAAATGGTAGTTTTACTTTTTAAGTATTTGAGGAACATCCAGACTGTCTTAGATAGTGGCTGCACTATTTTACATTCTCCCCAAAATGTAAAAGAGTTCCAATTTCTCCACATTCTCACCAATACTTCTTATTTTTTATTGTTTTTGTTGTTGTTGTTATTTTGATAATGGCTACTGTAACAGCTACAGAGTGGTATTTCCTTATAGTTTTGATTTTCATGTTTCTGATGATTAATGACTTTGAGTGAATTTTCACACACACCTGTTGGCCATTTGTATGTCTTTTTTTTTTTTTTTTTTTTTTTTTTTTTTGAGAAATCTCTATCCAAGCCCTTTGCCCACTTTTTAAAATGAATGGTTTTTTTTCTTTGTTATTGAATTGTAGGAGTTTCTTACATATCTTTGATAAAAACCCCTTATTAGACATATGGTTTGCAAATATTATTCCAATATTACATGTTGTCTTTTTATCAGTTGATTATTTCCTTTGCTTTGCAGAAGCACTTAGTTTGATATAGTCTCATTTTTCTATTTTTGCTTTTCATGTCTTTGCTTTTGGTGCTGTATCCAAAACAGTATTGCCAAAGCCAATGCCAAGAAGCATTTCCTTACATTTTCTAATAAGAGTTTTATATTTTTAGGCTTAAGTATTTAATATATTTGAGTTAATTTTTATGTATGATATAAGTTAGGGGTCCAGTTTCACCCTTTTGTAGTATGGCTATTCAGTATCTCCATCATCATTGAATGAAGACACAATCCTTTCTCCATTGTGTAGTCTTGATTTCATGTCAAAGACCACTTAACTGTATATGCATGGGTTTTTTTAGGAGTCTTTACTCTGTTTCACTCTTATATGTCTGTCTTTATGCCAGTTCCATAGTATTTTAATTACAGTAGCTTTGCAATATGTTTTAAAGTCAGGAATTGTGAGGCTTCCATCTTCAACCTATTTTCAAGATTGTTTTGGCTATTTGGGATGCTTTGTGGTTCCATAGGAATTTTAAGAATATTTATTTTCTATTTCTGCAAAAAAGAATTATTGGCATTTTTATAATAATTGCATTGATTCTGTAGACATCTCTGGGTAGTACTGACATTTAAACAGTATTGAATCTTTCAGTCCATTAACACAGCATGTCTTTCCATTTATTTATGTTGTCTTTAATTCCTTTCAGCAATATTTTATATATTTCAGTGTGCAAGTCTTTTACCTACTTGGTTAACTTCATTTCTAAGTATTTTATTCTTTTAATGCTATTATAAATGGGACTATTTCCTTAATTTTCTTTAAAAATTGTTTATTTTAGTGTATAGAAAAGCAACTGATTTTTGTATGTTGATCTTGTATCCTGTAACTTTGCTGAATTGGTTTATTTAGTTATAATAGTTGTCTTGTAAAATGTTTAATGTTTTCTACATATAAAATTATGTTTTTTGTGAATAGGGATAATTTTAGATGTTCCGTTTTTTATTTGAATGTTTTTGTTACTGTTGCTTTCCTAATTACTCAAACTAGAACTCTCAGGACTATGTTTAGACGTGGTGAGGTTGCGAATACTTGCCTTGTTTGTAATCTCAGAGGGAAAGCTTTCATTCTTTTGACTCATACTATTGAGTGGGAGATTAGCCGTGGGCTTTTCATATATGGCTTTTTTAATGTTGAGGTAACATTCTATTCCTAGTGTGTTGAGTATTTTTATTGTAAAAAGTTGTTTAATTTTGTCAACTCTATTTAGATTTTCCTATGATTTTTATCTTTCATTTGGTTCATATGGTACATCACACTGGTTGATTTTCATACATTGAACTATCTTGGTACTTCAGGAGAAAACTTCCACCTGGTCAGAGTGAGTGATCATTTTTATATGCTGTCAAATTCAGTTTTCTAGTATTTTTTTAGAATTTTTTTCATAGATTCTTCAGAGATATTGGACTATGGTTTTATCTTGTAGTCTTTGTCTAACTTGTATAATGCTGGCCTCATAAAATGAATTTGAAAGTGTTGTCTCTTTTTTAATTTTTGGGATGAATGTAAGGAGGATTGGCATTATTTTTTTAAATGTTTGGTAGAATTCACCAATAAAGTTATCTGGTTCTGGGCTTTTCTTTACACAGAGGTTTTGGTGACTAAATTGATCTTTTAACTTGTCATACTTCTGTTGAGATTTTTTTTTTTTTTGAGACAGAGTTTCACTCTTGTTACCCAGGCTGGAGTGCAATAGCACGATCTCGGCTCACCACAACCTCCGCCTCCTGGGTTCAGGCAATTCTCCTGCCTTAGCCTCCTGAGTATCTGGGATTACAGGCACGCACCACCATGCCCAGCTAATGTTTTGTATTTTTAGTAGAGACGGGGTTTCACCATGTTGATCAGGATGGTCTCGATCTCTTGACCTCGTGATCCACCCGCCTCGGCCTCCCAAAGTGCTGGGATTACAGGCTTGAGCCACCGCGCCCAGCCTCTGTTGAGATTTTTATATTTCTTCATGCTTTAGTTTTGCTAAGTTTTATGTTTCTAGGAATCCATTCCTTTCTTCAATGTTATTCCATTTCTTGGCATAAACTCTTTTAATCTTTATATTTCTGTGATTTCAGTTGTAATGTGTCTTCTTTATTTTCTGATTTTATTTACTATTTGAGACAAATAGGAAAATAATATACCAAAAAATTACTATGCCTTCTCTCTGTTTTAGAGAAGTTCCTAAAAATCTTGCTGATCTTTTCATAAAAACTGAATCTTACTTTTGTTGATTTTTTCTAGTGTTTTTCTATGCTCTACTTGTAAGTATTTCTGCTCTAATATTTTTTTTTCTCCTTTCTTTTCTCTTTGGACTTAAATTGTTCTTTTCCTGGTGTCTTGAGGTATAAAATTAGTTGTTTATTTGAGATATTTCTTCACTTTTAAATGTAGATATTATCACTCTTTCCTTTAGGTACTGTTTTTGTTGTAGCCCATAAGTTTTGGTATATTATTTTCCTATTTGTCTCAAAGTGTTTTCTAGTTTACATTTTTATTTCTTCTCTAACCCATGGCTTCTTTAGGAGTTCATTTGCTTAATTTCTATTTTCTGTAGGTTTTCCAATTTTCCTTCTGTTGTTGATTTCTAGTTTTATTCTCTTGTGATCATATAATATACTTGGTGTAATTTCAGTCATCTTACATTTATTAAGACTTTTTTGTGAGCTAACATACAATCTATCCTGAAGAATATTCTATGTGACCTTGAGAAGAATATGTATTCTGGTGCTGTTGGGCGGAACGTTTGTATATGTCTATTAGTTCCATTCATCTACAGTGTCGTTCAAATTTTATTTTCTATTAATCTTCTCTCTGGATGTTCTATCTATTACTGAAAGTGGGATATTGAAGTCTCCTACTAGGACTGTGTTGCTGTCTATTTCTCCCGTCAATCAATTCTGTCAATGATTTCCTTCATATATTTGGGAGCACTGATTTTGATTATATATATATATATATATATATATATATATATATATATATAATTGTTATCTTCCTAAAGAACTGGTCCTTTTATAATATACAGTGTCCTTCTTTGTCTCTTGTGTCATTTCAGACTTAAATTTTCTTGTTTGATATTGCTATGACTACTTCTGATTTTTTTGTTATAGTTTGCATGGAATATCTTTTTCATTGCTTCACTTTCACTCTATGTTACTAAATTTAAAGTGAGTCTCTTGTAGACAGCATGTAATTGGAACTTATTTTCCCCTTTACTTTTCTTCTTTCTTTTCTTTTGTTAATCTATTTAGCCACTCTATGTTGTTTGGTTGGAAAGGTAATTTATTTTTTTTGAAAGGTTATTATTTATTTATTTATTTATTTATTTATTTTCTTTTTTTTATTGCATTTTAGGTTTTGGGGTACATGTGAAGAACATGCAAGATTGTTGCATAGGTACACACAGGGCAGTGTGGTTTTCTGCCTTCCATCCCCTTGCCTGTATCTGTCATTTCTCCCCATGCTATCTCTTCCCACCTCCCCACCTCCCCTTCCCTCCCCCATTTCCCGCCAATGGACCCCAGTGTGTAGTGCTCCCCTCCCTGGGTCCATGTGTTCTCATTGTTCAACACACGCCTATGAGTGAGAATATACGGTGTTTGATTTTCTGCTTTTGCGTCAGTTTTTTGAGAATGATGGTTTCCAGGTTCATCCATTTCCTACAAAGGACGTGAACTCATCGTTTTTGATGGCTGCATAATATTCCATGGTGTATATGTACCACATTTTCCCTATCCAATCTATCATCATTGGGCATTTGGGTTGGTTCCAGATCTTTGCTATTGTAAACAGTGCTGCTATGAACATTCGTGTGCATGTGTCCTTATAGAAGAATGATTTATAATCCTTTGGATATATACCCAGTAATGGGATTGCTGGGTCAAATGGGATTTCTATTTTTAGGTCATTGAGGAATCACCACACTGTCTTCCACAATGGTTGAATTAATTTACATTCCCACCAACAGTGTAAAAGTGTTCCTCTTTCTCCACATCCTCTCCAGCATCTGTTGTTTCCAGATTTTTTAATGATTGCCATTCTAACTGGTGTGAGACGGTATCTCAATGTGGTTTTGATTTGCATTTCTCTAATGACCAGTGATGATGAGCATTTTTTCATATGTTTGTTGGCCTCCTGTATGTCTTCTTTTGTAAAGTATCTGTTCATATCCTTCACCCATTTTTGAATGGGCTTGTTTGTTTTTTTCTTGTAGATCTGTTTTAGTTCATTGTAGATTCTGGATATCAGCCCCTCGTCAGATGGGTAGACTGCAAAAATTTTTTCCCATTGTGTTGGTTGCTGATTCACTCTACTGACTGTTTCTTTTGCCGTGCAGAAGCTGTGGAGTTTGATTAGGTCTGATGTGTCTATTTTGGCTTTTGTTGCCATTGCTTTTGGTGTTTTGGTCATGAAGTCCTTGCCTATGTCTATGTCCTGAATGGTTTTGCCTAGATTTTCTTCTAGGGTTTTTATGGTGTTAGCTCTGATGTTTAAGTCTTTAATCCATCTGGAGTTAATTTTGGTGTAAGGTGTCAGGAAGGGGTCCTGTTTCTGCTTTCTGCACATGGCTAGCCAGTTTTCCCAACACCATTTATTAAACAGGGAATCCTTTCCGCATTGGTTGTTTTTGTCAGGTTTGTCGAAGATCAGATGGTTGTGGGTATGTCGTATTTCCTCTGAGGCCTCTGTTCTGTTCCATTGGTCTATATCTCTGTTTTGGTACCAGTACCATGCTGTTTTGATTACTGTAGCCTTGTAGTATAGTTTGAAGTCCAGTAGTGTGATGCCTCCTGCTTTGTTCTTTTTGCTTAGAATTGACTTGGCTATGCGGGCTCTCTTTTGGTTCCATATGAAGTTTAAGGTGGTTTTTTCCAGTACTGGGAAGAAGGTCATTGGTAGCTTGAAGGGAATAGCGTTGAATCTGTAAATTACTTTGGGTAGTATGGCCATTTTCACAATGTTGATTCTTCCTAACCATGAACATGGAATATTTCTCCATCTGTTTGTGTCCTCTCTTATTTCGTTGAGCAATGGCTTGTAGTTCTCCTTGAAGAGGTCCTTTACGTTCCTTGTTAGTTGTAATCCTAGGTATTTTATTTCTTTGTAGCAATTGCAAATGGCAATTCATTCTTGATTTGGCTCTCTTTAAGTCTGTTACTGGTGTATAGGAATGCTTGTGATTTTTGCACGTTGATTTTGTATCCTGAGAATTTGCTGAAGTTGTTTATCTGTTTCAGTAGATTTTGGGCTGAGATGATGGGGTCTTCTAGATATACAATCATGTCATCTGCAAATAGAGACAATTTGATTTCCTCCTTTCCAATTTAAATACCCTTTATTTCTTTTTCTTGCCTGATTGCTCTGGCTAGAACTTCCAGTACTATATTGAATAGGAGTGGTGAGGGAGGGCATCCTTGTCTAGTGCCAGATTTCAAAGGGAATGCTTCCAGTTTTTGCCCATTCAGTATGATATTGGCTGTTGGTTTGTCATAAATAGTTTTTATTGTTTTCAGATACGTTCCATCAATACCTAGTTTATTGAGAGTTTTTAGCATTAAGTGCTGCTGAATTTTGTCAAAGGCCTTCTCTGCATCAATTGAGATAATCATGTGGTTTTTGTCTTTGGTTCTGTTTATGTGATGAATTACGTTTATGGACTTGCGTATGTTGAACCAGCCTTGCATCCCCGGGATGAATCCTACTTGATCATGGTGGATGAGCTTTTTGATATGCTGTTGCAATCGGTTTGCCAGTATTTTATTGAAGATTTTTGCATCTATGTTCATCATAGATATTGGCCTGAAATTTTCTTTTCTTGTTGAGTCTCTGCCGTGTTTTGGTATCAAGATGATGTTTGTCTCATAAAATGATTTGGGAAGGATTCCCTCTTTTTAGATTGTCTGGAATAGTTTCAGAAGGAATGGTAGCAGCTCCTCTTTGTATGTCTGGGAGAATTCAGCTGTGAACCCATCTGGACCTGGGCTTTTTTTGGGTGGTAGGCTCTTAATTGCTGCCTCGACTTCAGACCTTGTTATTGGTCTATTCAGGGTTTCGGCTTCTTCCAGGTTTAGGCTTGGGAGGTTGCAGGTGTCCAGGAATTTATCCATTTCTTCCAGGTTTACTAGTTTATGTGCATAGAGTTGTTTGTAATAATCTCTGATGATGGTTTGGATTTCTGTGGAATCTGTGGTGATATAGTTTTTTATTGCATCAATTTGGTTATTCTCTCTTTTCTTTTTTATTAATCTGGCTAGTGGTCTGTCTATTTTGTTGATCTTTTCAAAAAACCAGCTCCTGGATTTATTGATTTTTTGAAGAGTTTTTTGTGTCTCTATTTCCTTCAGTTCTGCTCTGATCTTAGTTATTCCCTGTCTTCTGCTAGGTTTTGAGTTTTTTTGATCTTGCTCCTCTAGCTCTTTCAATTTTGATGACGGGGTGTCAATGTTAGATCTCTCCTTTCTTCTCATGTGGGCACTCATTACTATATATTTTCCTCTAGAGACTGCTTTAAATGTGTCCCAGAGATTCTGGTATGTTGTGTCTTCGTTCTCATTGGTTTCAAAGAACATCTTTATTTCTGCCTTCATTTCCTTGTTTATCCAGTCAACATTCAAGAGCAAGTTGTTCCGTTTCCATGAAACTGTGTGGTTCTGATTTAGTTTCTGCATTCTGCGTTCTAACTCAATTGCACTGTGGTCTGAGAGACTGTTTGTTATGATTTCTGTTGTTTTGCATTTGCTGAGGAGTGATTTATTGCCAATTATGTGGTCAATTTTAGAGTAGGTGTGATGTGGTGCTGAGAAGAATGTATATTCTGTGCATTTGGGGTGGAGAGTTCTGTAAATGTCTATTAGGTTTGCTTGTTCCAGGTCTGAGTTCAGGTCCTGGATATCCTTGCTGATTTTCTGTCTGGTTGATCTGTCTAGTATTGACAATGGGGTGTTAAAGTCTCCCACTATTATTGTGTGGGAGTCTTAGTCTCTTTGTAAGTCATTAAGAACTTGCCTTATGTATCTGGGTGCTCCTGTATTGGGCGCATATATATTTAGGATCGTTAGCTCTTCTTGTTGCAGTGATCCTTTTACCATTATGTAATGTCCTTCTTTGTCTCTTTTGATCTTTGTTGCTTTAAAGTATATTTTATCAGAGATGAGAATTGCAACACCTGCTTTTTTTTTTGCTCTCCATTTGCTTGGTAGATCTTCATTCATCCCTTTATTTTGAGTCTTTGTGTATCCTTGCATGTAAGATGGGTTTCCTGGATACAGCACACTGATGGGTTTTGGCTTTGTATCCAATTTGCCAGTCTGTGTCTTTTGATTGGGGCATTTAGTCCATTTACATTTAGGGATAGTATTTTGTTTGTTTGTTTTGTTTTGTTTTGTTTTGTTTTGTTTTGTTTTGTTTTGTTTTGTTTTGTTTGAGATGGAGTTTCACTCTTGTTACCCAGGCTGGAGTGCAATGGCACGATCTCAGCTCACCGCTACCTCCGCCTCCTGGGTTCAAGCAATTCTCCTGCCTCAGCCTCCTGAGTAGCTGGGATTACAGGCACGCACCACCATGCCCAGCTAATGTTTTGTATTTTTAGTAGAGACGGTGTTTTACCATGTTGACCAGGATGGAATCGATCTCTCGACCTCGTGATCCACCCGCCTCAGCTTCCCAAAGCACTGGGATTACAGGCTTGAGCCATCGCGCCTAGCTGGGATAGTATTGTTATGTGTGAATTTGATGCTGTCATTTTGATGCTACTTGGCTGTTTTGTTGGTTAGTTGATGCAGCTTCTTGATTGTGTTCATGCTCTTTTACCATTTGGTGTGTTTTTGGAGTAGCTGGTACTGGTTGTTTCTTTATATGTGTAGAGCCTCTTTCAGGAGTTCTTGTGGAGCAGGTTTGGTGGTGATGAAATCTCTGAGTGCTTGCTTGTTCACAAAGGATTTTATTTTTCCTACCCTTATGAAGCTTAGTTTGGCTGGATAGGAGATTCTGGGTTGAAAGTTCTTTTCTTTAAGGATGTAGAATATTGGCCCCTAATCTCTTCTGGCTTGTAGGGTTTCTGCTGAGAGATCTGCTGTGAGTCTAACGGGCTTCCCTTTGTGGGTAACCCGACCTTTCTCTCTGGCTGCCCTTAGCATTTTCTCTTTCATTTCAACCCTGGTGAATCTGATGATTATGTGCCTTGGGGTTGCTCTTCTTGAGGAATATCTTTGTGGTGTTCTCTGTATTTCCCGTATTTGAATATTGGTCTGCCTTGCTAGGTTGAGGAAGTTTTCCTGGATAATATCCTGAAGAGTATTTTCAAACTTGGATTCATTCTCTTCATCACATTCAGGTACACCTATCAAACATAGATTAGGTCTTTTCACACAGTCCCACATTTCTTGAAGATTTTGTTCATTCATTTTTGTGCTTTTTTCTCTGTTCTTGCCTTCTCCTTTTATTTCTTTGAGTTTATCTTCGACCTCTGATATCCTTTCTTCTGCTTGGTCAATTCAGCTGTTGAAGCTTGTGCATGCTTCACGAAGTTCTCGTGTTGTGTTTTTCAGCTCCATCAATTCACTTATATTCCTCTCTATGCTATCCATTCTCGTTAGCATTTCGTCCAATCTTTTTTCAGTTCCTAGTTTATTTGCATTGGGTTAGAACACGTTCTTTTAGCTAACTGTAGTTTCTTACTACCCACCTTCTGAAGTCTGATTCTGTCATTTCATCACCCTCCTTCTCCATCCGTTCTGGTTCCCTTGCTGGTGAGGAGTTGTGATCCCTTTTAGGAGGAGAGGTGTTCTGGTTTCGGGAGTTTTCATCCTTTTTGTGCTGGTTTCTTCCCATTTTTGTGGGTTTATCCACCGGTTGTCTTTGTAGTTGCTGTCTTTCAGATTGGGTCTCTGAGTGAGTTCTAGTTCGTGGATGCTGAAGTTACTTTTATTTTTTTTTTATTATTATTTTTTTTTAAGCTTCCCTTCTAACAGTCTGGCCTCTCTGCTGTAAGACTGCTGAGGTTCTCTCCAGGCCCTGCTTGCCTGGGGATCACCTGCAGCAGCTGCAGAGGAGTAAGGGTTGCTGCCAGTTTCCTCTTCTGCTATCTTTGTCCCTGAAGGATGCTCGCCTACTCTCAGTCCGTTCTCTCCTTTATGAGGCAAGTCTTTGGATCTATGGGGGTCAGGGAGCTACTTGTGGAGACAGTCTATCTTTTATTGGGGCTTAAGTCCTGAACTGTGAGCTCCATTGTTCATTCAGAGCTGCTGGGCAGGTACGTTTAGGTCTGCTGCAGCTGAACTCATAAAGCACTTTTTGTTCCCAGGTGCTCTGTCCCAGGGAGTTGGGGCTTTATGAGTTTCCGTTGCGCTACTGCCTTTTTTGATTTTTCTTTCAGGTCTGACCTGCCTAGCTAGCAGCACGCCTAGCCACTGCCTGCCTGCAGAGGCTTTGCTGAGCTGCTGTGGAATCCACCCAGCTGCCCTGTGCTCTTCCCTGCAGTCCTGTTTATATGGGTGTAGTTAGAACTGTCTTGGCAATGGTGGCTCCGCCTCTGTTATGGTGGACTCTCTCTGTTGTGGCAGGTTGCCTCGGCAACGGCGGGTTGCCTCGGCAATGGTGGCCCACCTCCGTAGTGGTGGAGAGTCTCAGTAATGGCAGACACCCCACTCCCACCGAGCCGGACCGTCCCGGGGATCAGCTGTGCTGGTTTGAAGGGATCAACCCAGAGGGTTTCCAATTACTGTTTTTTTGTTGTTGTTTTTGGGGGTGGGGGGCTGGGACCAACTGAACCTGATCACCTGGCTCCCTGACTCAGAGTCTTTTCTTTTAAGTTGAATGACCCCGCGTTCCAGTCGCTTGTTGAAAAGGCGCCGTGATCTCCGGCGCTGCAACTCACTTAGTCGGCTCAAACACCGGAGCCAGCTCCTGGCGGATTTTTTGCCTAGGAATCTACTGGCCTGGCTCACTATTTCAGATGAATGGGCAACTCTGCCGTCTCAGGGCTCTGATCACCAGCTAAGAGGGCTCCCAGACCAGTGGCTTTTGTACGGAGAACCGCTGCAATAGGGCATGATCACAGCAGCTGCGCGGGCTGAATCAGCCCTGTGGGGTCCAAAACAGCCGCACTGGCTGGGACTCCGGGCTGGCAACCCCTCCGCCTGGGTATCTCCTGGTTTGTGGGCAATAAAAATTCGTCTGGAAATGCGGCGTCCACTCACCCTCTGTGCTTTCACTGGGAGCTGAAGTCCTGAGCTGTTCTGAGGCGGCCATCTTCCCAGCATTCCCCAGAAAGGTAATTTATTTAGATTTAAGATAATTAGTGATAGGGAAGGACTTTCTATTGTTTTTTTCTCGGTTGATTTCTGTATATTTTATAGTTTTTTGCCTCTCTTTCTTTTGCTGTCTTTCTTTGAAATTTGTGGATTTTCTTTTTTGTAGTGACATGCTTTGATGCATTTCTCATTTTGTGTGTGTGTATGTGTGTCTTTCATAGGTATTTTTTCTGTGGTTACTGTAGGGCTTAGATAAAAGATCTTATAGTAATGACAAGCTATTTTAGGCTGACAACAACTGAATTTCAATTACATAAATGCACTCTACACTTTTACTTTCCCCTCACAATTTATTAATGTCACAAATTACAGCTTTGAATATATTTAACATATTTATAGCTAGAATTAACGTGTATTCTTTCCTTTTTTAACTCCTATACCAAAATTGTTGTTTTATACCTTCATTGCAGTATTAATATTCTGTATTCTTCTATATAGTTACATTACAAGAAAGCTACGTACCTTGATATACTTATGTGTTGCTGACCAGAGTTCTTTCACTTTGAAATGGGAAAGGTTTTCCCTTATCTCCCTGGCAGGGTGTACAACAGGAGGTGCTTGCTTCTTTGGTGCCCCACAGTTCACACCCATAGGGGAAGCATGCAGTCAGACGCAGGTCTTGGGGAACTTGATCTCCAACCCCACTGCACCATCTAGGGATGAGTGTTTACAGCTCCTAAAGTCCCAGTGGGTCTGTGTTACCTGTGCTCTCTCAGCTTAGCTGTTTGCAAACAGCTTGTGTTAATCAGCTCAATTAGACACTCTGCCTTATTGAAAGGACAGAGTACTTTCTGCATTCCAAGTGTTTTGTTCTGGAAAAATTAGATCACATGTGGGCTTGGATAATGTGTACAAGCAGTGGAAGTAGCTCTCAGCAAATGGATGGTAGCCAAAAGGGGGATGGAGTGGGAAGGTGGTCTTTCCTTGGAGTCAGGCTGCTCAGCGGCCAAGCTCTTCTCTGACCACCCTCAACCAATTTCCCTTTGCATCTGTGTCGTTCTGCCTTTGATGACCTGTCAGCATCTGTCAATGTGTTCTTCTGCTGATGTGTTCCTCTTGATGTCCAGCCACTTGTGTCTGTGCCCAGTATGGTCTCAGGGTTTTTATAGCACAAAATGGCTGCATGGCAGACCAAAGCAGTCTTGGAAAATGCAACATTTGAGCGTTCTCACTTAGGTCTGTGGCACAGGCCTGAAGGTAAAGTGCTTACCAAGAACCCTGACTTTTTCTACTCAGTGCTTCCCTACCCCTCTCCTGTATCAATTTCAATTTAAAAAACATTCTTTAGCATTTGTTGTAAAGCAGGTCGAGTGGTAATAAACTTCCCCAATTTTTGTTTTTCTGGGAAAAACTTTATTTCTTCTTCATTTTTGAAGAATGGTTTGACAGATAAATTATTCTTGCTTGGCTGTATTCTTATTTCAGTACTTTAAATATATAATTCCACTGCTTTTTTTCCTGTCGATTATCTGATAAGAAATTCACTGATAGTCTTATGAGGAGTCCCTTGTATTTGATGAGTTGATTTCTACTTTCTGCATTTAAAATTCTCTCATTATCTTTGACTATTAACTTTTTGTTATAGTGTATTTCTATGTTCATTTATTTGGATCAATATTAGTTGGAATATATTGTAGTTTGTGAATCTGGATGTTCATTTTGTTTCCCATATTTGAGAAGTTTTCAGCCATTATAATTTTTCAAATTAGCTTTTTCCTCCTTTCATTCCCTCTTCTCTTTATAGGACTCTCATAAATAACTTTTTTTGTTTCAATGATTGTATTCCTACAAAGTTTTTTTTTTTTCTTATATTTTCTAGCTCTTTGTTGATATTCTTGTCTTCTTCATATATAATTTTTCTGAGCTTATTGCACATCTCTATGATGTTTATTTTGAGTTGTCGTGTAGTTTACATGCCTCTTTTTTTAGGGTCATTTTCTGGGAATTTTTTTTTTTTCTTGATTGGGAAATGTTTCTTTATTTCTTTGTGTGCCTTGTAACTTTATGTTGTCATTAAAAATCTCTCCTAGTGTTTATAAATTACCTTTGTACAGGGAATGACTCACACCATTCAGACTTGCTAGATATTCTAGGGACTTCTCAACTTTTCCTGTGTATCTGTTGTGTCTTAACTTATGTGTGTACATTTCCAGGTTGTGAGATTAGCTGGTTTCTTTATTCAGGGGCTGATAATCTCTTGCGAGTTTTGGTATCTGTCTGCAGTACTGTAGTTTCTCTAAATCCAAAACAAGCTACCTATGTCCCTTTTGCCTTCACTGGCTCCTAGGCATCTCAAGCTTCATCAGTGCTTCAAGGCCTGTTAGAAATAAATGAGCTCCTAAGCACTTCCGTGAGAAGCCAAAACATTGAACACACACTTTACTCTTCTCTTTTCCCCGTAAGGGAGAGACAACCAAGCTGTATTGTTCCATATCTGCTGTGCCATGTGTCCTCTGTAGCAGCAGCAAGCCACTCAGCTGTTTCTGTTCTTAGCAGCCCCCAGCCATCTAGAGTATGCTGGGTCTTGCAAGCACTCCAAAACAAGAGAAGCAGAAACCAGTTTCTAGTGCAGCCCCCTCAAAAAGCTAAAATGTAGGACACATACTTCAATTATTTATCTTCCCTGAGAGAATTTGGGAGTTTGGAGACTTCTTTCATAGTTTCCATGCTGGGCCTGTGGGAGGAATTATGGTGAGTGAGAGAGTGTGAATTCAAACGATTGCTTTGTTATTGAGGATCCCCAACCTGATGCCCTTTCTGTCAGTGCTTAGATGCAAGTAAGAAAGAAACGAGTTTCTTTGGCAGATATCCCAAAATTTTGAATAATGGGCATATGTTTCCATCTTTTCATTTCTTCCCTTAGGGAGAATTTGGGAGCTGGAACTTTCCTGTGAGTCTCACTGTGATAAGATGGGGGAAGCACTGTGGCAAATGAGTGCCATAAATTTTTCTAGTGACTTTGGTGTGGCTGTTTTGTTCTCATCTGGATTTCAGAATCTTCTTAAATGTTTTTTGGATTTTTCACAAACGAATAGGCTGACGTATTGTTAAATCAATATCTCCACTTAAAGAAAAAGTGTCTGGGAGAATTTGGGAGCTGGAACTTTGCTCTGAGTCCTACTGTGATAACATAGAGGAAGGACTGTGGTGAATGAGTGCCTTAAATTTTTCTAGTGATTTTGACGTGGCTGGTTTCATGCTCATCTGGTTTGCAGAAGCCTCTTAAATAGTTTTTGAATTTTTCATAAATAAGTATGTTCATGTATTGTTAAGTCATTGTCTCCATGTAGAGAAAACTTGTCTGCAACTTTCTATTCTACCATCTCCCTGATATCACTCTCCCTTATATTCATATTCTCACAATATATATGGCATTAAATTAAAGGATATTCCTGCAGTTAAAATTAAAATGCTTATATTACCTCTTTCTCAAAATGTAATCTAATTTCAAGCCCATTAAAGAAAATACCCCTTTGCCCCCCCACCTCCTTTGCTGATGCTACTCTTACAGAAGGTCTTGAGCCTGCTTATATCTAAATCTCTCACCCTCAATTTCCACAAAAACATTCTGAACACTCAGCAGTTCCAGCTGCTAACATTTCTTTCTCCCTTTATTTTTTACTCCAGCTGCTTTTAGTTTTCCTACACATTGATTATTTACGGGAACCTTCATAATCATACAAAGGAAAGAATCAGGATCCATGAGTAAATATCCCCCCTTATTAGCGAATGTCAGAAATGGAGTATAGAGTTAATTAAAGGAAAGGGAGTTTGGGCTTTCTCACGTGTAGCAATAGTTTATCCTCCATTCTTCCTTATGCTGCTTGTCTTTATTTTATGCTTCTTCATGCTACCTTTTTCCCTCTTTACATATTTTCTTTCTTCTTTCAATTTATCCATCCTTTTTTCCCTCATCTTTATCATATTCTCCTAAGATTCTTTTTGAAGTCGAGCAGAATATTAATTAATTAAATAAATGTAACACCTTTGTGTTGTTCATTTGACCATGAACATATTTTGTTTTTTGTTTTGTTTTGTTTTGTTTTGTTTTGTTTTACTATATCGGTTACTGTTATTTTGTAAGTCCTATTTTGCAAGTGGTTAGGAATACAAAGCCAGGAATTGCAAAACAAACTCCAACCAGATTTTATTACAAACTGTCTACTCTTTCTACAATATTATGATGTTAAATTAGCTCTCAGTAAAGAAATGAAGGAATTTTCTCATCTCATATTAGAGCTCATAAAATATAAGCTCTAACAATTTCTGCTTTGTTGGATTTGTGTGCGATATAAGAGAAGAAATGTAAGGAAGGTGATATTGGACCCAATACATTATAAGCACTCAATATATGATAATATCATTTAAAGTAACACAGAAAAAGAGTTATGAGAGAAAGACTATAACTATCATAGAGAAGAGAGGATAGGAGGAATTTATTACATATTTTGGAAGCTATCACACTGAAAACTTTCTTAAAGAAAAAAATTTTAGGTAATATTTACATTTTCAAAAATTCCTGTTGGTAAATTTATATGTGTATTTATGTCTGCAGTAATATTTAATATTGCAGTTTTATTTTCAAGTTGGATCTTTGTGGTTGGATACATATTTCCTTTTCTCTCTTTCTATCTATATATGTTTGTATGTGTGATTCAGATTTAACACATACATGGGTATATTGTATTACATTATGACCTAACGTCTATACACTGATTATTCAAATTACTCTTAGCCATTAGTTACATAGAACTTTTAGCACTTCAGTGGATAGACCTAGGCTTCTAACATTTTAAATTATTCTACCAGATTTTTGGAATATTCATGTGATTGTATTGTGTACTGTAATTTTTATGTCTTCTTATAACAGCTCCTCTCCACTTCAGCCTTTCATTTCTTCTTAGATGATGTGGCTTGGGAATCTGATGATCACTTAACTGAAACTTATCTGTCTCTAAATTACAGATAAATTGACTCTTAGTAAATCCTTAAGGGTTTCCTCTGTATTGTAAACTGAATAAATGCAGTGAAGTCCCTTTCTGCCATTCAGAAGCCTTTTCTACATTATACTAAATTTTTCACCATGTTCCAGAGAATTGGGTTTGCCCCAAATCTCTGTACAGTCTACATCCACTCACAAGTCTGTTGACATTTAGCCACCGTCTGCTCTGTACATGAGCTTTGCTTTTTCCATAAACTCTGTTAAGATCTGTACCGGATTTTCTATATTAGCATTCCAAGTTTGTGTCTGCACACCTTATATGTAGTGTTTCTGGGAATTAAACTCACTTGAATATTAGTGCAAAAGCCAGCGCAGTCATAAGATGTGACTGAAGCACAGGAAGCAAGTCTTGGCAGTAAGTGGTTCTTTTCTTGCCTGCCTTGGCAGGGACTCAGAAACCCACTTCAACTCACACATCAATCTTGAAATGATAATTCCTTTGGTAATTATCAGAAGCCATTGCTGGTATAATTTTTGGAGAAAGAGTTATGCCTCAGTGGCTTGATGTTACCATAATGACACATTTGGTGTTCAGATGACTGTACCTGCATCGTAATTGTCCTCAGGCTCATTCCCTCACCTTCCTGTTTCCTTGTCTTGTGTCTGTGTGCCACTCCTTTTAGTCAGAGTGAGTTTTATGACTCAGGTAGGAGATCTCCCAGTCATAGATGCTCTGATTGCCTTTTGTCCTTGTCCTTTTAAGAATTCCCTTTATGTTTGAGCTCTGTCTGACTATTACTTCCTGGGAAGTCACAGTGTGAAGGAGTGGCTAGACCAAGGCAGATACAGGAATTTCTGGGGCCAATGACCAAAATCACATCAAAAATCATGATAAGAGGCAGATATGTGGTGAAATTAATGAAACTTAGCTTCAGACTTCTTACTCACAAGGTACTTTGCAAAACCCAACAGTGTACCTGTTATTTTGCATTATTTTATTTAAAGACCCCTCTAGTTGGAATAAACTGTAATTGTTATAAGATCCAGTCCTCATCATGTGGATACATTGCCCATGAAGACCCTTTTAATGATTTCCTTCTTTTTCTTTTTTTTTTTACTTTTATTCTTCCCTTGATCGAACTCAGCATTCCCTTAATCCTTCTTTATTTCATTTTCTTTCTTTTAAATCTCTTGTCTCTTTTCATTCTTTTCTTATTGTGATGACATAGAAGTTTTGCATTTAACTCTCATAATTACAGTCTGTATTTATTACGTGGTTGAAAGTATACTCCTTTTGGGAAATTAGCACTTATTGGTGCTTTGCTTCTGTTCTCATAAACACAATTTGTACACATGGATTTTTACCTTTTTCAAAGCTATATGGAATACTCATCTCCAACTGAGACTTAAATGAGTTTATCAAGAAGAAGCCCACAATATTTTTACCTGTTAAAATATTTCATGAGACCAGCACAATATAAGAATTAAGCTCTATTAAAGTTCCTGAAAGTTAGTTCACTTAATACTTATTCATATTTTGTTTTTGTTTTTGTTTTTGTTTTATTTTTGAGATGGCGTCTCACTTTGTTACCAGGCTCAAGTGCAGTGGCAGGATCTTGGCTCACTGAAATCTCTGCCTCCCAGGTTCAAGATATTTTCCTGCCTCAGCCTCTCGAGTAGCTGGGATTACTGGCACACACCACCACACCCAGATATATATATATATATATATATATATATATATATATATATATATATATATATATGTGTGTGTGTGTGTGTGTGTGTGTGTGTGTATATGTGTGTGTGTGTGTATATATATATATAATATTTTTAGTAGAGACAAGATTTTACCATGTTAGCCAGGATGATCTCCATCTCCTGACCTCGTGATCCTTCTGCCTCAGCCTTCCAAAGTGCTGGGATTACAGGTGTAAGCCACTGCACCTGGCCCAGTTATTCATACCTCTTTGACATGAGAAAGAGGCATGTTAGCTGTACATTATATATTCCAATCTGAAATTGGCTACAGTGCAATAAAAATAATTTTTAATTTATCATTAAAATAAAGCATATTATAATATATGCATTCTTTGATCATGAAAAAAAATCAGCATGAATTATCAAACAGAATCTTGTCAGGTAATTTACAACACATTCATGAGAAAATATTCAAGTGCCTTCTATAAATTAGAACCTTGATGAATTAGACATGGACCCACCCATCATGGAAATTTTAATGTTTCAAAATGAAGCCATTCGTGTAAAATAATTAGATGTGCCAACTGAGTGATTTTTGTACTTGGTTGATCATCAGTAATCACCTAGTGATTTTTTTTCTTTTAATACAGATTTATGTGCCCTATTCCAGATGTACTGAATCAAACTATCTGGAGTTGCAGACATAGGAGTTATACTTTCACAAGCACCACATATTATTCTGATAATCTACCATAAAGAATAATTACTGAGAAAATAATCTCCAGGCCTTTAGAGGAAGAAAAAAAGCTGCAGGATCCCATGAAGAAGGAGATATTTGACTAGTGAAAGACCTGGTAGTAGTTATTAAGCACAGAGTATTCAGAAGAGAATTCTCAGCAGGAGAAATGGAAAAAGTAAATGTCTGGAGGTGGAAAAATATAAAAGTCATTAGGAAATGGTAAAGAGATTCAATTATCAGAAATTAATGATACTTGGTGAGAAGCAGAAGATAAAGCAAGTACTTTAAGTAAAGTCTAGATGGTGAAGAACATTAATGCCAAGAAAGGGGAAAAAATGAAGGGTTTAAATAGTGAGATATTAGTGCATGTTTCACAGTAGGACTAACATTATGAAAGCAGCATCTTAGAAAAATTTATCTGTAAGAATAGAGAGGCTGAGTTGGAGAAGAACGGATATTGGAATCGGAGTTCAGTTAAAAGGTCTATACAGCATGGAGCAGGAAAAATCTAAATTGCCTTTCTATGTAAGACACTAAATGATTTTAATCTTAATTTTTTTATGACCATTGTGTATGATTCCTATTATGATGATATGTATAAACATGATGATATGTTCCTGAAAATGTAACCAAATCAAACATAAAAGTGCTATGCGTTGAATATACCAAGAGATGGTTTCTTATTTATTCTATCTAAATCTCTTGTTTACTTACAGGAGATCCAGACTGCCAAAAATTCTAATAATGTTTCTTTGGTCCAGTGTGGTCCTGGAGAATACAAATAGATTCTCTCTTATTGGAAGTTTGAAAAATTGGGAAGACTGGCAGTAGAAACATTTCTCCAGAGCTTCTTTTAAGTGTGCTAGCACAATGATTCTCAACAGAAGTGAAGCATTGGTACTGGGGGCATCACAAACATTTTGTGTAGGGATCTAGGGATGCTATGTGAGGGATGGTCTTACTGAACAAATAATTTATTTCAAAAATGCCAGTAGCATCCTACTGAAAAAAAATACTTAATAATTAAATAGTTTTGAGCATGGGCTTGGAGTGAAACAGACCTGTTATTGAGTTCGAAGTATACTACAATCCATTTGTTACCTTGGACAGTTGACATAATCTCTATAAGCCTCAGTTAACTCTTTTGTTAAAGGGAGCACAAATAACACCCGCACACAGAGGTTTTGTGGCAATCAAACAAGATAATGGTTCTAAACGATTTAGCATCATACCTGGAAAACAGTAAGTAGCTAAGAAAAATTATCAGTGTTAGTGATTATTGAGTGGCTGTAAAGTCCCTAAATTGAGTCCAAATCCTCTAGTAATCCTGAACTTCCATATTTCTCCCAGGCTGATTCTATTCTAAACAGCAAACCATGCACAGAGATAGGGCACATGCAAATCCATTACTGAGCATCAGTGGTCATTCCTCTACTCTATGAGAACACACTGGCCTCACCATTCTTCACTTGTCATCAAGATTATGTCTCCAGGAAATTCTAGGAGTTAAAATTCCTTGATCTTTTCTCTGTTAGATACTTTAATTACTTAACATTGTAGCTTTTGTGCTCAGGGGTTATTTGACATAGAGCATGCTGGCAAAACCTTTCCTCTTATTCTTATTTCTGCCCTACATTTCTATTTACCATTCTACCTTGATAAACCCAGCTTTGGAAATCTTAGGTGTCTCTTCTACCCATATTCCTTCATTTATTTATTATTCCAACAAATATTTACTGGACCGTTACTACATGCCAGGTATCTTCCTAGACATTAATGATATAGCCCTGTGAAAAACAGATGTGGTATCTGTCTTCATCCAGCATTCATTCTAGTGGAGGAAGCAGACAATGAACAACAAACCAAGTAAATAAATAGTGTAAGGTAACTTCAGAGAGGCAAAAACATGGTCAAAAAATAAGACAGGATACCTTGATGGTGACTAACAAATAGAAGTTGGAAAGTATGGTTCTTCTTAAGAAGGCCCCCGCCTTTTCTTTAGACAGGGTCTTGCTCTGTCTCCCAGGCTGAAATGCAGTTGTGCAATCAGAGCTCATTTCAGCCTTGACCTAGGCTCAAGCTATCCTCCTGCCTCAGCCTCCCAAGTAGTCGGAACTACAGATGCATGCCATGACAGCTGGCAATTTTTTTTTTTTTTTTTTTTTTACTTTTTTGTAGAGATCAGTCTCACTTTGTTGTCTGGGCTGGTCTCAAACTCCTAGGCTCAAGCAATTCTCTTGTTTCAGCCTCCCAAAGTTGAGGGATTACAGCTACAAGTAACCACAGCTGGCCATGAAATTCCTTCTGAGCGGACACTTGGGCTAAAACATGAAGGGCTAGATAAGTGAAGATCTGTGGGTGGTGAAGGGAAAGTTTTACAGGTAAACATCCTAAGCACTGAACTTTCAAAACACAGAAAAGAGGCATGAGTGCAGTCATTAAACCTTACTAAGAGGGAAATTGGTCACGAATATAGACAACAGCCCACTGTTGAATTTTATTCTAAAATAAAAGAATTTTATTTGAATTTTATTCTAAATCCTGGAGCAGACACAGTGCTAAGCCGACTTCACCATTTCACTCTGCTGTCTCCCAGTGTGATCCTATTTAGCTTTCTGGGGGTGAGAGCACCTTCTGTGTTTTCATCCTTCCTCCAGCACCCTCTGTTCCACAAGTCCAGAGCAAAACGAATGCAGAGGAATGATTCTGCAGCCACTTCACTGTTCCCATATTTTCCTCATGCCATAATCAACACCTAAGCAATATACATAAAGGCCTTAATTCTGTTACACATTAAAGAAAGCATGGGAGATTGTGACAGGCTACCTAAGGTATGTGTTAAAGGAGATGGAGGATTTGGACTCATTGTGAGGATAGCACAGAGCATTCCACATGCCAGTTGGCCTGTATAGTAACAGGACAGCTTATTGTGACCTTTTCTTTCTCATCTGGCGTTTAACAGCTAACATGTTTTAAGTGTGTGCTGTGTGCCTACCAGCATACTAAGTTTTTTGCCAGTGCCTGGGTAACAGACGGGTTTGTGACATGCGTACCCAAAATGGGATACATTTTTTTCTTCAAATCTGACAGATCCTATAATAAAAATAATTTTCTTAAAACCTTAGCCATTTTCTTTTCTAGGAACAAAATCATTTTTGAGTTGTTTGATTGGTTTAAACTCTAATATGATTGAGTAGAAGAAAGCTTCAAAAGCAGAGGTGCTACAGAAGCGTTTTTTGTTTCTTTTCTGGCTCATGAAAAAAGGGTAAAAGTGATGCTTTTCTTAGTTTCACCAAGAGATATCCACTCAACCTTACTAAAAATAACCAGACTTTCAAATGCCTTGTGTTGCCTGTTTTCTCTAAGGAATAGTTCCCCTGCTACTTCAGAGGAAAATGTTGAAAAAGCACCTATGAGTGACAAACAATAATAGATTGCACTCTGAACCATGCATCCAAGCAAATAAAATACGCTTTCAAACCTTAATTGATCAAAGCTCACAGCAGTCATCTGTACCTCATGCTTGCTTATAGGCTTAATGGCTATAAAACATTTTCAGAGCTGAAGATATTATGCAAACTGTTGGCCAACTTTCCTCATGTTACTGGACCCTCATTGACTGCAAATCCCTTTTCATTACTGTATTATTATAGGGCTGATTGTGATGTCAGTGCGTTCAAATGCAGTCAGCAAGAGGAAAAGGCAGAGATTGAATTTGCCAGCTCAGCATTCTTGAAGCCCTCTTTACTAACTTACCTCCCTCCTTGTAGTATCAATCCTTATCCCACCATGTTCTTTTAATAAATAATGTTAAATAATTGGACCTGGGTAATGGATTTCTTCTTTCTGTGGGATGTCCCTCAACTTACTGTTACTATTACATGTGACAGTTTTATGCATACACATGTGACTATTTTTTTATGCAATTTAATTTTTGTGGCTTAAAAAATGATCAGAAGTGAAATACAGTGAGGGTGGATTGATGATAAGACAATAGAGATTATGGAACTCTGAAGAAAAATTTGGACAATATTCCCAGGGTGTAGATCTTAGATACTTTGGAGTTGCATGCAAAAGTAACACAAAGTATTTAGAGTCCAGTCAAATCTGGGTGGAAATCCAGGCCGACCACTGAACCACGTGATCTTGAATTAATCAATTCACTTGTCTATTGTCTAATGCTTAATTTCTTGACGAATATGGTACATATAATTGACAACAGTCAGTGAGCTTAAATACAGAAAATGCCAAATAGAAGACAGACGTGTTACCAAATGCTGTTTACCCTTTTAATATCCTGTGTCCAATCACAGGACTTACATAAATGTAGGTATAATAAAGATGAGCATGATTTTTGAACTGATGATTTTTCTGTGAATATAGGTAGGAGTATAAATGTCATTCTTATTCAATAAGCAATAGCACATTTGTATTTTAGTTTTGTAAATATCACATTTACCTTTCTCAGGGAGATCACATTTTTATTTGTTAAGAATGAGGACTATCTTTTCTGTGTATTAATAATATTCGATTGGATATATGTACCACATTTTTTATTTGTTCATGCATTGATGGATATGTTGATTCCATTGAGTGACATTTAAAAGTTGTTTCCATATCCTGACTACTCTGAATAGTGTTTTAATAAACATGGGAATGCAGATATCTCTGCAATATATAAGATGAAATCTTGTAATTTGCAACCACGTGAATAAAACCAGAGTATACTATGGTAAGTGAAATAAACCAGGCACAGAAGGACAAATTTTACATGATCTCACTCATATATGGGAACTTTATTTTTTTTAATTGAACTAATGAAAATATAAAGTGGAATGATGATTACCAGAAGCTGGAAAGAGTAGTGGGGAGGGGTGGATAAAATGGGGATGGTTAACGTGTACAAAGATACGCTTAGATATAATTAATAAGATCTAGTATTTGGTAGCAAAATAGGGTGATTATGGTTAACAATAATTTATTGTAAACTTGAAGATAACTGAAAGAATGCTATTAGAAAGTTCCTGAAAAAAGAAATGATAAATGTTTGAGGTGATGGATACCCAGTGGCCCTGATTTGTTCATTATATATTGTATGCCTGTACCATAAAATCATGTGTACTCGATAAATATATGCAACTATTATGTATCCATAATAATATAAACGAAAAAAAAGAAGAAAGACTATCAAATTTCTATTTTTTTTAATGTAAACAAGCTAATTTTGAATTTCTCTCTTGCTGGAATCTAGGTAAGCTGAATTAGTACACTTTTAGAGCCACCTTCTAGCCTTGTGTCATGAGTTGTGTGGTTCTATGTCAAACCAAGTTATCTTCCTCCTCCAGCTCAGCTGTCACTGTTTATTCATCTGTAATTCTGAGACTTACCTTTTTCCTATATCAATGGTCCTTTCAGACCTGGTAGCTGTTTGTAGATTCTGTGCTACAGTGAGAATACAACCCTCTTTGGCAAAGACAGACATCTAATATCTAGAGTCTTATGCACTCTGTAACTATCAGGTGATTTCTCTGTGTTGCTGCAAAAGAGCTTAGTTTTTCAGGTACTACCCCATCAGTATAGTCTTCTTTCCCCCAGCTAATTCTAAACCACTCAGCTTTTACTGAGAAATATGCTTCCCTTCTCTTTTACCTCCTCTGAAAGTTCTCAATATGTTTCTAAGACATTGAATTTTGGGGAAATAAGTCAGAAATATACACAGGCTATTTCTGCCTGCTGTTGCTATGTACCTCTTGGGAGTCAGTGAAGTACAAAGATAGGTGTTTGAATGGAGGGGAAGGAAAGGGAAATCAGAGAAAGAAAAAAAAAACCCTCATATCTTAATATTTCAAAAATCTTAGCCTAATGTATTACTAAAATACCACATAGATCATGCGCAAAAGAATGTTTATGTGGTTAAAGAGGAGTTGGAGGAAGAAAAGGAAGAGAAGAAAGAGGAAGAGGAAGAGAAGGAGAAATGTGTGCATGCCCAAGCATGTTGGTTTAGGTGAAAAACGCTGAATGATTTAGAATACAGGGCTTGGTGGGCTTTCAGTTCCCTCCCATGTTGTAGTTTTTATGGTGGACTCACTCCTATGAGTGTTCAAAAATCTCTGTTGAACTCTTCAGTACTTCTATAATATTTTAATATTATTTCAAGTCAGTTTTTCCAGCATGTGGGTAAGTTCTTAGCATCCTAATTTATATTTTTTATGACTTTTGGCAGACTTCTAAGATTATACCTAATGTTTTTGAATTTGTAAAATTTTATCTTTGATTTAGCTTAATAAATAAGTCCACCTCTTTTTTTGGTGCACCATAAAAAAACTTCTGTGTATGCTAGAGTTCCATTTAACACTATTATCCTAGAGGAAAATGAAAAACAAACTTTGTAAGGCTAATTAAATGGAACTGAATAAATTCTGATAAACTCATATGAGAGAAAAAAACTATTCAATATTTAAAACTTACTGAATTAAAAAAACAAATAAACATAAAATTAAATATATTATAATCCTTTTGTGTTATATCTGCATACATATTTTGTGTTACATCTCTGTACATATATCCGTGTACATATATGTTTATGTATGTGTTTATTAAAACTAAGTGTTTTCTGGGCATTTCATTTATACGGGACATTTTCTTCTTTGTGTTTATTTATTTTTCAATATACCTACAAATCATAAACTAATATTGAAAAATTAGAAAAACATGAAGTTATTTTGATAATTGCTCAGTACTTATTTCAATGACTGGAGATACCCTAAGCTATCCCAAATCAGAGATGCCAGTCACATATCTGTTTTGTTAAATACTGAATATATGGTCTCAGCTAAATTGTTTAACCTCTCTTTATTAAAAAAAAAAATAGGAGTTATTTTTTACCTCATGTTTCAAGAATTCAATAAGATACAACATATAAAATGTTTGCATATTATCAACCACCTAGTAGATCAGTGATAAACATTTATTTACTGCTCTTCCTCTTGACTGTTAATTAGGGAGGCATCAGGAGCAGTAAAATTGGCACAGAATTTCCATAAAAGAAAACTGGAATCAAATGAAAGCTTGGCAAATATTAGACATGCCCCAGGGCAAAGTCCCCACTATCTCTGAACTCTTGTTTTCTCGTCTATAACATAAGAATGATGATTTTACCTCCCTCATAGGGAACTACTGAGGATTATATAAGATGATGTACATAAAACACCTAGCTTAATACAGTGCTGGGCACACTGCAAGGGGTCAATAAACATTAGCTCCTTCTAGCACTCTCAGCTATTAAAGAGCTAACATTTAAATGAAAAATAGCAGAGTATGCTATAGACAATTGCAAGGATGAAGGGACTACAGTGTGAGGGAGAGTTAAGGAGAGCTGGAGACGCTTTATTTGAAAACAAAGTGGGCTAAGAGTTATGACTTTGAAAGTGACCTAGATAGTATTTGAGCTTCCAAAGCTTCAGCAAGTAAGCATATTCCACACTGTTAGTGATATTATGTAACTGGAAAGAAGATGATCTATATACTTCAAAATAGAACCTTCCTCTAAAATTATCATTTATTTGATTTGTTTCAGTCACCATTAAATTATTTTGAAATTTTAAATAAATCTAAAGGAGATTGTGAGATTTTCATTTTAATTAAAAAGTGACATGGATTTTTTAAAAATGTGAAGAAGAGTTTTCAATCTTCTTATACAGAGAAAGAAAACTTTCAAAGATGAAATACATCCCTATGCAATAGTTTAGTCTTCTATATAGAGGAAATATCAGTCCTAAAAAAGTTTAAATATTATATCTAACCCTCTTACTTTGCAGATTAAAAAAATTGAGTTCTAGAAAAGGTAATCATTTCATTTAAAGTTACATAGCAGCTAAATGCAAAAACTGAAATTTAACCTCTTATAATAGTACAATTCTCAGTACATCCCTGCATGCCTCTGTCTCTGCTTTTCTCTGTTTCACTCTTGTTCATTGTATTTATGTGTGTGTTGTGCATGTATATGTATAATTCATAATTGTGTGTCTTTATATTTGTGTCTGTGTGTGCATATGTAATTGATAATTGTGTATCTTAATACATGTATAAATTGTACACGTGTATGTGTTTGTGTAAAGGTATTGTGTAAGGGACAGAGAAAAAAATTACTTTCCTGACTATGAGAGGTTATTAGCCCATGCTCTAAAGTATAATGTTTAATAGATCTCTCTAAAGTTAAGTCAAGGTAGCACTTAAGAATGGACATTTTATTCCTGGTCATGTAAATACTCCTGTGTCAAGTCTCTCTAAAACAATCTCTTCCTTTGTTTGATGTGTTTACATAGCATCTCTCTCTGTGGTTTCTCTCTACTCATCTAGTCCTGAGAGTTCTGGCTATGAATAATAAAACCGCAGAGGCTGTGCTTGGCTTGCTGAGTTGCCAGTTGAGAAATTGTAATTTGTATTGATTAGTAAATTTACTCTCTTCAAAAGCATATCAGAAAGCCCCACTGGAGTCTGAGTTTCTGCTGTATTAGTTCAAGGACACTCTTGAGAGAAGAAATGTGTTTTCAGTAAGATTAAGTCCTCCATCACGAAGAAGAGGAAGAATATCCTGAAGCATTGCTTGAAATAGTCAGCATTCTCTCAACCAAAGACAAGATCCACCCAGCAGAACTAGTTCACATTTTTTCGGGTAATAAGTCTGCTATTTACCTTTCACTAGATCACAGCCATGAAAGTAGTCTGTGCAGGCCAGAGTGGGAGATGACAGAGTGTCTTGGAACACTGGCAGGAAAGAGATTGTCTGGCTAGAAGTTACATGACCTGAGTGTAGGTTCCCAGTCTGCAATTTACCAGAAGCAACTAAGGCCAGTCACTGAAGACTTGCCTATAGATTCTACATCTTTAAAAAAAAAAAGGCAGGACATTCCCTTATGGTATGGACACAAAATGTCCTTGAGTCCTCTTCCCTCAAGGCCTTCGTCCACACTCTTTTCTTTGCTTAGATTGTTTAGAGGGTCTCACAGTGTGCTTCCCAGACCAGTAGCATGAATAGCAACTGATCACATGGAAATTTGTTATGGATGCAAAGTTTCAGGCCCCACCCCAGACTTATTTATTAGAAACTCCAGGAATAGGACTCAACAATTTGTTCTTCAGCCAGCCCTCCAAGTGATTAGGCTGCTCACAACACGTGGGAATCCCTTCCCTGGGTCATGTTAACTTATCCATTCCTAGAGAACACCTTCTTTGCAACACCATTTCCCCATTATGGGCTATTTTAACACTCTGTACTTTATAGCACTTGTTACTTTTGCCATTTACAGTTAATTGTGTGATTATTGAATTTCTCCAAAAGGTCAAGGCTGCTTTCTGGGTTGGCTCATCATTGTACTTCCATCCAGCAAAGCTCTCGCTGTGTATTGTTAAAAGGTAAATTGAAGCACGATAAATATGTAGTCTATTTGAGTGAACAGTGATTTATGAATTGGGCAGCTTCAACCCAATAGTGGTTCAAGAGCTCCATAGAGAGAACACAAGGGAACTTTTATAGGACAGACGCAGAAGTAAAGCAAAGAAAGTATTTGATTGGTTACAGTTATATAGTCTCCTTATTTGGTCTATTCCCTTGCAAAGTCCCTAGTTGTACAAGTCAGCCGGATGCTTCTGATTCATTGAGCGAAAGTTCCGTTTTTCTTTAATATAGACATTAACAGGGAAAAAAAAAACCCTCAAATTAAGTTTTGCTTATGCTTGCAAATAAAGCAAGGTTAAGGTAACTAATAAGGCATAACTGCTTTTGTCTACTCAAGGGTTCTTCAGGCCTGGTCTTCATTTTAATTTATGTTAACAAAATGAGCACAATAATTTGCTATTTTGAAAGCTGGTGATCTTGAATGAATCATTTATACTTTCTGAGATTCAGTTTACTTCTCTTTAAAATGGACATAACATAACATACCTAAGAAATTGTCATATAAGTGAGCTAAGGAATAAAAAATTCAAATTTCAGTAAACAAACTCAATGTGTTTTTTTAAGTTTGTATACATATACATATTTCAATATTACTAAGTTTCTCACTGGAAACCCCGTTTTGCTGCTGGATGTTTAGTCTTCCTGTGTTCCCACTCCAGCAATGGTGTTAGCTACACATCTGGCATTTTAGGAAATGCCAGAGTGATATAGGGTGGACAGAGGAAGCTATCTAGTCTTCCAATTTTAGGATATAGAGGGAGACACTGAAATGTTCATACTCTCAACCTACGCTCTGCTCCTTGATTCTAACTCTCCATGCTGTCCCTGTGAAGTATTTATTTCTTCAGATTTTGTCTATAAGGGTTTCATGGTCCTATCTGCATAGGCCAACCATACCTATTCTGTTGTTGCCTACTTTCCAGGACAGTGCCAATACAAGGTATTTCCTCTGTTCTCGAACCATCCCCACCTGTCACATCTAATCTGCCCACAGGAACCTCTTTTTCACTGCAGATTAATCTTTCTTCTTCTTTTTTTTGTTTGTGAGATGGAGTCTTGCTCTGTCATCCAGGCTGGAGTACAGTGGCACGATCTTGGTTCATTGCAACCTCTGCCTCCCAGGTTCAAGCAATTCTCCCGCCTCAGCCTCCGGAGCAGCTGGGACCACAGGTGTGTGCCACAACACCTGGTTAATTTTTGTATTCTTAGTAGGACAAGGTTTTGCCATGTTGGTCAGGCTGGTCTTGAACTCCTGACTTCAGGTAATCAACCCATCTCAATTTTTCAAAGTGCTAGGATTTTTCTTCATGTTTCTGCCTGATATTACGGCCGTGCCTCCAGATTCTCTCTCTTACTGTTGGCCAGTTTATTTCTTCTCCAATGGCAATTTCTTTCTCCATCCCATCATTTAAGCGTTTTGAAACAAAAGCCAGGATAGCTGGCAAGTGCATCTAATTTTTCAACCTGCTTTTTCCTCCTCCTAACACAGTAAGTTGGAGAGTTATTATCTGTGGTGGAAAATAATACCATCATCAAGCAAGTAGCCCTCCACACCAGTGATTCTCATTTTGGGGCAACTTTTTCTCTCCAAAAATTATTTAGTAATGTCTGGAGTCATTTTTTATTATCATGACTGAGAGGAGTGTTCTACTGGCATCTAGGTGATAGAGGTCATAGATGCTGCCAAACACATATGCTTGGTGGTGCACAAGACTGCCCCCCACCACCAAGAATTCATACGAGATTGGTCAGAGTGGTGGGAAAAATTATAGGAAAGAAGCAAACCTTGGAAGTCCAGAAGGTTTTGCAAAATCTTCGGTAAAGGATTATGGCTGAAGGTAGCCTAATCCTCTTACCTTGTGCTAATATCAAAGAGCAGATAACAGGGGAATAGGAGCTTATCTAAATAACTTGGTTATTCATGTTTTCCTAAAACCAACCCTTCATCATCCATGCACATGATTGCTCTCTACTTCAGGGGTCAGCAATATTAATTACCCACAAACAGTGTTTGCTCAAGATCTTTATTATTAAATCTGTTCTAAAATAAATTCAAGCATCTCTGGCATATGGGGTCTGTACGACTGGGCTCCCCCTTCAAGGTCTGTAAGCCATGGGGTCCGCTAGCTGCACTCTCACAGGAAAAACACCTGTGTCTGTGAACTCCTGTCATCTGTAGCTCGGCCAGAGTCTGGGATCAGATTCAGGTCAGGTTCGGCATCTGTGGGTGTGTGTGTGTGCACACGTGTGTGTATTATATACATATAATCAGTATATATACTTATATAACTATACTGATTATATATGAATATATATATTGATTATATTATGTTTATATATACTCATACATAATTAGTATATATACTTATATAAATATACTGATTATATATAAATATATATAGTAATTATATATGTATAAATGTATATATATACACATATCTATGTAATCAGAATACTTATGTAAGTATATATACTGATTATATGAATATATATAATCAGTATATTTATATAAGTATATATACTGATTTTATATATATACTCATACACTTATATTTATATAACTATATGTAATGATTATATATATGTGTGTATATATACATATTTACACACATATATAATCAGTATACTTATATAAATATACTGATTATAAATATACTCATATAATCAGTATATATACTTATATAAATATCCTGATTATATATACAAGTGTATATGTACATAACTACACACAAATACACACACACACACACACACACACACACACACACACATATTTATATATCTACATAAGCAAAGTCCAAATTTGCTATAGGCTAGTACCAAGATTGAGAAAACCTACTCCACAGGAAGCTTTGCACAAAGCGGATGTTCAATAAGTGATCATTGACTTTAAGTTTTGGTGTCTTTCATCCCTGATCTCTTTGCAACATTAGCAAGCTGCAAATACTTTAGAATTTTTGTCAGGAACTTTAACTAGATGTCTACTGTGCTCCTCATGAGCAGACCTGCATATCACTTATCTATGCCATTGTCATTCTTCCTGCCTTAAAAGCTATGCATTTCATTCTCTTTATGTGTCCTGTTTGCATATTCATTTATTATGCATCATTGAGTACCTACTTACTAGAGAAAAAGTGGGACTTAAGTAAGTTTGACCTTCCGTGATTGTGATGAGATTGATGAGATATGATGAGATTGGTGAGAGAATTCAGAGTACTGAGGAAGTGGAGAGACTACTGGATAGTCTGTGAATTTGCAAAGGGCAAAGTCACAGTGAGACTTTTTGTGGAGCTTGGAGCAAAATGAAAATACAGAGCCTCTTGTTCAGAAAGCAGGAAAGGGGCACTTAAAGGCACTACATTGTCAGTTATTTTTCTTCCTTCTGTAGTCCCTCTATCAACCTGTCTTGGTGTTTTTCACTTGCTGTTTATTATAGCAGCTGTGCTATAGATTAGAGGGGGAAAAGTGAAGAGGGAGTAAGAGAAAATAGGTGGCTTAAACTCTCTTGAGTTTCATAGGTAGCAACCTCAGAAGAATGTTATAGAGCAGGCATTAAACGTTATCAGTTATAGAATCGGAAAAATCAAGTGAAAGAGAAGACATAAAAAAGAGGAGAATCAAGAGAGGTTGGTTAATGAGTATAAACAGAGTTAGATGGAAGGAATAAGTACTAGTGATTGTACTATGTATAGCAGTGTTACCATAGTTAATAATAATTCACTGTATATTTCTTTCTTTTCTTTTTTTTTTTTTGTGATCTACCGCTCTTGGCCTCCCAAAGTGCAGGGATTACAGGCATTAGCCACTGCCCCTGGCTGGAGATTTTTTAATAGCTCTTTTTTTTTTAATTTTTAAATTTTTTTTATATTTCAGAATAACTAGGAGAGAAGATTTGAAATATTCCCAACACAAATAGACTGTTAATGTTTGAGGTGATATTCTAAATACCCTGATTTAATCATCTCCATTGTAAGTATATATGAAAATGCCTGATGTATTTTATAAATATGTACAATTATTATGCATTTTTAAAATAACTAAACAAGGGAGAAAAATAGGTGTGATAAGAAAGTTTGGCTCCCCAGTGAATCAAAATGAATTTTAAAGACTATGGATGAGTTTTAGCCTGTCTGTGACTGTAGCAGCCAGGCAATTAATTTTTTTCTGATAAAATTTAAAACTTCTAAGCATAGAAAAAGTATTTAGTACTATCTGTTCCTTGAAATTCATTTATAACAATCCAATGCACTGATAAATCTGGATTGTAATTTAGTGATTCTAAAATCAAATAAAAATCAATCTGGAATAAAATTTTAAACCCTACATAAAATATTATTATTTTATATACTCATGTCAGTATCTATGGATTAGTAGTAACATTTTTACATTGTTGAAACACATGTATCACACCCTTATTTATTTTAGCTTAACAATACACATTTTTTTTCTTTTTTGCTGAAATGGCTATATATTATATTGAATAGATGGACTATAATTTTTCTAACTCTATTTCACTTGGAAAAATGTGCTTGTTTTCTTGGCATTCCTACTGTGTATAAAATTTCAGGAAACTTCAGCTTTTCACACATATAGTTTTATTCTTCTTTTATTTAAACATCCTTTTGTAAGTGATTTTGTCAGGAGGTAGCAAGGTGACATGCCATTCTTATAAAATGAAAGCAAGACAGAACTAGCAAAAATTAATGTTGACAAAACAGAAACATCACAAAATGAAACAAAACAATGAGAATGAATGAGCTGTGACCCTGCTAAGAACATGAGTGAGGTTTAAAATATAGAGGGGGACAATTCAGCTAATGGCTAAATCTGAAGACAATTGCATTAATGAAAATCACCAATATTGTTCGAAAGATTTCTGATGAAACAGTATGTTCTAATGCCCTGGAGGTGTTTTATTAATCAATTTTACAAAAGAAAACTCCAGTTTTACAAAAAATAAATTATCATGGCATTGTACTGAGTTACGGTTTTCACTGGAGCTTTTGTAGTTGAACACACTGACATTTGATGAGGCAATTTTCTGTTAGTTTAATTAGCCAGTTTGGACTTACTAAAGCACATTTGTCATGCCCCAAAGATAGTGGTTTCAGAGAGGATAATGGAAAAAGGATTCAAAGGAATAAGAACAAGAAGACCAGGCCTGATGAATGAAAGAGGTAAACAGTTTAGAAAAATACCAATATTGCTTGCTTGCACGATTATTCACTGGAACAGTATCTTGGAGTACAAGGTCATATTTAAGTGACAATAATACATCTGAAGTAGTTCATTTTAACAAAGAGAAGCAGTATTACTGAGTCCAAAATAGCTTTTTAAACTTGTTTAACTACTTTAGAACAAAATATTGATAGGTAAGGGTTTAAAGTAACTGCCCATTTATCCAATTCTTCATTAAATAAAAATTGTGTCTATCCAAGTTAAGATTTTTGAATTAGACTCTTATCAATGCCATAAATTTCATCACCAACAATTGTTTTTCAAGTACTGAGCTATTGCTGATTTGAAAATTGAGGATTTGCCTTTTAATAGGGAATCTAGATCTGCATTTTATTGTGAACATAAAACATCACCAAGTCATTCTATGAAGAGGGTTAGCACATTTATTTATTTACTTTGGGCTATAGATACTTACAAAAAAAAAAGAAGAGACAAAGAATATTGCTGATTTACTTCTCCCCGTGATCAGTACCTGATATGGTTTGACCCTACATCCCCATCCAAATTGCATCTCAAATTGCAATCCCCAGATATCAAGGTAGGAACCTTTCTTCCTCATGTGCTGAGGAAGGGAAGTGATTGGGTCATGCTAATGGTTTCCCTCATACTGTGATCATGATAGTGAGTGAGTTCTCTTAAGAGCCGATGGTTTTAGAAGGCGGTTTTCCATACTAGTGCTCATTTTTCTCTCCTGCTGCCTTGTGAAGGTCCTTGCTTCTCTTTCACCTTCTGCCATGATCGTAAGTTTCCTGAGGCCTCACATGGAACTGTGAGTCAATTAAACCTCTTTTCTCTATAAATTACCTAGTCTCAGGGAAGTTCTTTACAGCTGTGTGAAAACCTGGGAAGTTCTTTGTAGCAGTGTGAAAACCTGGGAAGTTCTTTATAGCAGTGTGAAAACTAATACAGTAGCACTTTTTTCTCACTTCCTTTCATCTTGAAAACACACACACACACACACACACACACATCCCTGAAAAGTACCCTTGACAAACAGCTATTACATTCTTTTCCCTTAGTCTCAGACCTGGTTACAGCTATCTCTACAAGCTCTCCTCAGTCCTATTTCTGCCAATCTCAGGCAAGTTACTGTGATTGACATGAACGTGAGACAGAAAGTAAAAGGAACAGAAGTGAGAGTTCTCCAGGAGGCGGAGGTTGAAGTGACCAGGGTTGTGCCACTGTGCTCCAGCCTGGGTGACAGAGCAAGACTCTGTCTCAAAAAAAAAAAAAAAGAAAGAAAAAGGAGTAGGGGTTCTATACACTGTTTTCTTTTTCTTTTGGAGAACTCTTTCCCTTGGAAGATGATTCCTTTTTGGCTTGGAAAGCCAGCTTGTACAAATACATAAAAATTATAGACTGGGACTGAAAGGGATAGAGCTAGAAATAGGCAACAGACAACATTTTTGGGTGATGGAAATGTTTTAAAACTAGACTGTAGTAATGATTGTACAGCTCTAGGAATTTGCTAAAAGCCATAGAATTTTTATACTTTCAAAAGTGTAGTTTACAGTATGTAATTATACCTTCACCCAAAGCTATTTAAAAACCAAAAACAAAAGAAATATAGCGAGACCACCATATACTGTTGTTATTTAAGTTCTAAACATTTTCATAAACCCAATTTTAATGCTTACCCACAACACTTCTTACTTAATGTGTTTTTTTGTTTGTTTGTTTGTTTTGTTTTTTGACAGTTCAGTCAAAAAGCAGAGGACAGAACAGAACAGTCCTCTGTTCCCCAGGCTGGAGAGCAGTGCTCAATTCATTGCAAACTCTGCCTCCTGGGTTCAAGCTCTTGTGCCTCAGCCTGCCAAGTAGTTGGGACCACAGACACATGCCACAACCCAGGCTAATTTTTGTATTTTTGGTGGAAATTGGGTTTCACCATGTTGGCCACGCTGGTCTTGAACTTCTAGATTCAAGTGATCTGCCAGCCTTGGCCTCCCAAAGTGCTGGGATTAAAGGCGCTAGCCACGTTGTCTGGCCAATTTACTGTACTTCCTATTATCTTATTCATCCTTGCTTAACAAAGTCAGTGATTCCCAAACTCTCACATATTTTAAAGAGACATCTAAGGAATGTTTGATGAATAGGTTTGGGGTAATCAAGAACAGCATTAACAAACCTGTATGTGTCACGTACCTACCATGGGTGTGGCTCTCTCCTAGGTTCTGGAAATTCTGCAATGAAAAAAATAAAAAGACACAAATCTTTGGTCTCATTGAAGTTATACCTTACACAATGTATTTATTAGTTTGTAATATTTGTAAAATAAGTGTAGAAAGTTTGGATCTGTGCTGCCTTATATACTAATAAAATTTGTCCTCTAAACACACCTTTACAAATAAAAGAGTTGAAAAAGGTGTTTACTGGTATGCGTTCCAGTTAGTGTCTCTACCACAAATAGAATTGTATTTCTAGTCTTTTCTATTTTCTAGGTATTTATCTATGGAGGGAGTTGGGGTGTGTGTGTGTGTGTGAGAGAGAGAGAGAGAGAGAGAGAGAGAGGTAGGAAAGTTTGGGTAGAAAAAAGAGAGGTAAGTCATCTTATGACCTAAAAATTATTACCAGTAATATTATTTCTCATATAAAGCATTTTCAGTTAGATTGACAATAAATGGTTGCAGTTGTATTTAATAAAAGTAATATAATCTAGAATTTTAAAATATTACTGAAGATTTAAAAGACCACCTATTCCTTAGCTACATTTTCTGACCAAAAGTATCTTGACATCTGAATGCAGAAGCTTTCCCTGTGTGTTCAGGCTCACCTGTTTGCCAGGGGCATAGTTAGGAAGCAAACGCAGGTGTGAAATAGAAAAACGGATTGAGAGAGAAAATTTTCAGAAAGCCAAATCATTATTTAAGAGGCAAGAAAATACAATCATATGTAGTTAAAAACTCTTGGAGGGTTTTAAAAGATGTAGAACAAGGTTTTCAATAGCAGTGTTACTGCCATTTTGAGCCAGATAATGTTTTTGTTGTTGTTTGTATTGTTTGTTTGTTTGTTTTTCTCAATGGACTGTGCTGTGCACTGTGGGATGTTTTGCAGTATCCCTGGACTTTACAGACTTGATGCCAGTAGCATTTCTTTTCACATGTGACAAACAAAATGTCTCCAGACATAGCCAAATCTCTTCTAAGAGAAAAAGCCACCCCCTTTCCTCTATTTTCATTCTCCCATGGAGAACTATTGGTGTAGAATGACAGATATAGTCAATTACAGGGTAACCACGCATGCAGCTTGCCTGAGAAAGTCCTGGTTTAAACCTGTTACCCTGGCATGTCACTATTAATGACTCCTTTTCCCTTTAAAATTGTCCATGTTTGTAGTATAAAGTATACTAGCATACTGTAGCATAAAGTTTAATAATAGCCCACTTCTCTCCAGTCTGTATTGTACCTTTATTAAAAGTACAGAAGGTATTTGTAATACAGTAACCAGAAGCTTGGTTTTCCCATAGACTTTCTCTTCTGCTAGGTAAAAAAGAATTGGCCTGGGTTGGGAGTATTAATTTGGGGTTGTACTTGTTCTAACTGTCTAAATATCCCTCTCTCTAGTGCCACAAGTTCATGCTTTGGATCACACTGTGATTAAAAAGACTCGGTGTATATCCATCTGTGATGTTCTGTAATATCTTACTGTTTTAAGGACAGAAGACTAAATACACACAAGCTTGCATTACGGATTCATTCTAGAGTCTAATCTAGCATTAAAGGTTTCCCTCAGTGAAATCCCCAAATCTACAAAAACAGAGCTAATTTACCATAATCAAGCCGCAAAGGCTCCGTGTGAGGAATCTGTTATTTTATACATTCATTGATTTTATGAACATTTAATGAGCACATACTATGTATTAAATATTAAATTACATGCCACAATGATGAAAAGATATAACCTCTGCTCTAGAAAATGATGTCTCCTTCAAATAAAAGAGAATTAACAGAGGAATGAATAATAGTAATACAAAGTGACTATTACACTAATTGGTTCATATGCCAAGCACAGTTAAAAGACTATGAAGGGAAAAATAATTCTACCAATGCAGAAGAAGAGACAGTCAGGTCAAGGATGGAGGGTGGGGGTTGTTATAAATAGACAGATGTACTCTAAAACTCCTTGGGCATTTCTTATTTTGAAGGTCGAGCTGTCATGAGAACTCCCTTTGGGAGCCTCAGAAGATGTAGATGAGATTCATGATGCCACTTTCAGGGATCAATTAGTCAGTGCCCCTAAGCACTCTTCCAGATTTGTGTATCATTAAGGGATACACACTTAACAACCCGAGAAAGTAGAATGCTATAGGCCGAGTCCACGCTAAAAACTCTAAAAAGGAACCTGTCTAGAAGTGTAGATTACAGTCATAAGATTAAGGCAGTGACTGAAGGTCTTGATTCCAGATGCCAAATATGAGATCTATCTGTCAGCTTAGTTCCATAATTTAGGAATAAAATATAAAGTACTGAAACCTGTTGTCCTTGGGGCTTAATGGTTAAGAAGTCCTAATCCAGATGCTAATCCATACAGGTGTTTTATCCTCATTCAGCCCTCTCTACAGCCCTTTCTCATGGCTGACTTTATTTTTTCATAAAATTAAAACAACAGAAAAAATGTAAGGGTTATATTTTCATTGTCATTTGCTTTACTGCTCTGAAGCAGGAAAATAAAGATAAATTCAAAGATAATAAAAGGAAATGAGGCTATGAGCAAGGAAGCTGTGATTTGTCTTTAGTGTTGGCTATTTGATATTGAGATATAATTTTATAAGCTGAAAAATATAACTATTAAATTAGATTGAAGTAAAACATGCAGCCATATTTTGCAATCTGTCCATATACATTACGCAACCTACTCCTGTGTGAAGGAGTTTTTTCATGTATTATTTGTGAAAGTGATATAATTTTCAAATCTTTGCTTATTCCCATTTAAATATGTCATTCTCATGATTATTGTTTGTCACTGATGAAAAATATCTGTCTTCTAAGTAAGGACCGTCAATGCTTTATGGGATACTAAATCTTAGGTCTTCAAGAAAACTGAATTCTTCATTTTATAAATAGAACCCCACTAGAGAGGCTTAAATTCATAAAGCTAATTAGTAGTAAGCTTCAGACTAGAAATCAAGTATCTCTAAGTCTATTTATGTGTCCTTCCCTTTGCACATAAGATTTTTTAGTAAAATAATTCTTGGAACCCTTCCTAAAATTTTAAAAGTAGAGTGATAGACACATCCCAGTTTTCTTGAGACTTTACTGGTTTTAGCACTGAAAGACACAGGTCCCAAGAAAACCCCTCAATCTCAAGAAAGCTATTTTTTTCCATAAAATTAAAATTACAGACAAATTTCTAAGGTCATAATTCCATTTTCATATGTTTTTCTACTCTGAAGCAAGATAATAAAAGCAAATTGAAATAATGTAAAAGAAAATAGCATGTGGGCAGCAAAACTATGTATGGCTGGTAACCCTATGACGTACGCTTATTTTATTCTTTTGTTTGCTCTTTCTCCTTCACTCACTCACATGCAGTCGTGGTCTAGAAACCTGAGAGCTTCTTAAGCTGTATCATATTTGCTTTTTCTATCATAGTGCTGGTAGGGGATGACTCCATTGTCCCGAGATATGGAGAACTGTGCTCCTGCCTGAGCTCATCTTTTGGGTGAACCTGCTAAAGCTTTCCTTTGACCGTGACTCAGTCGATGGGATAGGAGTCTTGCAGCCAACAGATTGTGCCCATACAGAGGTCTTTCCACCCTTTTAGACAACACTTGGCTATCAGGGACTCTGGAGATGGTGTGCAACCTTCTGTGGTGTGTGTAGGCCTCCTCACCACTACATGCTCATATCCATTGTCAAGGAGGGCAAGAGCAGCTCTTTGTAAGGTCCTGGGAGAAGGATGTGTAAAGAAATTGAATGGATAAACCTACATGTCTGTGTGCCTATGCATATATCTCCCGATGGTATAGAGAGAAGCCGGGGTGGAAAGAAAGAGAAGGGTAGAGCCAGGAATTGGATTCAGCTCCACCTACCCTTTGACCTCAGGTTCCCACTCTTAATTCTAAGAGATCTGAGAATTCTCAACTGAAAGTTGGCCTTCTAGAGAATTCTATAAAGGAACATTTGTCAAGATAGGAGGTTTGAACACATTGTATTTATTACATGGTTGGCTTGATTTATAATTTTAAAATATTTATCCATATGGTGGTTGGATCTGCAAGTGTACTGTTTTTCCAGGCTCTGTAACTCTTATGGGAGGGCCTGATTGCTGCCTTCCTTCAGGTCAGGTTTGTTCCTGATATCACCTCTAGATGTATTTAGAATCATGGATGCTCTGTGCAACAAAACAATCAAATACATTTAGAATATATGGGCACCTCTTAAGCTAGCTTTCTATGTCAGGGCTTCAAGGTCTATTCTGTTCTCTTTTGGACCTGGATTCCATTGTCCTGGCTGGCCAATACTTGAAACAGCCACAATTAGAGGAAGGTTTGGTCTGCTTTCTGGTTATCTCCGTTACTGAGAGCAAAGCAAAAGTCTTCCTAGGATAGATAAAGATGGAGGGAGTCCCTGCCTTGAAATGGTTAGAGCAAAATCAATTGAACTACATTTCTCTAGAGAGAGAGATTTTTTTCCCAACCTATTCTGGTGTAAAATATATATTTTATGTTTCATATCACACATCTACTATCTCACATTATTCAACTGTGCCCATTGCTGTAAACCTCAGTAAATTACTGAGCTACTTTAAAACAATGACCAAATTTCACAGTAGCCATTCTGCTGAGCATTTATAATGCACCAACTGTTTGTTAAATGGTTTACATCCATGGTCAGAGTTTATTCTTGGAAAAAAAAAACCTGATAACTGTAGTCTACCCAAATTTTATTTAGTTGAGAAAACTGAGGCCTTAGGTTATGTATCTTGCCCAAGTCACATCCTAATGTGCAGGAAGTTATCCTCTGTCAAAGCATTAGTTAATTCATCCAGGATACATTCATTGCAAATCATTCATGTGTAAAGTACTGTGTGAGGTGCTCCCTGTTTGTTGGCTAGTTGGGCAAGAAATAATTGTTTATGGAACTTACTATCATGGGAAGGCTCAAGATGTTTTAGGAAATTGGAAGCGGGACGTTGAACTTAACCCTGGGGCTAGTAAATTTCTGAAAAGGTTTTCATGTGGAGTCAAACATGGAACTGAGTGTGAAAAAAGAAACAGTTATTAATTAAGATTGATGAAGTGAAGACAGGCTTGTGAACACAGGGAATCACACATGCAAAGTCACAGAGGCCTGAATGTTCTTAGAAGGTGTCAAGAATGGTATTCACTTTCCTATAGTCAGAGAGGCTATAAAGAAGGAACATATGAAGCTAAACCAATTAAGAGAAGATAGAGACTATTTTAAAGTATCATCATAATATAGGAAACACCACAAACACCAATGATTTTTGTCTTTATAGTTTTGTAGATGTATAGAACATGATTGCAGGAGGAACACCTGAAATCTTACTATTCGTTATAACATCTGAAAGATGAAGAAATGAGTCCTGGATATATTTAAATCACTCTCTCAGCCTAAGAGCTAACAAGTAGTAAAGTGCGATTCTCCTGTCTCTCTAATCCCAGAACTATAATAGTCACCTTTGAAATAATTTATTTTATCTTGAGTTACCAACCAAATTAAATCCAAATCAATGAATATTTTTTAACTGCAGACTACGTTTTAGTGCATATATGGTTAAAGAAGACCAAATAAATTTGGGACTACAAAAAGAACAGTTAATTCAATTAGAAAAAAAAGATAAGCATTTTGTTTTCAATTGTCATCTCATTTGTTTAATATAAAATGATATAATAGCAGATATATCTGCATATAGTAATAGTCCATGTGTTTTTGGAAATGTGATCAAATTCTTATGCCAAAGTCAAGCCTTCTGTGAGTTCCGCATGATTCCTATCTCAACCTTGGTGGATCCAGTTCTAGGATCAATCCTAATTCTGTGGAAGAAGCTGAGTGTTGACATTTTAGACTGACATCCCAATTTACATAGCCAGAACTTTGTCTTATTTTCCAAACCAACTCACTTCTGATCAATGTGCTCCTATATTATGACTAGGTCTGTTCTTCCTTTTCCAGTCTTCTCCAAAGATGTTGTATTCAGCTCTAAACCTCAAGCTATAACTAAACTCCACTTCCTTTTTTGTAGATATTATTGGTCCAGTCATCTTGTATTTCTAAACACATGTACTCATCCGTGAGCTCTTTCCACTTGTTGGAAGACACCTACATTCTCCATTAAATCTCTCTGATGCCTGCTGATATACCGCTACATCTGCCATTCCTCTTTTTCTCTGATAGTGTTCATCTGGATAGAGAGGGCCTAATTATGGCATCTAAACCTGGTCCTAGACCATGGTATGTATCCCAGGCTGGTGCTAAAGTCTTAACATTTTCCAACCTAACCTTTCTAACTTCAATTAGCAATAGTGTATTCTATTTTTAAAATATTTTTTAAAAATAGTGGTGTTCCCCATACAAACAAATTGACTGCTGCTTTTTCCTGCTTTTTGTTGAACAATTAATAATGGGTAGCATAATTCCTGTATTATGGGACCATTAGTCATTTGTTAAAGACAAAAATACAGACTGGTGGTATGTAAGGAAGGAATAAAGAAACTGTGTGGTGATATTCTTTTGGAAGGAGTTAAGGTTCCAGATATTAGAGGTTAAGAGGAGCCCACTTTCTGGTGAAGCAATCTGTTGCATCCAGAAACCATTTACCTATCCAAAGATCACAGATGAGCTACTACTTTAGAGAAAGGCTCTGTTTGTTGAGTGATTTAGAAAACTTGCTAAGCTCCCCTTTTTCTTCTAGAAGTGGTCTTTTGAGTTTGCCCTGCTTTCATTCTTCATAAGGAAAAGTTGCCAAAGTAACCTGAAGGCTTCACTCTGAGATGTTCTAAGCTATAGGGGATGTTTAAAGATCTATAATTAACAGAAAGCACAGATGGAAACACAATATAATAAAAAGGTTAGGATATTGTGTATGTGAGCTATTTCTAATCATAGATAAGACTGAATCATACATAAAGAGATCATGAAGCTGAAAGTCAGGAGTCCCATATTTCAGTAAACACTCTCCTTGTAACTGGTTATAGACAGTTCCTTTGAATAAGTCACTTGAATTGCCTGGCCTTATCTTGTCCAGCTCTATATTGATGGGAATTAAGAATTTTCTGTTTTATAGCGCAATTTAATCTGTTCTTTCAGGAATTCTGTTCTGCGAGGGTGCATAAGAATTCTCTATAAACACTATTAGTCAACAGTGAAACTTAAAATACGAGGAAAATACAACTAAAAGTTTTAAAAAATAACATTGGTTGACAATGAACATCACATGCCTGTGAGCTTCTACTTTTCAAATTCGGACATAGCAAACAGCACAGCACCCTAGTTGAATGCTTTATGTCTGTTTTCATCCTCCTATAGTCTTATTTTTCTGCAAAACAGATGGGATAGCCTTCCTAAAGCCTAATTAAGACCATTACAATTCATTTTATTTTAAATATTTCCTCTCTTCCCACCCAGTGAATCCCTGTTGCTGTTAAGAAAATATCCATGCGTTTTATTGTGGTCTCTATAACCATCTATATAAACAGGGCCCTGTTATTTCTGCTCATTGCCTCCAACTCATTACCTCTCAACTAAGTTGAACTCCGGGATCCTTCTTTCAATCCCTCAAATACCCCAAATTCAATCCCTATTGAAGATTTTTTCACATATTATTGTTGTCTTTTCTTTCTCTCAGAGATCGTGGCACCACCAGCTTACCCACATCATTCAGGTCTCAACTTTGTATCTTCACAACCAGATCTTCAACTAATGCAGCTACCACAGCATCCACTGTTGAGTTCTCTTTACCCCAGTTTCCTATTTTCATTTGACAGTGCATCAATTTATGGCTCATATGAGATGCTTGGCTCCCATTGCAAGCCAACAGACAGGGCTAGTCCATCACATTACTCTGCCTGGCAGTCCTTGGGCTGCCCAGCACACTGAAAGCTTTCTATAATCATTTTATTGTCTGTCTTCTCCCAACAGAATGGGAGCCCCATGTTGGCACGGGCTTCACCTTATTCACTGAAGTATTTCCAATGCTCAAACTAATGGGCTTCCCAGAATATTCATAAAGTGGATGGGTACCTCTAGATCCTTCCTTTTTTTTTTTTTTTTTTTTGAGACAGAGTCTCACTCTGTCACCCAAGTTGGGGTACAATGGCAAGGTCTCAGCTCATTGCAACCTCCACCTCCTGGGTTCAAGCAATTCTCCTGCCTCAGCCTTCCGAGTACCTTGGATTACTGGTTCACGCCACCATGCCCAGCTAATTTTTGTATTTCTAGTAGAGGCGGGGTTTCACCATGTTGGCCAGGCTAGTCTCAAACTCCTGACCTCGTGATCCACCCGTGTTGGCCTCCCAAAGTGCTAGGATTACAGGGATAAGCCACCATGCCCGGCAGATACTTACTTAAAAAGCAATTTGGCCCTTAAAAATCAGAACAGATCCTGTATATGCTGTTTATAAAATACATTATTAAATATTCTAATTACTACCATTAATGCAATTTTATTCCAATATGATTACATATTCATAAGATTCTTTAGCTACAAAAGAGAGATCATTAGAGAAATTATTTATGTACTGTGCCTCAGAACTTATACTGATACTTTATTCATGTAGTTTTGCATCAATAAAAAAAGAAACAAAAGAAATTATCATAGAAATGATAAAAGATAGAAAAGTTAAACAAAAGAAAGTATCATAGAAAATTGTATTTTAGCATATCCAAAGTTTTTTCTTTTCTTAAAAAAATATCTTTAGACCAAGCGTGATACAGTTTTGCATCAGTAAAAAAAGTATTAAACAAAAGAAAGTATCATAGAAAATTGTATTTTAGCATATCCAAAGTTTTTGCTTGTCTTTGAAAAAAAGTCTTTAGGCCAAGTATGGTGGCTCACACCTGTAATTACAGCACTTTGAGATGTCAAGGCAGGTGGATCACGAAGTCAGGAGATCGAGACCATCTTGGCCAACATGGTGAAACCCCCTCTCTACTAGAAATACAAAAATTAGATGAACATAGTGGTATGCACTATGTTAATCCCAGTTACTTGGGAGGCTGAGACAGGAGAATCGCTTGAACCTGGGAGGTAGATGTTGCAGTGAGCTGAGATCACACCACTGCACCCCAGCCTGGCAACAAAGCGAGACTTCGTCTCAAAAAAAAAAAAAAAAAAAAAAAAAAAAACTCTTTAAATTTTTTTGTTTCTTATTTATTTCTTCACTTTACTTAATAAATCAAACATTTGATTACATACTTTTTTTCTGGTACATTCAATATTCATAATGGCTGATGGCACATAGAAGAATCAATTTAAATCTTCAGCATCTTAGAAGATAACAGGAAAAAAATGTCTTTAGGACAGAAGTTATAAAGAATGAGAATCTCAGAGAAATAATATCTGAAGAGAAATAAGTACATGGTATACACCCAGCCATCACAATGGGATTAGAGACACCACTGTATCATGAACGAATATATAATTTCCTTCCATAGCAGAAGTACTTGTTATTGTCTTCACTCCGTAAATGGTGGTGGTATTATGGGTTATAGAGATACAAGAGAAGATTCTTGGAGGTGGAGGGACACATGTAACCATTTTACGTAGTCTAGGGGCAGCCTGTCCTCACTGTGTATCTATCTGTATTGTGAGTCGTATCACATTACTCCTCCTGGCAGTCTTCTGGCTGCCTAGCACAATGAATGTTTTCTATACCAAACAGGCTTTGTACTGGGCGAGATTAGGTCCTCCACCCAGACAACGCTAGCTCTTGTCACTCTGAGACTTGTTTCATCTCATTTTAACTTGCAGTTTTATTCCAATATGGTTATCCATAAGACTCTTTAGCTACAAAAGAGAGAACATTAGACACTATTTATGTACTGTGCCTCAGAACTTATACTGATAGTTTCATGCTACAGTAAAAAAAGCATTAAACAAAAGAAAGTATCATAGAAAATTGTATTGATATTTCCCCAATATAAAAGTGGTACACATAAAATACACACATTTCAGGACTATAAAAATGCATAGAAAAAATAAGTCATGTATAATTACACTACTCATTGTACTATTTTGGTACACGTTTTCCTTGTACTGTAATATACATATAAATTATGTGAATAGATCTATTTATAATATATGTATATACATGTATACATGTGTATGTTTACGTATATATGTAAATACACTGATATATACAATATGTGTATATTTTATATGTACATATTATTTATATATAATGTACAAATGTATATTATTTATATACAAATTTTATACAATGTTGCCATATTGTACAAACTCCATTGTAGCTGATTTGTTTTTTACTCAGTAAACATTTTCTATGACTATAAATATTTCTCAGCAACATGATTTCAATGATTGTATTTCACTATATGTATATATAATAATTTTTAAATTTACCTGCTTTTGATTGTTTCACAAATTATTGTGATTATTTATTTTTAAAGAGTTCCATTAGCATGAATAAATAAAAATCGGGGACAGTTTTTCATTTAGCCCTCAGTATAGATGTTGAGCTCATAATGATCACTTTCTTAGTATCAGCCATTGTGCTAGAAGATGATTTACATGTATGATACCATTTATCGTCAAACTTCTCTATAGAATAGACAGTGCTAGTCCCATTTTATAGTCAAAAATACTGGATGATACTTTCATTAAAATAAATATATACATGCATAAACATTCACATACAAACACAAACATCACACATACATATGCCTGTATACTGAATGAGAAATTCTACTAAATTTGGGTGTTTTGTTTTTAAGAGTTAATAATTATGACTCAGAAAAGAGTTTTCAATCTGTTGTAGTAACTATGGTTTTGCAAGCTGTAGAAGGTATGGGCTATAGGCTTTTGGAACTATCTAGGTAGGATTCTAAATTTCTTCTGGCTTAATTACATTGTTTTACAGATGAGAACTTTGTCTCAGATAATTTAAATCAGTTTCAGCATCTGAGTCTAAATTCAGTTGTCCATATATAGCATCCTGTATTCATTCATTTATGCATTCAATAATTACTTGTCCAGTAAATACTATGGACTGAACAAGTGTGGTAAGGCCTTAAAGGTGTGGAAATCAAATTTTCAAGATTATCTAAACAGTAGATCTCAAATTTAAAATTTTTTCTAATATATTTATTTAAGAAAACATTTAGCCTATGTCTTGCTTGTCTCGGCTACTGTGTGTGGTGCTCGGGAAACAAAGAACAGTAAGCACATCTTCACTGCAGAGAAAGCATATGGGTTAGCTATGAAGTAAAGAGCTAGTATTTTCCTATATTGAACTCAGAATATTATCATGCATCATCTTTATGGGATATCCTTCAGACCAAGGAAGACTCTTTTTTGTACATCAAGTCTAAATTCATATATATTCTCTCTAGCAAGATCATTTGATTAATTTCCTACTTTCTGCATCCCGTGACAACCTGCCATAGTTGACTAACCCTATAGGTTCTTATATCTGTACAATACATACCGATAGATTTCTTTCTGTTCTAGGTATGTGTCTCTAGGATAGGGCTACTACTAATTTTTCCTGGCTGTATGCTACATACTGGATGTTCAGTGTGGTCCAGAGAGTGTTTCTGTCCATATCAATCAAATCCGTACCTCTGATGCATTGGCCTCAATAGTATCAGGCAAATTCTATTTTTATAGAAATTATATTAGTTATTGTATTTTTAAAAGTACTCCAAAACTTAATGGCTTACGACAACAACATAATAAATAAATTTCACAGTTTCTGTGATTCAGGAATCCAGGCATGGCTAAACTGGCTCTTCTGGCCCCACAGGAACTCTCAAAAGCCTACAATCAAGATTTCTGTTAGGGCTACAGTGTTCTGAAGTCCTAACTGTAGAGGAGCCACTTTCCAATTCACTAACATGTGTGTGCCCCACAAGCTGTAAAGTCCTCACTGGCTGATGGTTGTACATATCAGTTTATTCCCTTGTTGCCTTCTCCAAAGGAGTTCTCACAGCAGGGCAGTTTGCTTCCCTAAGAGTCAGAGCTCGGAGAAAAAGCAAGGGCATTGCTAACAAAACAGAAGGCATAATGTTTTTGTAACCTAATCTCAGAAGCGACATTCCATCACTTCTGTTATGATCTATTCATCTGAAGCATGTCATGACGTCCAGCCCACACTCAACGGGAGGGGATTTTAGAAGAGCAAAGATATCAGGAAGTGGTATTCACTGGAAGAGGAAGAAATGGATTATTCTGACTTGAATCTTCCAAATGCCTTCCTGATGAGAGAGTACTTTAACCAGACTTTGCAAAATATAGTTTCAAAGGGAGATTTCATAAGAAAACAAACACTAGAAAAAGTATACCCATGTGAAAAAAGGCACAGAGGAATCAAAGTTCTGGGATTCATTCATTCCAGTGACATTATAGAGAGACTAGCATATGCTAGAGTAATAATCTGGTCGGGCTAGAGTACAGGGCAAGTCTTACGTCTTATCTGACTCTTAGCAGAAAGACCATTAACCCAGCATTATTATTGCTGCTAAGTGATGCTACATTATTACATTTTCTGTTAAGTGTATGTCAAACTTCATTACAGAATCATGGGACTGGAGAGCATTATAAGGAGTCATATCTTATCTCTGTTTATGGAAAAAAAATGAGCTTCACTATGTGAAATATCTGAATACCATTTGGGCCACTTATCAGCCCCTGCCTAAGTCACTTAACTGTGCTAAATCCAAGTGTCCATAGCTATAAAATGGAGCAATTATAATGACATCAAACTGCTATTGGAAGGATTAAAGGAGGTAACATTTGTGAAAACACATAGCTTGATGCCTTGTACATAATAGACATTCAGTAATCTTTGCCTGGCTTGCATTGCTCTGTTTTTCTGTACTTTTTCCTCTTTCATCCTGTCTTCATTTTAAAATTCTCTCATATTGTAAAAGATGTGATTACCAAGTTTTTGAAAGAGCTGCATGGAAGGTTAGGCATTTTATATCACCCCAAGTCTTTGACATATTTGCTTATCCTAGAGGCAGAACTATAAAATTAGAACAAAATTAACCAGAAAATTAACCTCTAAATCTATTATATTTAGTTAGTATATTGCACATAAAGCACACTCAATAGATGCTTCTTAATTGAATGATTTTTCACCTTGCAGCCAAAAGTAATGCAAATCCTCCGAAAGGTAAAACTAACACCCTTTATTATGCAAAATCTAAAGAACTGGAATAAGTAGTAAGGAAACAGATGGTTAGTATAAATGACCTAAGAATCTGTGTGTTTCTAAGAAAGATGTTTAATACCTGGGCTAATTCTAGATACAGCACTGCCTGACACATTGTAATTTATGCTTCTATTTTGATTTCTTCTTTATTTAAAGAAATTAGATTCCATGCATCTGAGGCTGCTATGCAAACTATAGCTATGCTTACTTTCAATATTTAAAAATTATCTCAGCAATCATGTTAGCTTTAACCAGCACCTTCTTTAGGGAAAAAAAAATTGAAATTGCTGCCTATGTTCATTAGAAATGAAAGAGAAAAACAAAATATATCAAAACGTGCAACAGACCCAAATTCTTCTTGTCTAGTCCCATTATTTCATACAAAACACACCTGCTCATTTAACATATTTGAATATAGGGCTTATTGACAAGTTAAATTAGTTAACCTCTTATAGTCCTGGATCCATTCAACTTCTAGTAATGATTCTATAATTTGTTATAGATTGCATCATCCTCTATTATTAAAGATTATGTGACATTATCTACTTAACCCTTATAAGTTTTATTTGATTTCTGTTTTAATTTGATATATAGAGATATAGAGTAGAAATTTAGTATTCAGTGTTCATTATTCAAAATTTTGACTTTTGGGGAACAAGGCTAAAAGTCTGCAATTTCACTGAAGAGTTAATGTGAATTATATAATATTTAAAGGTGATGTGCAGAATAATTACTTAAATAATGAGCAAATCCAATGGAATATCCAACACAAAAACCTCAAATGTGTCTTTCTTCTAGTTAATATCACTTCCCCAGTCTTTCCAGTGAAGTAGTCAAAAAATATTTAGAGAAAACAAAAGTGACATAAGAAAAAAAAAAAAAAACAGTAAAAATAGAAAAGGCAGTTAATAGCTTTACTGGAAATATAAATTGTAACAGAATAGGCTAAGCATCTTTACAAATGTTTCTAGTATATAAGCTGGGGTATATTTGATGTTTTATTGCACATATTTAAAATATGTGTTTTTGAGTAACTAAAAAATTATAGATTCTCAAATTACAGAAATTATCTTTTTAAAAAGTTTTTCCTCCATAGCCAAAAAGCGTAATTACAAAGCAAAAGCTTTTCCTACAAGCCAGATTTTTATGAGACTCGAGACATTTTTTGCTCCTTAAGGTGGTGTACCTGTTTGGGAAATCCAAGCAATACATGGCAAGACAGAATTAGATTCACAAAAAAATGTATTGCGAGGAATTGCCTCAAACGGAACATGGGAGAGAAAGCAGAGACAGGCAAAAACAGTCTTTAGGTGAGGAGTTAGATCTCACAACTGTGAAAATTGTAATGGAAGGAAGGGAGTTTGGGTAGGAAGAGCCCTGACTGCAGTATACTGTGAGACTATCTCAGCCAGACCATTAGGTGCCCCAGGGAAAATACTGCCTCGAATGAGAACATACCAGGGAAGAATGGACTAGCTCTACTGCCTTCAATTTCAGTCACTGAGTTGGAACAGCCTTGGGAAAGTATGATTTTAGCATGAAAGCTACAGTACATCTTGAAATTGCAAACTTAGTGGCTGTCAACTAAGGGTTGATTACTTACACTGTACCAGCTTTTAAAAAATAAATTAATGTCTTTTTCATGAAGGAAGATCTGAGGGGCACACCCTCACAGCAGCCACAGTCCATCCCTTATGTGGCACAGACTCACTTCTCCATATAAATGATAGAGACTAATTTCTCCATGGTTGCTGTGGGCTTTTCCTGAGAAGAAACATTGAAGAAGAAAGAAAGTGGAATGAACCGTATTTCCTGTCACTGCAGTTTTATTTCGGATCAGCAACTTGTATTATCATCTCTCTCTTCCACTGTCTATTCTAAACTCCCTTACCCTCTGCAGGTCTTGGTGGGTTGGTAGGTAATGTAACCCAAGCCTTTATCCCTGAGCGATCTTAGTTCATAGAAATTATACTTATCTCAGGCTGCATGTGTCCACTCTAAGTTACAGGTGAGAGAGAAGTAACCAGAGATAGCCACTGGACCATTTAGGTTTTGTACATGGTTGTCCATGCCTGCATTGTGTCGCATGAGCAGTCCTGCTACCTCTCGACAATCAGGGCCAATTACCCCTGCCAGAATGGCAACTTGTCTTTTTGTTCACTATGGAAGTCCAAGTGTCTTGAAGGCAGTTCACAGTTTCATGACATCTCTCTTTGGTCCCTGAAAAAAGTATTCTTTCTTTAGGGAACACTCCCTCTAATCCAGAAAAGTCTAACACTGAGAAGGTGTGAAATATCAAGCAATTATTCCTCCAGTAGGTCATGTGAAAATAAGCCACAGAATCATTTGGTGATTATGTCCCACATCCAAGAGTGTTTGATTGGAATGGGCAGTTGGTGTAATCCACATTACTCATCTGGCTATCAGGAAGGCCAGCTCTGTGTCCACCTCTTCCACCATCACTCTTAACCTGCATAGAAGAACCACCACTGAAGTGCTTGGTAATTTGGGTGCTCCTTTCAGGAGTGCATTTATGATGGACAGGATGAATCACATGTCCTCTGGACCTTCTTAGAAAAGAAAATAATCTTCTAGGGTATCTTGTAGACTCACATAAAATGTCCATTCTGGCATTGCCAGCTCTGTGAGCCTTTTTGCTCATTCCTTTGTTTGTCTTACAAGGAAAATCAGGTACTCACAGTTCACCAAGCATTGACCATTGTTTTCTCGGGACTTTTCAAGGCTATGCTACCAGTGAATTTGCCCATTCTCTAGGGTATTTGACAGGGAATTAAAGCCCATGTCCTAAGAAAGTGTCCAAAAGTCAACAAATTCAGTCATACGTCCTGTCTCTCTCTAATCAATACCCCTTGAAATTCAATCCCAAGAGTTTTCATCTGGCTCTGGGTGGTATATATTGGAAAATCCTACAGCTTTATGGAGGTATAATCTATTTTCTTACTTACCAGGCCTAGCATATCCCCAGCTTATGTACACTGAAATGTAACCTTAGTTAATGGCCTGACTTACGGGAGATGAAGCAACAGCAGCTCTTGAGGGCAATGCTTGTCGCCTTAAGGAGGCAGAGGGTTCTGTAGTGTCTTCCTATAATGAGAAAGCAAATTGGGAAGTCCTATTTGAAAGAGTTGGGTCATATCTTCAGGCACAAATGGTTTGGGTGAGTCTGTCAAGCCAGACTTTTCAAGGGCTTCCTTCCCAAGTGTTCCCATTTCATGTTTCAGAGTTCAAGGTGTACCATGGCAGGTTGAAACCTTAGCATAACATATCTGCCAGGCTTGAGAATGTCTATATCTTGGGAGCTCTGTGCCACCAACTATTAGCTCATGTACTTTATATCAGCTGTGTCTGCTCTTTCAATTTAGGAAATAATAACGAAGATGTACCCTACCAAAAAGACCCTCTGACCCTTACTTAGCCTTTAACTGTTTGTTAGCCACCCTCAGTTTCTCATTATCCCTCTGCCTAGTTTTGATACAGTTTAATCATAATCCTTCCACTCCGCTGTCCTTGTAGGCATTGTTACTCTCAGACCTTTCCAGTGTTTGAATCATTTCACTGGCAGGGGCATTCATCTCCACCAGGCTGTTTCCCAATTTACCAACAGTGCAATCATTAGCAACGAGTCCATGACTTTGGGCCAGGCACCGTTCTTGTCCCAATTTCACCCTATATGTGGCTCTTCCTGCCAGCTGGGCACTCAGGGATAAGGATCTCAAAAGCTCATCTCACTCTATGTCCTTGCTATGTACACACAAAAATGAGAAATTTAAATTGTTTCTCAATACCTTATCTCACCACATACTTTCTCAAACCACCCTTTGAGTTTCATTTTTGGTCCTCCTAGAAGCTGAGATAAAAATGGCATTTGATGTGCAAAATATTTATTGGAGAAAGTACCTGAGGATGATAAAGAGGAGAGGGAAGGGAAGTAGGCAGAAAAAGCCTTCTGATCCCTGGGTGAGTCTGACATCACCAAAAGAAAAACGGAAGGAGTGATGATTGAGTAGAAAGACTCTCAGGCAGAGTACCACACTATGAAAGCCTCAGTCAGACATGAGGAGGCAAGGAGCAAATTGGAACCATTTGAGAAAGTGCAAGCTAGGCGTGAATTGTTCAGTTCTAGTACCCACCCACATACACAATTTGCTCAGCCATTGGCTTGGAGTAGTCATAGTATGAACTCTGCAGGTGATCTGAAGGTGCAGCAGCAGGGGGCAGATTTTCTCTTGAACAGAAATCTAAGTGTAGACTTGAGGTAGTTTGATATAAAGAAAAAAGAAGCAGAACCAGCTCTAGTATCGAGTAGGATAGATAAGAATTTCTGTCCCAGTTCACGTTTACTAGATTTGCCATCAGCTCAAATTACCTGATATTTATAGGAGTCTGTTTCCTCATGCATAATGCAAAGATAATATTACTTACTTTATAGGTCTTAATGATTTAATGTAAAGTATGTAAAATTATACAGTATGATGAATGACCTATAATCAGTTTTTTTAAAGTATTATTTACCTCCTCACCCCTGCATCAAATTCCTCTCAACTACAGTCTATTTTAATGTACTTGCATTTAAGTTGGGAATAATATAAGTGTCCTTAAAAATATATAAATAGAAGAAAAATACTATTTATACATTTTATTTTGTTAACATTTAAGAAATCTAGTTGCTTCAAGATGATGATTAAATAAATAAACCTACCAATTAGGGTTTTAACATTTGTTATGGAACAAGGTAATCAATCGCATGGAGATTTAATTGTTAACGTTTGTTTGATATATTTTACATCTTTAGATTTAAATCTTCACTGTTCAGAAATCGTTGTACTTTTAGTACTGCCAGAGAACATAAATCAGCCACAGGCTTGTCTAGACCACCTATGTGTGTGATATTTTCTCAGTTTATTGGATAGTTTCAACATAATATCTAATAACTATCCTTGTTGTAAACATGTCTGCTGCTTCAAGCCTGTAAAGAATTGCTTCATGCACCACACTATGGAGTAACAGATTAGAACTATTTGTCAATTTCAGCTCCATTAAAGATTATATAAAGAAAATTCCAACTAATGGCCACCAAACTACTATTTTGTTTCAATCAATAATTTGTTAAATAATTTCTGTGTGAGTGAATTTGTTACCAACACAATGAAATGTTTATCTAATCTCCTTCTCTAGGGGTCTACTTTAAAACAACAACCAAATAATCCTCAGAACAAAGAATAAAAATAAGCCCCTAGTGAGCAAATAGATAGTAGATAATGAGTTGGTATTGCTGGAAGACACCTTAGAGATTATGCAGTCCAATCCCCTCATTCCACTCATACTCAGAGAGATTAAATCACTTGTCAAAGGTGACTCAGGCAGGGGTGGTAGCAGGTTTTAGATCTGAATTTAGGTCTTGAGATACCTGGACTCGTAAACTTCTCCCTTTATGCATCTTCTATGTGCTTAACATTGTGCGAAGCAACCTAGGGAACACAGAAGGAAGATCCATTATTTTCCTCATTTTCCTGAGTTTGACCAACATCAGCTTTTGTGATTATAGGTCTTCATGAAGACAAAACCATCAAACTACATTAATATGTTGCATTGAGAAAAGGAGGAGGAAAAACAAAGGATATTTATTGATCTCTCATTCCTTGAATGTAATTTCATGTATTTATTCTCTTTTTATCTTTAAAGTAATTCTCTGAAATGGTTTCATTTCTCTCATTTAATCAATAAGGTAACTGAGGCTCAGAGGATTAAGTGGCTTGTTCCAGGTTATATTGTGTAAAAATGCAGATTATCTGTGACTTTAAAGCCTTTACTCCTTCACCACTTCTAAAATAGAGCATCTGATTGACAGAAGTTAGATCAGATTGGAACAATCATCTCTGAACTTTCAGAATGAATGATGGCACATATACTAACATGCATTATAAATGGTAAAACTGGAGCTCAAACACAGCTCTTTCAATTCTAAATGGCCTTTCCTTTTCTCAAAATAATCCCTCTACTTAATTTTTCTCCTATTCTTTTCAAGTAGAACCTGTTATCAGTAAGTTTTCCAATTGCATTTCTACATCAAATATTTTCACGCAAATAAAGTGGAAAAATATGGGAAAAATGAAAATTAAACTTTCATTGGAGCTTAGGATACAGATAACACACACACAGACACAGGCGCATACATCATTGGTTGGTTAGGTCAATGGATCTACTTAATTCATTGTTGGTGTGTTGTTCTCGGAAGTCAATGAGTATTTAATTCCCAATCTCATAGTTCCCAATGAGATGGGGAACTTGTTGGTATTGTATTCTAGGAAGTCAATGAGTATTTAATAGATTGGGAACTTGCTTGTGATGAGTGAGAGAAGAACAATGCCTGGTGCTGTAGGTCAGCATCTTACACAAATCTTGTAGGACTGATGTTTGCTCTGTGTATTTGTGTGTGCCATAATATTATTTAGTATATAATTGCTCTGACAATAGAATTGTCTTCTACAGCAAGTGTTTATTATAGACACCTAAAAGATGAGAATATTCCCAGAACAGGTCACCTACAATATTCCTAGAACATAAATCTTTAGGCAAGCTGTAGGTTTTAGAGGAAAGACCTTAAATAACATAGGCTCTTAATTGGAGATGTGACTCAGCCTTTGCTGTTACTCTAAGGTATCAAGATACTCAGGAGGTAATTTCTTCATTAAGGCAACCATAAACTTTAAAGTAAGGAAACCAGATTAAGTGTGATTTGGTTTAATGATTTTTGTGTGTTTATTAATTGTTGTCTTTCTCTGCCATCCATTAAAAAATGTATATAGTATGGCCAACAAGCATGTTTAAAATAGCTCAGTATCACTGATCATTAGAGAAATGCAAATCAAAACCACAGAGATACCACTCCTACCCATCAGAATGGTATGAGGTGGTCATACCATTAAAAGTCAAAAATAATGAATTTTTAAGAAGTCAAAAATATCACAAAGTCAAAAATAATGAATGATGGCAAGGTTGCAGAGAAAAGGAAACACTTATACACTGTCGGTTCTAGTAAAAATTGATTCAACCATTGTGGAAAGCAGTTTGGTGATTCCTCAAAGAGCTAAAAGCAGAACTACTATCCCACCCAGTAATTCCATAACTGAATATATACCCAGAAGAATATAAATCACTCTACCATAAAGACACATGTGGCCAGGCACAGTGGCTCTAGCTGTAATTCCAGCACTTTGGGAGGCCAAGGCAGGTTGATCGCCTGAGCTCAGAAATTCAAGACCAACCTGGGCAAAATGGCAAAACCCCGTCTCTACCAAAAGTACAAAAAATTAGCCAGGCACAGTGGCTGGCACACACCTGTGATCCCAGCTACTTGGGAGGCTTGGGATGGGAGCCTGGGAGGCAGAGGTTGCAGTCAACTGAGACTGCACCCCTGCACTCCAACCTGGGTGACAGAGTGAGACTCCATCTCCAAAAAAAAAGGACACATGCAAGTGATTTTTCATTGCAGCGCTATTCACAATAGCAAAGAAATTGAATCAACCTAAATGTCCATCAATAACAGATTAGATTAAAAAAAATTGGATACATATAAACAATGGAATGCTATGTAGCCATAAAAAGAATGAGATCATGTCTTTTTCAGGTACATGGATGCGGGGTGAAAGCTATTATCCTTAGCAAACTAACAGAAGAACAAAAACCAAATACTGCATGTTCTCACTTTTAAGTCAAAGCTAAAGGTTAAGAACTTAGGTACACAAAGAAGGAAACAACAGACACAGGCCTCCTTGACGGTGGAGGGTGGGAGGCGGGAGTGAAGCAGAAAAAAAATCACTGTTGGGTACTGGGCTTAATACCTGGGTGATGAAATAATGTGTATAACAAATCCTCACGATATGTTTACTCATGTAACAAACCTTCACATTTACCCTCAACCCTAAAATAAAAGTTACCCAAAAAATTCATGTCCTTTTAGGCTAAAGAAAGCAAAGATCTTTGATAAACAGCACAACTGGTCAAGACTAGAACATCAAGGAGACACAGTACAGGAGCAGAAGCGATGTGGTAATGGCGGAATTGATCAAAGTGAGAGAACAAAGAAAGAGGTGCTTGGGTAGATAATAGAAGTTTTTCTTAATGAACTGACACTTCTCCATCATAAAACATGTTTTCTTCCAGGATTAAAAAAAAATAGATTCTTGAAGGTGCTGGGTCTAGATATTTTAAGAGCACTGTGTGGATATTGCTGATGTAGCCGTAAAACAAGATAAAGTCTAAATGAAACAGCACACTTTCAGAATTACTGAGCAGATTGAAAATTGTATCTCTACACTGATCAGATAGAGAATAAATCGAATCAGCTCAATTAACTATTCTCCAAGATAGTAAATTAAAAGGTTTGAATGTTTTAAGAACTTGTTATTGTCTCAAATAGGATTTTTAATCATTCAGTGCATTCATTTTCATTTTGACTCAAATTGTATGCTTTTTCGTTAGCATTACATTCTGTTTGAATCTTTGTATTTGTATTTCCGAACAATAATTGCAGTGCTAAACAATTACGTTAGTTGGTTTTCAAAGACAGAGATCTTCCCATGAGTAATGCAAGCACACAGAGTGAATTATTTTTACTGTGGATTAGGATTAATGTTTGTGGTGTTGCCTTAGCATACTTCACAGATTTAATTATTATTAACCTGGATAAATTTTAACTTTAAAAACATCAATTTAACTCACCAGGTCTCCTGGCTCATTAATCTCCTCAATAATGCCACTTAGGATAAAATGGCTCATCAAACAGTAGTGATTCAATCATAAATATGTGACAGTAGAATAGCAGCATTGAAGGCTCACAGGACTCACTTCTCCACTTTCTTCATCTTTAATAATATCAGTCATTGTTGGAAATTTTCCTACCTGATTAAAAATACCTATTAATATGATTTTTATAATACACACACACACACACACACACACACACACATTCCTCTATAGAGAGTGTAAAAGTATCAGAGAAGCTCACGTTCCTCATCTTCATAATAGGCATATCATCTGCTCTCCCTGTTTTAGGTGTTTGAGATTGATGGTGCTTGAATGGATAAAGTGTAATAACAGTGTAACTATTGCTTTTGTTAAGAACTGCCTTGTTTTCTAATTATAAAGATAATTTTTCAGTTTAAGGATACTTTTGCATATAATCATACTGTGTGCCAGATATTGTGTTGGCGTGCTTAAAACACATTACACAAACTCTTCACTACGGCCCATCAAGGTTCTTGTCATTACTTCTAATTTACATATGAGGAACTCGAAGAGACCATGTGACCTTCTCACAATCAAATAAATTGTGGGACCAAGATTTATAACCAGATCTGCTTCTAAAGTGGTTGTTAGTTCCACTGTACTTCTCTGCATTAATCTCCTGCTTGGACATGAGTATAATTCGTATTCTTGGAATTGATCCTCATATTGAAAAAAATGATATTGCACTATTTTTGTTATTGAATTGATACCAAAAATAGCCACCATTTTATTTCAATATTAATATGTACTAGCAGCTGTATGTGTAAACCTCACCAGTTAAGTCTCAGAGCACGTGGTCCTGTCACTTTGGTTTTGATTGTTCTTGCTTTGTTTTCACAGATGAAAAAACTTGAGTATTGGACAGCTTAGAAATGTGTGAGGCCTAAATTATAGATAATAAGATGTGGCAAAAATTGGCTTCAAACTCTGATCTATTTGACTCTGAAGCTCCTACTTTTAATAATCTTATTATATGAAAGTGTAATCTAAGCTGAACCATGCACTGCACACATTAGTATTATTATAGCACTTTTGATTTTTAATCTCTTGCAGTTTGTAATTAGCCTTTGGTGTGAGCTGTTGAAGTGGGTATCACCTCCTTTGTGTGAATTATTTTATTCTAATTTTGCTTTGGCTGTGGTCAGATTGACAGCTCTTTATGGCAGAATGATAGAGCCCCAGAAAGAGCCAGAACTGCCTCACCCACAAAGCTCAGCTACATGGAGAGCCAGTGATTTACAATCTGTAGCAGACACAAGATGAGAGGGTCAGTTGGACTACAGAACCTGTTGAGATACGTACAAGACCTACTTTCACACATGATTTATGTCGTTTGGGGCAAGCAACAGATAATCTTTCTAAGGCTATGGACCAGACTTTTTTAGACTAGTGAATGATAGTGTCTCAGGATTTATTCCTATAGCTCACTCTTTCTCTTTCTATATTCTCTCTCTAGTTTTTCAGACTCTCTGAGGGAAATAACTCTGGCTTCAGATTTATCATAACAAACAGAACTTGGTATGAAAGCTACAGCCATCTGTTTTAATAAATTAAGTGTTTTGATTAGAGACCCCTATAGGATATATGTGTCAGAAAGGCAAAATATACTATTTATGTGAAAGAACATTATTTCTTGCTACAGTTTAAATATGTCAGGATCAGAAATTGCTTTTAACTGGTAGTTCTCTGTTTCATTGTTTTCTCTGAAAACGTTAGATTACTTATTATGGAGATGATAAATCAGTGTGTTGGTTGCAATATTTAGGAGGAAAATTGGGGGAAAGTCTCAAGTCAGAGACAGAAGAAGTTATAATTTCATTCTATTGGGTCAAAATAAGAATTTTATTATCCTCGTTTCTGAAATAATTTTTAAAAATTAAAAATAAAATATGAAACATTGAAAATAAATGCATTTCATGATCAAGGTTTTGAAATTTTGATTCCGAGTTATTGTTTACCATGCAGATTTATGTTTAATTGCCAGAACCCAATAAAATGTTGTCCATTAGTAGAACAGTGCTCAGCCACATTTATCCCTTTCTATTTCAGGACTTTTTTGCTTATCTATGGTGGTGGATTTTTTTCTTTAACTCATCAGCAATTGTTAGTGTTAGTATATTTTATGTGTGGCCCAAGACAATTCTTCTTCCAGTGTGACCCAGGGAAGCCAAAAGGTTGGACACTCATGTGTCTAATTCCTTCTTGACAGCTGTCAGGAAACTTGCCAAAAGTTCTTTGATTCTTTCTCAGAGAGCCTGCCTCTGAGTGAGAGTAAGAAAGGTTCATAAAAGGTATATTCTTATAAGTTGGGGAAATAGATTTTCCTCCTCTTGCTGGTTTTTTGATCCATAATAAGTATTACAATAATATCTGTTTGAATTGAGATGTATAAACTCTGAAGATATCAGTAAAAATATTTCAGAGAGTGATTTTAGCCTAAATATACATCTCGACAGCACCATTGACATGGAATTAGATTTACAAGTGTAACGCAATGCCAACACTAGCAATAATTCACTGGCAGCCTGGCCATCTGTCTGTCCCTTAACAGAATGCATTGAAATAGGACAAAAGGAAGTAAAATTATCTCTCTTTGCTGATGATATGACTCTAGATCTAAAAATTCCTAAAGACTCCACCAAAAGATTCCTGGACCTGAGGAACAACTTCAGTAGTTTCAGGATACACAATGTATAAAATTAGTAGCATTTCTATACATCAATAACATTCAACTTAATATCCAAATCAAGAATGCAATCCCATTTACAGTAGCCACACTCAAAAAAAGTAGGAATCGATCTAATCAAGAAGGTAAAATATTTCTACAAGGAGAACTACAAAATACAACTGAAAGAAATCATAGATGACACAAAGAAATGGAAAATCATTTCATGCTCATGGATTGGAAGAATCAATATTGTTAACATGGCCATACTGCTCAAAGCAATCTACAGATTCAATGCTATTTCTGTCTAATTACAAGCATCATTTTTTTTACAGAATTAGAAAAGAAACCATTCTAAAATTCACAGGGAACCAAAAGAGAGTCCAAATAGTCCAAGCAATTCTAAGAAAAGAGAAAAGAGCTGTTTGCATTATATCACCCAATTTCAAACTACACTACAAACATACAGTAACCAAAGCAATATAGTACAGGTACAAAAGTAGACACATAGATCAAAAGAACACAATAGAGAACCTAGAAATGA